>NC_140632.1:29590058-30082558 GCF_057382275.1 Copadichromis virginalis | reverse complement strand
GAATGCCACAGATTCATCCAGTGAAATGTTAAAAGGGTTGGCGTAATAAGCAAATGCTTCAGCCAATACCTTTTGATTAGCCTTGTCTCATGCTTTCTTGCTTTGTGGTAGATCTTTGTTCTGTCTTCACTGAGATATTTGAATGGTAATCAATAAAATCAAATCAAATTAGACCGTCGGCGTGAACAGCTGCTTTAAGAACAGATGAGTAAAATATTTTTAACACACCAAATATTCACATGGATTTTACACGTCCAGTAGGCTTGGGCGATATGCAAAAGTTTATACCCGACAATCGTCAGTCCAATAATCAATGATGGGCAATATATTTGCACATGTGCAGATTTTTTGATGGGCAAAGCAATGTAATCATGCACGGACTGATTTGCACGTTTACAACACAGAAGAACTCCAACTAATTTCCCCCCCAAGAAATTAGGGCTGTCAGCGTTAATGCGGTCATCACTATTAACACGATTAAAATTTTTAACGCGCTCAACCCATCTGGAGCGCAGAATGAACAAACCTTGGACAAACTGCCCGAAATGCATTGACAGATTCATTTCAGGGATTTTGACTCAGACTGTGCTCCAGATGGGTTAATTTTTCCTGTTGACTGCTTCTATTAGATCCACCATTTAACTTACTCAAATAAATAAATAAATTGTAAAAACGATCAACGATGGGCTTAGCCTTATGTCGAGAGTCAATATATTCGGCCAGTCACCCAACCCTAACGTCCAGCCTCAAGCTGATAGGCGTCAATCTGTGTTCTTGATTGTCTTTAGATCGTGGCACAATATCTTACTTCTTGAGATTTTTTTTAGCCTGCTTCACTTTTTCAGATAGACTCTAAAAGTCTTGTTCTGGCTGTGATCAGGCCTGGGTGTGGTTATCTGAAATTAAACTCAGCTTTCCAAAGAACTTGGTTAATCATAGTTAATTTAATAGTATTTTCACACCTGTGCTATTTAGGCTATTTCGATCAAACTCTTGTTCATTTCCCCCCTCAGTGCAGTTTGTTTTTTGCAGATTTGGACTTGTTATTGTTCCAAGCGAACTCCAGAGTGGTTCGTTTACAGTGTGAACATGATCTGACCTCGATCTGAACCAACTACCAGGTGTATGTTACAAGTCTGAGCTAAAAAAAATATAAAAAAATAAATAAAAAAAACCTCCTGTAGAGGAACTATAGATGTGCAAAGGTCTGTACGGGCTAGCCCCTAGCAGTATTGTGTTCTCCAATAGTCTAGAACATAGCACCTTCTTCCTGCTGCCACAGACACATCTGGCCAATAAGCCGACTGAACAGTCTCATGTGGTTTGTAGTAAGGCATTTGGTGCAAAAACAAACCAGATCATTAGGAATAGATCCAAGTGTAAGAACTCATCATTTACAGGTGTGAAAACACCCCAAAGTTTAAGAATTGTGGGTGGGGCTTTTTCCACATAGAGCCAGGTAGGGTTGGACAGCTTTTGTCTAATACTAAAATCTGTTTGATGATCTGAAACATGTCAGTGTGACAAATATGCCAAACTCCATCCTTACACAGCTCCTCTGTGACTTACTATGTCCTTCAGGGCCTGCGTGATGGTCTGACTTGTGTTCCCTCCTTTCATAATCATGGCACTCTTCACATCTTCAGTCAATTTGGGTGCTCTGCTCTCCAAGAAGCGTTTTGAGCGCTTTGTCTTCGGTTTTCTGAGGAAGAAAACACAAGGGAATATAAGAAAGATGACAAACTGCACACAAGGCAAACTATCAGAAAATCAAACCGGTATTTCTGATTGGTTGATGACCTAAAAATGTACGTCAATTAGCCAATACAGATATTGTTTCTGTTCATCTTGTTTCCGATCTTCCTCTTTCTTTCAGAGACACAGGGAAATCATCTTCATAAAATAACTTCACTGTCTGAATGTCTTCTAGCTTGACAACAAACTATCTTAAAACTTAGAGCATTGTTTCAGAGAGCAGCCCTGATGTGAATCAATACATCTGCCAATACATTAATAGATGCCTAAGAATAATGCTATGTTTAGAATAGAGACTTTATGTGCACAGCGCTGAAGAAATATTAACCAAACTTGTATGCAATGCCAGTATGTACCAAAACATAATGCACTGAAAGTAAGATGGTAACCTTAAAAAGTTTAGTTTCAGCAGAGAGACTGGATACAAAAACAAGACATTTAAATGAGTTTGTTATTAATTATATTAATATGATTGCCTTAAACATAAAATACTCAAATCGAGTGTAACTCAGACCGTTAGACCCTGAATTTTAGGCATAACACCACTAATCTCACAGCACATTAAAGACGAACATGAGGCTGAGAGATAGGGAAATCGATTTGATTATGCGCTTATGTAGAAATATGGGGTGTCTCCAAATCCTTTGTGGCATCTGAAGATCGGACAATGAGATGCCACAGAGGCATGGCACAGGGAGATGCCACAGAGGCATGGCACAGGGAGATGCCACAGAGGCATGCCGATTCCACGACGGAGCTAGTTGCAGTTAGCCGACAGCTAAAGGTTAGAAGCTTTGCCATAAACAGCACATTCATAAAACGATACATAGCAACACTTCCCAGGCCCCCCAAAGCGAGAGTCCACACTTACATTACAGAATCCAACTGCGTCATTGTATATGTATTTTTATTCCTAATCGCTAACGACCACACTAATTAAGAAACACGTGAAAACGACAAGAGCGACGATTTTCTTCTTCGATCATATTTAACAAAAGAAACCCAACTCAAAATACTGCCATCAAGTGGTCATCTGCTGATGGCCTTTTAAACTCTGAAGGCAGATCCCATCCCCATATCTGATCAGACTGTACAAGAAGTTCAGATTGTCATTTCTCACTCCAAAAACAAAAAATCTCCTGGAATAGAGTGCCTCTTGACTAAATTTTCAAATTCAAATTTTATTTGTCACGTACACAGTCATACACAGTACGATATGTAGTGAAATGCTTGGACAACTGCTCGTGACCTAAAGAAAACAAAAAAGGAAAAGGCTATGAATAAGATAGGAAATAAATATGAAAAATTAAAAAGGGTAAATTTAACTAGGAAGGAATAAAATATAAATTAAGGTTAAAAATGAAATAACTGTACAACACAAATTAGAATGAAGGGTAAATTTAACTGGGAAGAATAAGATAAAATATATAAATTAAAGTTGAAAATAAAATAACTGTACAACAAAATACACAATACACAATATAGAACTATATAAGAATGTATGAAGAAATCTAAATATAAATAAATATATACATAATAACAGCAGCTGTACAAGTATTAACCGGAAATGAAGAATATAGTGACCAGTGTTGTGCAAAAAGACAATGTGTGCAAAAACAATGTCCAGAAAGTCCAGTGTGTGTGTAAGAACTGTATGTGTGGGTCAGTACTGTGTGGTGGTGTGATTGAGAGACCGTATCGCCTGCGGGAAGAAGCTCCTCCTCAGTCTCTCTGTGTTGGTCTTCAGGGAGCGGAATCGCTTTCCTGACCTCAACAGAGAGAACAGTCTGTTGTTGGGATGGCTGAGGTCCTTCACGATCTTCCTGGCCTTGGTCCAGCACCGCCTGCTGTAGATTGAGTGCAGGTCAGGGAGCTCGGAGCGGATGGTGCGCTCAGCTGACCGCACAACCCTCTGTAGAGCTCGTCTGTCCTGCATGGTGCTGTTCCCGAACCAGGTTAAGATGTTTCCCGCCAGGATGCTCTCTATGGTGCACGAGTAAAAGTTCCTGAGCACCTTGGAGGGCAGTTGGAAGTCTCTCAAGCGTCTGAGGTGGTAGAGACGCTGTCGGGCCTTTTTCACCACGGTGTTGATGTGACAGGACCATGACAGGTCCTGCGTGATGTGATATTTTATACATTATTATATATTATGTTATATAATAATGTATGTAAATAGAATTATATTAAAAAAATTTAATCAGGAAAAACCTGCTGGGTTGGATTTTAGGCTTTTTAACTGACAAGTCACGAAGAGTGAGAATAAATGGTGTGCTGCCTGACCCAGTGTTCTCCTCCACGGTGCGTCTTATCACCCTTATTATTCATTCTCTATACAAACACGAGCAGATATGCCGCCATCATTTAACTTAATAACTGTTTTTTGATTTAATTCATCTTGTCTAATTATTACCAAATGTGTTTAAATAGGTGTGCGTTTTGTGAAGGGGTGTCAAATGCTATAATGTTTCTGTAAAGCAAATCTACCTACGGGTATAAATAAAGTAACCTTGAACCTGAATTATAAATAAATTTAGATTTGGTTGTAACTTCATTGCTGCTGTGAGAACAATAAGAAACTTAAGGTTGTTCAATTTCCCATATCTCTTTCTCCTGGTTGGTTCACCTCTGGGCTGTCAGAAAAAAATATTTAATAATAATCCCATTAAAGGAATTTCTTTACCTGGGCAAGAATTGATTTTAGCACAGAGCCTTCTTTTTAAAGGACGACACCCAAATTCCTTAAGCTAAAAACAAAACAAAGCATCAGGTCTCTTACTTAACATCAATAAATTTAAACTAATCACAATTAAAGACTGTTCTGAAAAAATTAAAATTATAGAAGACTTTTGTTGTATGCCCCATTTTGGGGCTTCCAGTCAATTCAAACAGATGATTTCAAAATCTTTGTTTCCATATGTACCCATTTTTAGGGTTAAGAGCAGGATATTAACCAGGCATAATTTTACCCTCTTTTCAGTAACCTATACTTGACACCGTAATCAAACTGGAAATTGTTTTTGGTAGCCCCCCCATATGGGGGGGGGGGGGGGGGGGGGGGGGAGTCTAGAGGGGATGTCAATGAAGACTGCACCCTGTGTTGTTCTACTGTAGAGCAGCTTATTCTCACACACAGCTCCAGTTTGTTCCTCCTGGAGCCACTGTTGTGTGCCCCCCCACCACCAGTCCAGTTGCACTGTATGACCAGGAGAGATCCCCTGTGATTTAGGTCTAATCAGTGTATTAGAGTAGGGAGCAGCTTGTTTCACATTAGGTCTTGAGATTTTTTGCACAAACTACACCAAAACCCACTTAACCATCCCTTTAAAGCTTTCTGATGCAGTCAGTCCTACAGGGTCTTGATACCAAAATAAAAGCACACAGATCTCACATTTAAGTATCTTTTATTGAAGCATTAAGCTCATAGCACAGATATTTAGCACATCTTGACCATCCAGAGAACAGATAAATGAATTAGAACAGCAAAGTTGCTCATTCAGTACAACCTGCAACTGTACCCTCACAAGCAGGAGGCTTTCCTGGCTTCCGTTTCCTTGAATTCACAAAGCAAAGTGATAACATGATCTAGTCAACTTGGAAAAGGTCATCCCTCAAGTAACTTTGTTGGAACATCGTTTTCACAAAAACATCTAGAACCAAAGGGCAGAAAGAAAAAAATTAATAAAATTGGTCCGCAGCAGAAATACAAAATATTTTGTATAAAATTCAATTACCATTAAACTGCAAAATAGAGATCACCATATAAAAACACCAACGATCCACACCAACAAGGCTGAAATGCACTTAATCCAACAGCTAGCATACCATTTCTGTTGCTAGATGGAAATTCTTAAAAAATATAAATCAGACTACCATTACAAGTCATTTAATCTTAAATTGAAGGAAAAAGAAAAAAAAAAGAAAAAAAGAAAACCAAAAAGCCACGTAGCCACACTAGAGGGACACTTTTCAAAATTCCTGCCCTTATATAGATAAATTTACCAAGTGCTAGCTTGACTAGCATGCTAAGTTCCTTAGATGATGTCAAGTGCTGAAATCAGGATAAAACTATCACATCTGCAAGATTCTAACAGCATTCTCTGGCAGGAGAAGCTAAACCTTAGCTGTAGTAGGGTATCAAATAAAAACAAAACCACAAACAAGACTGAAACTTCTCCTGCTTTTAGCACCTGTCTGAAGCCTGAAATCTATAAGAGTTAGACAGGTACATGAAATTTATAAAAAAATAAAAATAAAAACCAAAACAAAAAGGGGGAATAAAATACAAACAAAACCACCTATCCAACATGTACCAGGTTGGGGCAGTTCCAACTTTCACCTTGTAAAACAAGAGGAAGGTGAAGCACACACACTGACAGCAGAGACAGCGCTACATTACACTGTTGAGCAACACGGCACTAGTAGTCACATGCAGTGTGTCAGGATTCCCCTTGCAAACAAAGGGCATTGACCCAAATGACAAAAAGAAAAAAGTGAGGGCACAATAAATTTCATAAATGGCAGTTTATGTAGTGGTTATATGCGGAATGATCTGGGACCACCCTGGCATGCTCAGACTAGTGGGCCTCTTTTGTGCGCTTACATCTCTGTATGTGGCAGAAAGAGACAGGGTGGATATTATGTTTGGGGGGATGCTTTGGTGGGCAACTAAAGCAAAAAGTGTCTGATTCATTATTTCCTTTCAGAGCTGAACACAGTGCGAGTGGCCAGGAGGGCTGGCTCTCGGTGGGCTGGGGCTGAACAATGGCCGGTCAGCAGAGGGCATTGTGAGCGCGTTGTCTGGAGTCGTACATTCAGCTCAAACCTGTTCCAGGCTTTCTTTCCAGAGAAATGTACATTCGAAAGATGGCCGAGCAAGCCGCTCTGCACGGCCTGTGCTACATTCAGGTTTTTTTTTTGTTTTTTTTTAAAAAACCCTCTGTGAATGCTGCATGACTGGGTTGAAATATCTAGATGCTTCCTACAGATGTGGGCCAATGTAAAATGTTCAAGCTCAGATCTGAAGTGTATAAGCTGAAAGTTTACCAAAGAACAAAACTGCCAAAGAACAAAACCTGACCAATAAGATGAGAACTTTTGAACCTTTAGTGCAACATCAAAGCAAGATGGCATTTCAAAGACAATCCCACAATGCCCAAGCTCAGCACAACTTGAGCTGAGGTGATTTGCCTCCAAGTACCTTGAGTAAACAGGGTTTTAAAATAAACTCAGTAACAGAGTAGAGAAATAGTCATGCTAACTAGGTGGGTGGGTGCAATTTGAAGTTTAAACCAATGGATGAGATCTAAAGTATGCTCATAAGAGGCGGACTGATCTGAGCACGTCAGGGTCCTGGTCTAGGGTGGGCGGAAACCTTGTCTGTGGGGAATGAGGGGGGACACCTGCAGGAAGGGACCATTGTACTGGGCACAGGTGGACAGCCTGAAACAGAGCGTGTTTAATACCTCTACATGCACTTCAAGATCACAGCAAGAGTGGGCTAGAATATCGTAACAGAGAAAAGAGCTTTCATGCAAGGGATCTAAGTCACGGGTACAACAATGCAAACAACTCAAACTGGAAGTTAAAGTAGGGGCAGCAGCGCCATCGCTGACACCAGGACAATCTGGATGGTGACAGCAGCAGCGGGGAGGGTGGGACAGGAGAGACGATGATGACAAGCTCGCTACTCTGTGGTGAAGCGCATTGCAACGTGGGAGCGCCGAGGCGCCACGTTTTTTGCGCCTCTTCATCCTCGACCCTCAGCTCTGCTGCTGGTTCTGCTGGCGATTCTTGGTGTAGCTTGTGAAGACAAAATTGTAATCGTTGAATTGAGCCAACTGGCGGTCGAGGCGCTTGTAGCCCTCCATTTTTGGGGGAGTAGAAAAGACACTGCGACATTTAGAGCTCTGCAGGAGAAAAAACAAAAACAAACCACTTTACAGGAAGCCGTTTAAAATCCCCCCGGGTAGATTGTGGAACAGTTTACCTCCTCACGTCAGATTCTCCAAAAGCCTAGAAACTTTTAAAACTGCTCTTAAAACTCACCTCTTTTCATTGGCTTTTAGAAAGGTTTAATTTATTTGTTTATTTATTTTTTATTTGATCAGCGAGGTGTTTTACGAAATTGTGTTCTATTGTATTTTTATCTGTATTTACTGTACAGCACTTTGGTCAGCCTTGGTTGTTTTTAAATGTGCTCTATAAATAAACTTGACTAGATGCAAAAATTGGATTTGAAATGCACCTGATTGACAAAGAGTGTAGTCACAAATTTTCCTGGCTTGAACACCTCCACAACCTTCCTGATCAATTCATCGTATGATGTCTGGGAGAGGTTTGTTTCAAAGCTGACGTAGGAGAACTCTGGCTCTGGGGTGATGTGGATGGTCCAGTAGGTTCCCTGTGGGGAAAATGAGCAAAGTCGCATCACTGATTTGCTTGAGCGCGCAACTATGATGAAGAAACAAAATGCCACTCACGTCAGTCTTCATCCCGTTCATCGAGTATCCACAAGGGTTGAACATTGTGGCATCAATCACAGAACCTGGAATCAGGTCACGAATTCCACTCATCTGCGAGAACAGAACGAGACCGTGATTACGAAGGTTAAACTACTACCACATGCTTGTTCTGAGGGGGAAACCGGGGGAAAACTTACACGAGTGACCTCACTTGCGGAAACACCGTCTTTCATGTAGAACTGGTCCATGATGGCTGGATCAAGGTCGCTCATCAGAACTTCCAGCGTCTGATCAGCACACTTGTTCTCCCAGTACTCTGGCATATCCAGAGTAAACAGGTACCTGTGGGAGAGATGCAAGGGGGCATTAAAGATTTTCAAACCTGGACAATGCATGGAGCTGCTACCTATGAGAGGAGGCCTTGAACATCCTTTCAAACTAAAGGCTTTTCACCTCCCTCATGAATTGGCATTACCAACATTCACTGACAAGTGCTGAACTCCAGAAACCACAAATATTTAATTATATTTCATGACTGAAAATCTTGACCATCTTAGCTATTAGCATATTAAGCCAATGTGGGATATTTTAATGCTCACCAGCAGTCAGAGTTCAAACGTCCCATACAGTAGGCTGCACCATCTGTAAAAGGAGGGAATGTTATGGTTACCGTTTATAATCAACAAAAACATTAGGCAGCTCTGAAGAGAACCCACAATGATAAAATTAAGCTACACAGAATTACAGTCTGTGATAATACTGAATTTCATTGTCCCCACAGCTATAGTATAAGCAATGCACTCCATAGTCTCAATATTACAAGCAACATTTGTTCTTAAATGATTAAAACAGCTTGGGTAGAGATGATCACAGATACATGATTACCTGATCTATAAAAACAAACCTAAGATTTGCATTAATCAAAATCAGGGTGTGTCTTATGATTGGATATTTAAATGTTCGCTAACCCCGCTAGTCAGTGCCAAACAGTTTTATTACTTTATTCATGAGGGTAAATACATGACAGCTATGTTAAGCAGTGCTGCTCTGTAGTTCTTTTGTGCTAAAAAGCTGCATGTTGGTGTTGTCAGAATAAACTATAAAACCAAGTTGTCAATGTTAGCATAGGAGAAGCCTACTGCTAAGATTATGTTTGATCAATGAGGAATGTGCTAATTGCTTAATACAGCTAACACATGAAGTGTTTGTTGGTTAACGTTTCACTTTGATCATTTAAAGTGTGTTTGATTTCAATTTTTTGTGGGGGTAGTGGTTGAGGAGTTCTGTCTTTTAGATTTGTCAACTAGTCCAGCTTTTTGTTTAACTAGCAGATTGTTTGCCAGGAGCAGCCATAAACCGGGAACTGCCCTGGGCATTTTCCAGCTGTAAATTCAGAGCGTCAGGGATTTAACAGACTGTGCTACAAACACCCTTTACTAGGGCTGTGCGATATGACCAAAATCTCATATCCCGATATAAGAATTCTATCGTCCCGATAACAATATAAATCACAAAAATGTAACATTTTCTATAAATTCTGTGAATTTCTGGCAGCTCGACTTGCGGGAAGTGTTTCCAGCTGTGCGGCATGTACCCGGAGTCAAGTGTTTTAACCGATGCATGAAACTATACATTTTTACACATAAGTTGTAACGGCCGACGTTTTCTTTGCGAGTATTTATTACACGGCGTGCTGCAGGGAAAAGCCTGTTCTAACAATTGAGTCTTAGGATTATTTTTTTTTAGCACCTGGCGGCTCTTTTTTACTTCTCATCTGTAAATAATCTGCTCTTTCACGTGATTCAGTTTATTTTGAAAAGTCTCAACAGGATCTTGAGATTTATTGTGAAAGGTATGTGGAACATAAACAAGCGGACACGCGATGGTGTTACCGTCGTTGTTACTAACGACAACGCATAAAAACAGGCGCTTGTCTGTCTGTAGTGTGGTTATATTAAATAATATCAACTTTAGGAAATTAATATAGCCACTACAGTGACCATCAAAACGATGAAAAAAAAAAATTGCCGTAAACAGTTTATTTTGCGACACGACGAAACATAACGTAAAATGAAACGATAGACGTTTTTATATCATCATCATCCGATATATATCGTTATATCGAACAGCCCTACCCTTTACTTGCGTGTGTAACACACTTCAGAGTTTCATGTATCACGTACTGGGAAAAATCTGGCTGAGGAAGTCCACTTCTTCCTGGAAGTTTCGATGAGGGAACTCTTGATGGGCTGGTTTCATGAAGTTCTTACGGGAGTAGAAGAAATTCTGCAAACGAGACACTAATGAATAAACCTACGCAACTAATCAGCTTCATTGATACAGCTCGTTCAGATTGAGATGAAATAAGCTTTGTCATGCAAATGCTACACCAGTCTAACCTCAATGGTGTCGAAGCCGCAGTACTCCCTGGCGAGTTCCAGCAGAGGCACCAGTGCTTGCAACAAGAGGGTGGTTCCGCATGTCTTCAAAATGAAACGTCTCTTGGAGACAAACATGCTACTCTCACTGTAGAGACAAGAAAGGAGTTAAGTCACCAATAACCACAGAGCATCGTTTTCCTCATTATATTCTATGATACATAATGATGATTAAGTAAGCCTGGTATCTTTGTAATATTTACCTAAAATGAGCAAACCAAGCCCCTCAGCTACTCATTCGTAAAATGAAATTTTACTATTGATGCGTGTAATAGAGGTCCGGTATTCGTTTCTATATTTGTTTCACCTTACTACATTGCAGAGCAGTAATGGGGAAGGTAAAACTTCAGTGAAGGCTTTCTCTCCTTTTTAATGGGGAAAGGAAAAAAGGTGGACAGGTAAGCAAAAGGAGGAAGAGAAAAAGCCACACCCTAGTTCCCATTCAACTTGTCATACTTGTTTGATTACCCAAGAGGAGTTAAGCTTACTGGCTTCAGTTTTAGCTTCATGTTAGTTTTATCTGACATGCTCATACTTGGCCTACCTTAACACAACTACACATTCATATAAGCACTGCATGTGACATGTAGAGTACATGCCCATACTGACACCTGAGACTGTCATTAATGGAAATTAGGTTAAGGTCTAGTTGGAAAGACTTTCTGCAGGTATCGAGCAGGCACTCACCTGAGTATATAAGCTTCCTGCTTGTCAGTCTTTGTCACACTTATTATCAAACAATGCACATTTTCCAAGAGTTTGTCCCACTCAAACCTGAAAGAAAAAGAACACAAGTTAAATGCACACAAAGACAAAGTTGTTCTCTTTTGAGGTCATTTTAAAGTGGCACCCACTACAGGAAAGAACTATTGATGGTTATGTAACATGGCCAAGTTTGAAATGTTTTCAAGATTTTGAACAGAAATGTCTATGAAGCTTGCTGTAGTCTTTACACTGAAAAAGTAAGTGCATATAACAATTTCAGTGCCAGAGTATGCTCTGGGCATACAATACTGATGATATCAATAGAGGTATTGTTCAGACTGAAATGTGTTTTCCACCATGTGCAGATGGCTGTAGGGTAATGTGGACTTATTCTGCACCTACAGCAGACACCTTCTAGCAGCTGCCTCGGCTCCCCCCCCCCCACCCCGGACACCACCCAGACAGCTGGGTCACATTACAACCTTGGAACAGCAGCCAAACCCATTCACAGTGGGGGCCTGGGCTGCAAGACAAATGTTCCAAGAAATAAAGTGTTCGATGAAAGCATACCAGCAGCTCAATGAATGCTTTATGAAACTGGCTTTTCTAGAGAACCTCTCAAAAAGAAATGCCCCTCAGTAACCAGACTGCAGCAGTATGCGTAAAGGCTGTGGGCAAAAATGCAAGACCCAATTATGTTCCTTTCTACATGGTCAATCTACAAATGAACTAGATGACTGAGGAAACTCACACAAAACACAAATAAACAATGCATCTCTCAGACATTGTTCTAAAGACAACAAAATCAAGAATACAGTTCACACTGCAGCCTTTTGTATTCGGGCCTAATGGCCCAAGAAACTAAACTACAAATATGTTTACTACCTTCCAGTACCACAAACAACACTTCATCTAATCCCTTAACAACATTGTCCTCAGAGTGACAGGCTTACGTCATCTATTGTGAACATCACTTCCTCTGAGAGGGTGGGGGCAAAAGAGCTAGGTATGGTATCACGGAGTCAAATGTGCTCCAATATCAAGTTTCAAATAAGGTCAACACATGAACAAGTAAACAGTTTTTTGTTTTTTTACACTTCCAGCCCAAAACACCACCAATTTAAAAATCTGGTTTTTAGTTTGTGCATAAGAAAATTGTGTAAAAGGATGTGAATGATTTCAAAACTGCACGTCTCAGAAGATAAACAAAGGTCCTGCACTGAGGACCAACATTGGAGCAAGATGATATAAACTCTAAATCATGCTATAAGCTACTCTAAATCTGGCCATGCAGGCGATGTGCCTTTAAGATGGCTTTGTTATACACCAGCTTCTCTTTGGCATTGTCCTTAATGCAAAGACTCAACATCTTTAGTTTGCCATCAAGGCCAAGCCTGATGAGAATGGGTGTATATCATAGTACCATCTAAACTCTGCAAATGATATAATATGATTAAGTAATGTCAGTGTATTTGGAAGATGAACAAAGGCATTACAGGTATGTCTGGATACAGTTCAGCTCGATCACTTCCCGCAACATAACAGAGCTGTTGCGACATGCCTACTTCCCAGTTTCATACCAGAGGCCAAGCATTAGCAAGCTGTGTCAGCTCCTGCCTCGGTGAGAAATCGACACAAGAGGTTATTTCTAGCTGTGCAACAAGATCATATTTTCCTCAAAGAAAGCAAAGCGCCAAACCTGTTTTCATGCATCCCAGAGATTATGAACACATGGCTGATCAAGACAGCACATGTTGGAACGTTTGCCGCTTATCAGACAGAAAAGTGGTCACTTACTGGATGGCTTGAACACAGGGAACAGTAAATTTCTCAGGTGTTTAGAGGTGAATATGCTATGACTTTATGAACCAGTCTCCCCTACAATGACTGGAAGTGCTTGGTATGCAGTCTGAACCCTGACAAGTGGCAGCAGAGGTAATGTGAGCAAGCTTCACATTTGTGAATCAGATGCCCTTGTGGTCTTATTTGGACATTGGCTAACGTCCATCGAGTCTGATCCACTGACGGTGTCCCTTTGAGCCGTTAATCTGCCCTCTGGCTGTAAATTAATGCCAGCTTTCCTTTACTCCAATGGTTATGCACTTGTCAAACCAGCCCCTGATCTGGTCATTAATCAGAAAAAGTCACCCATCACTGGAGATGATTTGGCCTCCTTGAACCAGTCATGAAATGACACACTGCCAGAGAAAAAAAAAATAATAATAAATTAAAAACAAAACCCTAAGCAAAGGCAGTGGACACCATTAACACTTTCACTTACTCTCACCTTACATTAAAGAATCAGTACCATTCTTACCTCTATAGGTGACATAACCCAGGTGATTTTAAACAATCTATTTGTTTTACAGTGGACAAGTTCCACTAAAGTCTGGGAAGCAAAAAATTATTATGACACACGGTACAAATCTGCCTTTAAGGTTTCTCCTTGTTAAAGGTTGTTTAAAACGTGCATTTCAAACCAGCTAATTTTGCTAGCAAGCAAAAACCGAATTTCTCACAAGAACTGAACCCACATGGATTTTTCAGAATCCATGCCGCCCCGGGTCCTCCCCCCCCCCGTCTTTAAACGTAACCAAGTGCCCCGCGGCACAACGTAACAGGGAACCCTCTAACCAATCAGAGCAACTAGGAGCGAGAGCACCGCGTGGCCGAAAACGTGAACACGACTTTACGCAGTTTCTCTCTGGTTAAACAGACAGCGGTAACAGACCTGGGGCCAGCCTTTAGCAACCGCATGGGCAGAGGGAAAGGTTGACGGTTTTCCCCAATCACTTATGAGCCTTAAAAAGTAAAGAATTTAAAAAAAATAAAATAAAGGTGGAATTGGAATACTTGAATCTATTTCCGTGCCAGCAAGGCACGCGGTGACAACGGACGACCACATGTCTCACATGCCCCCCTCGTTGTAGAGTGACGCAGGAAAAAATAAAGCATATGTAATTACAAAGCCCAAGCAATTTAGTGCACACGAGCACGAATATATATAGCAATTGGCAAATAACGACAATAAGATCGCCTCATCACTAAATCACAAGCAGTCTGAGAATTCAGCGTCGGAGAATTCAGGAGACGGCTGATAATTTGAATATTTTTTCCTAGGGACTAGCTTAAATGAAGTAGCTCTAAATTGGCTGTCATGGTGGCGTCCAAGCCTCATGCGACAAATCATCTCGCAAAAACAAGCGATGGGAGCTGAATATATTAACTACCGCAAGCTCCCAGGGTGAAGAATGAATGACTCAGCCACTGTTAAAAGGGGGAGGTGTCCATTTTCCAATGGCGACGTTAGCTAGCTCCCTAGCTTAAGGATCCACGGTTAGATTTGGTTCACTTCAATGCTTGCCGTCTATGAAGGGGTGGATTAATAACTATAAGGAATACAGTGTAAACGGAAACGGGACTGTACAATATTCAAGTTGTTATACATCTCAAAAAGTGACCACTGAAGCCGTGCATGTAGCCGGTGTTTCTGTCCATGTACCACTAGGCTGCTGTGGACTGACACTGCCCCGGAGACACTCAAAGTAACACGAACCTTGGGATGGTACGGAGGTCTCCGTTTCCTTTGGTCTCATCCTGCCGAGAGAACCACACCTCCAACAGCTTCTCGGTCCCCTCGAAGAAATGTGCACCGTTATCTTCCATCGTGAGACAACAGACACCCAACAACCAAAAATATTACAACGTCGTTTATAACGTTTACAGCTTAATTACTCCTTCCTCGACCTGTTATTATTTCGCGAGGTTCAGTCCTTAAAACAATCCAGGAGTTGATTTGCTTGAGTTACCGTCTTCCCTTTAGCAGAGAATACCGTTAGCGAGCGCTAGCTAATATCGCCGGCCATACTGTGTAAGCGCTGAATGGAGACCGCGCGGAGCTTTTATTTGGCAATAGCCCTACGTAAGCCTCACCTCGAGCCAATCTGAACGCGAAGCCATATCTTGGGATTTGTGATTGGTCAGAAACCTATCAATTATAATAGAAGGCGGGTCTTCCGTCATGAAACTTTTCCGCCTGCATGTAGCTTTCCTCTGGAAATACATACTAATTATATATATATATAAACAGCAACATCAACATTACATGACATCTGGATTTAAGTTTACGAAGGCCAGTATGACAGTTGACGGCATGTTCGTGTAAAAGTCCTTTTCTGATAAGTTTTCTTCTGTTCACGACGATTACGTAACTTTTTTTCTAACACAAGCCATTGTGTTTACTTATCACATTAATTTTTCGTATGTACGCTCTCTTTTTTAAGCTGTATAATTTGTTTTTTTCACTTAATGGTACTATAATACTGATATTAAACTGCGAATATCAGATATAAACCACTTAAATGAGAATATGACCAAGTTGTTAAATTGGATTGAACTAAACTGGACTGCGCAGGTATTCGTTTTAGCAAAAGAGTGTACTTATAGAAGGAAAAACAGGTGAAAGAACTCCCAAAGGATATTACATATCTACTGTATGTGTTACAGGACTTGTCTCATCTCATTGTGTTCCGGGCAGTGGGAACTCACACATACAATTGTCACCCAATAGAATGACAGTAATTAAGTATGAATCACATACATATGACATGACGTCACTCATCTACATATACAGGTGTGTGTGCATGTCAAAAACCTATCGATTATTATAGAAGGCAAGGGTCTTCCATCATGATGTTTTGTTTTTTCATAACCTTTATTTATGGAAGACATTTCATATGTTTACCACTAACTGCACTAAACAATTTTCTTGTTTTTCTTTTTTTGGCTGACTGTAGTTCACAAAAGTAAAAAATGAATCTAAATCTCTAAAGAAAACTGTGTCTTAAAAAGAGATGCAGCGACCTACTTAAACCCTTAGATGCTTATCAGAAAAAACATCAGCTAAAATAACAGTTAAGAAGTTGGAAAACTAATATTATCCCCCGAAAAAACAACCCCAGAAACACCCAGGATGTTTGCACATATCCTTAAGTTACACATAGCCCTTGATATCTTTAAACAATTTGTAATAGGTCCCATACCCTTCGGATCACATTGAGTTTGGTGGGAAGTGGTCACTCTAACTATATTAAATGAATACACTGCATATGTACACAGTTGTTCAGCTTTTGCAATACCATTATTATTATGACCATTAAATAATAATAATAATAATAATAATAATAATAACAATAATAATAATAATAATAATAATAACAATAACAATAACAATAACAATAATAATAATAATAATGATGATGATGATGATGATGATCCAGATAACGAGGATCCGTTTAGCTCATTTATTTATTCATCTTACGTGACGTTAAAAAAAGGTAACCTCAAACCACCGACGGCCGCATTTTTGAAGAGCTTTCATGAGTACGCAAAGTGCAACGAACAGCAGCGAGAAACGCGGGTTGTAGTTTGCCATAGCTTGCCTGACAACGCGGCAAACTGCGGCGCCTGCTCATAAGAACTACCATACCCAGCGAGCCACGCGCGCCAATTAGAAACGTCAACGAGCCAGTGAACATTAAGCGGAGCAGACCAAAATCCCAAACAAGGAAATGGTGGGGGAATAAAACGACCAGATTATTTAATTAATGCATGTTATAATTAATATTTTATTTTATTGTAAATTAAGGCGTATTTATGGGTTAAAATGGATTACGACTTCAAAACAAAGCTGGCGGCGGAGAGAGAGAGAGTAGAAGATCTGTTCGAATATGAAGGTTGCAAAGTGGGTCGAGGCACCTACGGGCACGTTTATAAAGCTAAGCGCAAAGACGGGTAAGATAACCGTGAACGTTATTGTGTATGCTGACATAAAACTGACCGCGGGATGCATTTTGTGAACACACGCCTCGGTTATGTGCTGAACGGGGCGTTCGATTTGAAGCTCCCCGAAGCGATAGCCCGTGTCTCTGTGTTTTTGTTTTCATGTAACGCACTCACTCACCAACGGTCCCCCCCACCACCTCCGTCCCCAACCTCAGAGCTCCCCCCTTTCCTCCTCCTCCTCCTCCCCAACACCCCCAAACAACAATGTAAAGCCGCGGTGCTGTTTATTTTCTGACAAGTGTCCTGTCGGCGGTCGCAGCAAAGGTAGCTTCTATCGTATTCTATCGTCACTTCGCGCAATAGTGACACCTGAGCGGCTTTTCTTGGCCCCGTTTTCAGCATCGTGGAGTGCCAAACTTTTTTTCTCCCTCTTTCTGACACACATTGTTTTCTCTCTGCCATTTGCTGCTTACACTTACTGACAAGCATATGACAGCGTGTGACCACGATGTATATATCAGCAACAGAAAGCAGGACAGATATGTTCTCACATTTCTGCTCTGCTGTGCCAACGGTGTCAATGTTCCTTATGCAAACTGGCAAAATCCCAGTCCAAAAAAGTGGCAGAATCTGGCCAGTGCGCTTCGTATTTGAATACTACAAGTTTCATTTGTACGATAGCCAAAAGGTTAATCACTCTGATCTAAAAATTACATTCAAGAAAAGCAGCGTTAACCAAGGGCACAGTGCATTAAGAGCTGATTTTGCTGCCCCCGTCTTCCAAATGCTTTGTCATAAAGTTTTCTCGAAATCTGAGATGGAGAAACTAATTTTAAGCATTAGATGAACTTATTATACAGATGGCCCAATTTGACTTCTTCCCATGTATTACTCGTTTTAGAATAGAATAGAGTAGAATGCCTTTATTGTCACCATACAGTTGTACAGTGAGATAAAGAGCATGTATAAAAATTTACAAATATACAATCCGGTGTAAGAAGAAAAAAGTAAATATGTAAATAAATTGTTTTTTCCAGTCATGGCAGATGGCTGTCTCTCCTTGAGCCTGGTTCTGGTTTCTTCCTGTTAAAAGGGAGTTTTTCCCCCCACTTTTTGCTCAAAGGGGGTCATTTGATTTTTGGGTATTTTTTCTATATTACTGTGGGGTCTTTAATCTTACAATATAAAACATCTTGGGGTGACTGATGTTGTGATTTGGCGCTATATACATAAAATGGAATGGAATGGAATTGTCAGTGTTGTTATAGCAAAGCTAAACACTGTTTTATTACCAGTAGGAACAGTATCACTCCAATTAGATCCAACCTAAAAGGAGTGTCACAGGGAACAGCTAGCTTTTCCAGATTTATAATAGCCATTATCAAGTCAATATTCATAACTGGTTAAGAATACACATAAAACAGTTGTTTTTTGTTCATGTTTGTATAGCTATGGTTATAAAATGTCTGCACCTCCATGCACTTGTATTTTAAATATATTTTGTATTTTTCCAAAGAGATTAAAAAACATGAAATAAAGTTAAAGCTTTATTAGCTTTATTTCTTTCAACGTTTTGTCTGTATTGCTGTGATAATGCTAATGTGGCCATAACCTCTATAGACAACTCAAATAATACAATTATTATTAACATTTTAAAATCTTTGTAATAGAATCAAATTAAAATTTACCCAAGCTGTTAAAGAAGGCCTTTTCTACTTCACGTACTTTGAGAATTGATGTATTAAAAACTTTTACAATCACTCAGTGTCTTTAAAATCTGAAACAGTTTAGGTTTGTAGATCAGTCAGTTAGACTGTTTCTTCCTCACTGTGTTTGTTAATATTGCAATATTGTAACTTTATCAGCAGTGTAGATATGTTGGATTTAAACAAAGTGAGCCTAAAAGCAATGTTAAGCTACTTGACTCTAGTTTAGCCAATAGTTCGATGGAGTAACATAAAGTAGACAATTAACCACTGGTATTGCTTTAGTTAGTGGGCCGAGTTCATGTAAAACTAAGGGGGCATTAGTGCTTTCCAAACTATAAACTCAATAATAAATTCTTTCATCTTTAATAAAATGATCAGTGTTGCTGCTTTGTCAGGTGTAACAATTAAGTTTAACATCCAGACATCCATGAAAACAGAATTTATTACATTTAACGGAGTTAGAAGTTAGCAGGAAGTTAGCTTGCTAGTTTCCACGTAAACATGATATAGCATGTTCTGAATGAGAGATTTCTGAAAAAAATAAAACTTACAGCTCTGCCATCACTTCCAACATAAATGAAGACAAAACTAAACAGCAGTGACTTTTGTAGGGTTAGTGAAGTTGGGCTAGCTGGTAATGATGTGCTACGCAATCGCTAGCAACACAGCTATGTTAGCATTATGTAAATACAGTGAAGCTGGAGGATGGATGCTAACTTTTTTCCACCTAATAGCATCCTGCCAAACAATCGCATGGCAGGATGCTATAAACAGACCAAACTTCAGTCAGGAGAACGATAATCCATCCACAATATGAGGTTAGTCATTAATATACTGCAACAACATGGGAATAGAGCAGCTGCGAGAGAATTCCGCACTAATGAATCAATGGTACGGAAGTGGAGGAAGCAAGAAGAATGAGTTGAGTAAAATTTGACGGTTTAGTTTTGCTTAATGCGCCTTATAATCCGGTGCGCCTTATGTATGAAAACAGACACGTTCATCGACAGTGTGCTTTATAATCCAGTCCGCCATAAGGTCTGAAAAATAAATGTATCCAGGCCCAAGACGGGAACTTAAAATACTGAATGTGGTCGTTGTTTCTGTTCTTGACAGAGCTGTCGTCATTCAGAAATTTGACAGACAGTTGGATTTGACCCTCAGAGGATGAAAGGCCCTGAGAATAAAGAGCGTTATAAATTCCCAGAAATGTGAACCTGTTAATGCTTAGCAAAGCCTCCTTTTCCCAGTACCCAAAATGTTACTCATGACTTACCCCAGTTTTGCAGCAGAATTTAAAGTAATGGATAATTTTCATTGTTTGCTGCTTTCTCAACTTAAGAAAGCTTAAGGAGCCTAAGGGGCCTTGTTGTCATGTGAAAATGCTGTGTCTTGGAAGTATAAAGATCCAGTTTTGCTTTTTTTACAAGTGGAACACGTCCCACCAACAGCTCAGTGTGTCTTAATAACTACATTATAGATAGTTATATCAGTGATGGATGCATGTTTTTACAGTGCCATAAAGTTAGTCCTGGAAGGAATTCATGGTGCATGTATGGGTCAGGAAGTCATTGAAATTTCTTTTAACCGTGACTGTTGGATAAAGAGCATAAAAAGCAAAGTTTTGTTCATTTCTTTATAGCTATTTTTAGTGCTTTATCTGTCTTGCTTCTGGTCAGCTCCTGTGAGTTGTACCAGTGGGTTCATTACAAGTATCCTGTATGGCTTTTGAGAACAGACCACTAGTTGGTACAATCTGTTGTGGGTGTACTGTGACAATGTTCTATGAAATCACAGCAGTTCAGGTCCAAAGAAACCTTTGTTCAGACATTACCAGTGCTGATTTTCTCTGACTTGTGTATGTGTGTATTTTAAGGGTGTTATTATCTGCTAAGAGCCAGTCACCAGGGCACCAGACCGTAGCTCCAAATTTTGAGGAAGACGTGAACCGTAGAGACATTATGGCAGAGGCAGACGGAGCTGGCTCACGCACACCATCACAAGATCTGTGCGCTGGCCTGAAGGGGCCTGAGCAGATAAGCCAACACTCGCCCTGTGGGTGTTGTGGGGCAATGTATCGCCGATTTGAAAAGGATTGATAGTCAGTGGTGTGTCTCCTCAGAGTGCTCTGGGCCTGCTTCATAGAAACCAAAAGAACAATCACTTCAGGGATTGTTATGAATATAATAAAATATTACAGTTTGCATATTCTCAAAAAAGTCATTAAAAATAGAATGTAGTGATTTTTCAGATCACATTGAATTCAGAATCCAGCATAGAATTATGATATTTACACGGAGACATTTTGCTCTTTCATGAAGAAAATGTTCATTTTTAATTTGATGGATGTGTCTCACAAAATTACTGTATGGGCCAAGGAGCTCCAGAGATCACTGTCTGTGAACATAGTCCGCCGTGCAATCTAGACATACAGGTTAAAGGTCTGTCATACAAAAATGTATCCATATGTGAACATGGTGCAGAAATGCAAATAATAGTGAGTGTAAAACTGTGACTCTTTCTTTGACTGTCTACGGTAGATCTGACAGTGCCTGTTTGGGCTGTGAATAACTGATATTTATTGAAGTTACTGCTGATGTGCCACATGGCTTAAACCCTCCTGCTTTGGAGATGATGCATATACTGTATGGATATATGCGCATATATTTAAGACACTCAGAAAAAAGACAACGACCAACTTGGAGAAACAACCACAACACCGACCAGTTACCATGGATAACACTGAGTAGGGTGTCTCATTAGTAACGTCTAGCAGGCAGATCATGAGGGACACACCCAAGTTTTGTTTTGTTTTTTTAAACTCTCGATCAAACGTTTTTTAGAATTAAATTTTTTTGTCAAATTGCCAAATACACTCGATAGTTACAGTTACTTTTGCTTATCAAGTCAACACAAATGTTTCAGTTAGGACAGAAAAAAGCATGTGGAATAATTTAGCTAACAGGGGTGGGGTTACAAAAAACTATACAGCATAGTATTGCAATATTTTGTATGGCAATAATCTATTAAATAGGGATGCCAAATATCAGTGTTATGAATGAATTAAAATACTCGGGGAGTACTTCAAAGAAGAGGTTTCATCTCACGCACAACCATCCAATTTAATGTAAGTTTGTTTGACTAACGTTACGTTACATTAAATTGGCTCAACTGAAAAACCATCAGACACTGGACACAGTTATTCAGAGCAAGCCAATGGCTCAGTCACACACATGCTAGAACAAAAATGGTGGCTTTTTTCACAATGTGATAACGCACTTGTCATTGTTGAAAGATACAACAAAATTTCATTTGGTGACCAGCAACCAATGGTAATGGTTTTCCAAAGCTTGAGTTTGTTGCACCTTTACCGCCACTTTTGAATAGATTGTGACATTGACAGTTTTTTGAAGTCATAATTTGCACTTTAAATGTCGATAATGTTATTAATAAGGTTACAAATAACAATAGTCTTGTATTGTGAGTGAAGTGTTGTAATAATATTGTATTTTGGGATATCTGGTAATTCTCACCTCTATTAGCAAACATTCATAATTAGTACTGCAAGCATGGAGGGCACTATGGGCACTACATAGACTACAGAAGACGCACACAGTAGAAATAAACACTATATATGTTAATAGTGTAATGTGTTTAAGTGGGGCTTCCTTAATCTATAAAACAGTGAACCTGTTTCATAATCACTTTCATCTTCTGACATAAAATTGAAATTTCAAGCATATAGATTTGGGTTTACAGTGTTTGGATCCATCTTTATATGTCAAGCTCTGTAAGTTTGTCCTGGTTTGCATTACGGAGTGGATAAACTGTTTTATTGAGTAAATTGATTATATTAATGTGCAATTTTTTTTATAGACTAAAGGATTAAATGTTTGAGCTGTTTTGAGCATCTGTGCAGCTTAATTAGTATTAGAGATGTGTGCCTGAGAGCTCCAGTTAATCCGTGACCATCTCCAATGCAAATTAGGCTGAAAAGTGTTTGATATTACCACCATGAGGACCTCTTTGATCTGTGCAGGCTGCTCACTGAATGAAGTTGTTATTGGACACTGTCCACTGAGTGTGTTTACATTTTAATCATGCCTCTTTGCTTATTGTAAACAGACTTATGAATCCTTTTAGCCCTTATTTTCTCCACTGCTCTGTGTTCAGGCTGGGCTTCCTTAACCGGAACTCTGCTTATCTCAAATAATCAATATTGGTCTGCTGAAAGTGCTCGGCCCTGCGGGCTCACATTTCACTTATTAACTGATTTTCATGCTCAAATTTGATGCACAACGGCAAATGACTACCTTGCAAAAAGAGGAAAATTGCCAACTGAGAGCTTTGGAAGTGTCAGTGTGTAGTTTGAGTTTTCGTCCCTGCATCAAGGGGAATTTCACTGGGGGCACTTATCCAGACCTAGGGAGCACTCCTGCAGGGAACTAATGGATCTTTGCTGCCAAAAGCTATCACTAATAACATGGATTCCTCTATGGCAGTTGTGGAACTTGAACCACAGGATGTTTTTTATGCCCTCTGCTGTCCTCATCCTCCTTGCAAAACACCTCCTTTACTAATCAAACCCTCAAAAAGCCTTTTTGTTGGACATCTTCTAATATTCTTCATTTTCTCTTTTTCTCACCACAGGAAAGATGAGAAGGAGTATGCACTGAAACAAATAGAAGGCACTGGAATATCAATGTCTGCCTGCAGGGAAATTGCTGTAAGTTACCGTTTTCATTACTAAGGCCTTACATGACCATGTTGTTCTCAGGCTCTTCAACCTCTTAACACCCACTAAGTCATTGCTTAGTATAAATGTTATGTCAAGGATATTTTTGTTTTAGCTACTTGCTAAATAGGCTAATTTTCAGAAACTAGAAGATGTTACATTTCGCATGGAGTTCAATACATTCATTTTGGCAACACGATTGTTATGCCAAGACTGTGTCCGTTTGGTCTACCTTACAATATAAAATGCCTTGAGGCGACTGTTGTTGTGATTTGGCGCTATATAAATAAAATTGAATTGGTTAATCCAAACAGACGTCCATTTTTATCATAGACGAAACTTGTGAAAAACCCTAACCCTAAATGGGTTGCCAGCGACCTGGTAGATGTCGAGATGACTTCATTTGCTGCAGAGATAAACATCAGCAAATATCACAAAACCCTGTGAAGACTTACCCAATATTTTCAAGCAGACTCTTTAGTCTGGATGTTTCTTTTAGCATTATATATAGAATAGTATCAGAGTTTGTCCAAGATGAGGATTTTAAGTGATTGCTTTGAAGTTCCTAAAGGGAGAACAGAGAACTGGTAACCATTTTGGTCAGAAGATAGAGAGATACATGCTCCTTTGTAGTTTTGATTCTAGTTCCCTACAAACAACAGGTACAGTCTGCTACTAAAACACAGAGTAAAGTTAGTAAAAGGTCAACCCGCGGCTGCTAAAATTAAAATGAATGTAGCGTTGTTTTGCTTCATGTCTGTTGAATGAAACTTGGCAGAGATGCAGCTCAGTATATTCAGAACAGATTCATTATAATCAGAATCGCTGACAGATTTAGTAAATTTTAAAAAGGTCAAAGAAATAAAGTAAAATAAAGTATTTGTCACGGTCTGGAGGGCAGACCGTGGGGGATGTAGGAGAAAGGACCCAAAACGCAGACTTAATGGAATGAACAGTGGGTTTATTTACAGTGAGGTAATTGTACACCACACATTAAATCTCCAAAAGTGCTCCCTCGACTCCCGTGACGTGTCTTCTCCCAAGTGCTGGTATCCCGTGCTCTCTGCCCCTGTGCCTTCACACACCCCGTGTGTCTTGCAGTCCTGTGTTCCGCTGTCCTCCTGGGGAAAAACACAGACACAGCCGTTATGGCACCAACTCCGGCAGGCATACACTTTAACAACACTAGAAACACTGACATGGAGTCTAACTCAACGATCCTGCGCCGGAGGAAGCTCCATCGCTCTGTTAAGTAGCTCCCCCGACGATCCTGATCAGAAGCAGGTGTGTGGTAAGCTAGGCGTGACCAGCAGCTGGCAGGGCCACACCCATCAGGCCTGCAGGTGGCTGTCCTTCATCCTCCAGCCTCACACACACACACACACACACACACACCAGCATGGAACACAAGAGCACAGTGCAGCAAACATACATCCAATACACTAATAACAATAAAGGTCCACACTGTTCACGAACCCCGAGTCCCCGGCACCGGGTCCGTGACAGTATTTTATCTGAAAAGTCTCCTGAGTTGTTCTAATCCATACAGCCCAAAGATGGTCATATTGATCATTTCGTTTTGAAGCTGTTAATGAACTGGGGCATGTTTTTCAAGTAGAAAGGAAACGTAATAGAATATAGTTCAAGTGGGTAAGTGATGACATTGATGCTAGCACTGGCACTGTTTCCACAAATGTACTGCTTGCACACATAAAACCATGAGAAGCATTTTCTCTTCTCATAAAGAATGTTTTTAACACTTCATTAGATCTATTTAACAGTGGTTTTCACCCTTTTACTTGTGAAGTAAACTTAAAATGGCAAAGTTTCAGTAGATAAAGTATCGTATTATATTTAACGGGTCAGACTGATGCTGTAACTACCTGTGGTTTGTACACCTTAATATATCTTGTACAATTTAAAAAGGTGCAGAATTGATTAATTTAAGTTTTTATCGACTTGATTTTCTACAGCTTACTCAAGGATTTTTATTCTTATCTTATTTTCTCCTCACTGCCATGCCACTGATAAAGAGGCCATGTGCAGAATAATATTTTACTGAATATAATAAATGCTTTTTTATCCCTCAGCAGTAAAAGGTTGATGGGTTATTGTGGTCACCCTGCGGCAGTTTGTGAATGTGATAACTCAAGATTGAAGCAACATAGACGTTTCAAATTTATACCATAGGTGTATCTACTCTCCACCACATGATCACCACGATCATGATCAAGGCTGCAATAGAAAAACATCAGTGTTGCCTGTAAGAAGTAAAAAGAAAACAACTTGTACCTTCTTATCAAAAATTTTCTAACTCATTGTCAGATTCTCTTCCCCCCATCATGTGAGCAATATGGGCGTGCCACTCTCTCAGTCTTAAAAAGAAGCTGCAGTGTACATTTACTGAATGACAAAATGTCACTTGGATAGTTTACAATATTTCTGCATAAAGCTTCACACAATAGACGTGTTTATTTATTTTTATAATCACTTTGTAAGATTCGGTAGCCAGCTGTCACGTTTGACTCTGTCAGGTGAGTAGAGGGGACGTCGTGTTGGTTGAGTGCATGTCAGTATGTCACTTAGCAAGTCCTGCCGATAGACACAGAATGTGGCCAGACAGGCTGGTGAGCTGTTATGTAAAGGTCTCTGGTTTCATGTATAACATGGTCAGCTGGAGGCGAGCTGAGCACTGTATATTGTAAACACAGTAAATGACTCTGCACCTGCATATCCATCAGTAATGACCAAACTCAGTGTAGTTTCCATGCCCCTTTGCCACCCAGTAACATTTAAACTCACTCAACAACGTGTTGCATGTTCTCAGTTCCTCTTTTTGCCTGTGATGTTCTGGGTAGTGTGTACATTTTTTACAAAGAAAACTGATATAACACTACACTAAATGAAAGTGAGATTTCTACTAAGACATGTCGACTGTACATAAAAGCTCAAAAAGTCCACTTGATTTAAATAACGTGCAGTATTATTACACTGAGCTTTTATTTAAAAAAAAAAAAGAAAAAAAGCTTGGACACGCAGCAAAGGGCTGCGGGGTGGATTCGAACCCAGGACAGCAGCTTTCAGCCGTATAGTATGTGGTTTTCACTCTTTGGCGTGGGGATTTTGTAGACCTTGGTTCCACTGCATTTTACTCATCTGTCAACATAGAACAGGTTTTACTGTATATCTACTGGATATACAGTCTTCTGAAAAAATAGAGTGAGATTATTTTAAAAATGAATGGTTCTTTTTCCCAGATGCGTGTCACGGGTTCCCGGGGCAAGCCGTGTGAATTTAACAAAGGACCCAAGATGCGGATATGCAGTGAAGTGAGAGGGCTTTATTGACACAGAACCCGAGTGACAACAAACAAAAGGAGAGTGTGGCGAAAAACCGAACTTAGACATAAACTACACTGGGAAAACTAAAACCTAAACAACAAACCTGAACACGAGAGAAAGCAACTTGCAGGGAGAATTCACAATAAACAAGAACACAGAATATTATAAAGAAACGCAAAACATTGAGTCGTCAGACTCAGGACCATGACAATGCGCTTGCTCTTAGTTTTTCAAGGTAGTTAGCAGATGGTCTCTGCCCTATACTGTGTTCCTAGACTATTTAAAAGTAGAATGGGAGGTAGAGCTTTCAGCTTTCTGGCCCCTCTTCTGTGGAACCAGCTTCCAGTTTGTATTCAGTACACTGGAACCCTCTCTACTTTTAAGATTTGGCCTAGAACTTTCTTCTTTGATTAAGTATATAGTTACGGTTGGATCAGATGACCCTGAATCCTCCTTTAGTATTTTGGAGAACTTCCTGCGTTAATTAGCCTCTGTCAGATTTTTGATATACAGTAAAACATCTCTGGCTACATGAATGTGTTGAAGCAGTGAGTGTCAAAAATTTGCTGTACTGGCATTACT
This sequence comes from Copadichromis virginalis, assembly GCF_057382275.1. Taxonomy (NCBI): domain Eukaryota; kingdom Metazoa; phylum Chordata; class Actinopteri; order Cichliformes; family Cichlidae; genus Copadichromis; species Copadichromis virginalis. The sequence continues at coordinate 30,055,048 of NC_140632.1, read as the reverse complement.
CCACAATGTCACCTGTGCAAGTTAAAGTAGTTACTAATCTTTGTCATTTTGGAAACTGCTGTAGAGCTTTTATATAGAACTTAAACCCTCTCATACTGGTTTAAGGATTATGGTGCCATCCTGGTGTCATCTTCCTGGCACTGGCACTGATTTTTTAGAAAAAAAGACAGAAGGACAGCCATGCAACAGATATGAAAAAGAAAAAGTACCTAGAAAAAGTAAAATAAGTTTTTTTTTTAGGTGATCTAGCGGTAGCTGTCTATTGATGACTGTCTGCAGCTTTGGTTGGTTGTCGGTGGGTTGGATATGTAGAGGTCTGTGACCTAAATCCTACTGTGGAGGCTTCTCTTTCTGTGTCCTCAACTATTTATCAGTTTTTTATCATTTATTTGCCCTATATGTATTGTCCTCTTCAGTAGTAAAAACTGCTTTTAAAAATATTCTTTCTTAAATATACCTCTAAAAATACCCCTAAAATATATTTTAGGTGTTCCAACCAGCAATGAAGAATTTTTGGTCCTTTGCTAACCTTAACATCTGTAGAACATTAGAAGTGATCAAGAAACCTGACCACCATTATCAGTCCAGTACCCTTAAACCCCTGTAGAGGAGGAGATCTATTAGAATTAGAAATTTTCATATGCTCAATTTGACTATATATATATTTCCAAATCATAATTATTGCACGTGGGTGTATGAATTTTCCAGCTGCGGACATGGCCTCAGATTTGGAGGTACTGATTCTCTTTCATACTCAGCTGCGAACCGCTACAGTGCGAGCTGGAGGCCGTCACCCGATGAAGCCAACAGAACCATATAATTTGCAAAAAGCAGAGATGAGATTCTGAGCCCACCCGAGTGGAAGCCTTTCGCCACTCGGCTACGCCTAGAAATTCTGTCCATAAAAATTACGAACAGAATCGCTGACAAAGGGCAGCCCTGGCAGAGCCCATCTCCCACTGGGAACAAGTCCGACTTGTTGCTGGCTGTGCAGACCAAGCTCTTGCAACGGTTGTATAAGGATTGAATGGCCTGTAGCAATGGGCCAAACATCCCACACGCCCAAAGCACTTCCCGCAGGACACTTCGAGGGACACGGTTGAATACCTTCTCCAAGTCGAAAACACATGTAGACTGGTTGGGCAAACTCCCAGGTACCCTCGAGAGGATAAAGAGCTGGTCCAGTGTTCCACAACCGTGACGGAAACCGTATTGTTTCTCCTGTATCTGAGGGTCTACTAACAGACGGACTCTCCTTTCAAGGACCCTGGCATAGACTTTCCCAGGGAGGCTGAGCCATAAATTAAACTTAAATTATCACACATGTAATTTGTCATTTTGAAAAATTTGAAGCACATACAATTTTGTAAAATTATGGACTGAATATGGTGAACTGTGGTTTTTGGGGACTATTGATGGAAGAAAAAGAAGACCTGTTCAAGAGACAGCCTTCAGCACGGCACAGAAACATGCAATATTTGAGGCTATGGTGATCTTGTTCCTTACTGTTTGAGTACTGTATGTGTAAGTGGTTTACTGGCAATCTGGTGGATGATAAAAAATTAAGACCTACTTATTTTAAGACTGCACAAGCTCTCTTGGTAGAGCAGGTCCCAGTTGTTAAGTTCTGATTTTACATTTTCAGGGTCCCTTGTTTTTTTAGATAGTTTGGTTATGCAAAAGCCAGTTGTATTTCTCTCTGTCTGTCCTCTCACAGCTTGTCAGTTTCTGCCTTTCAGCAGGTGTCAGATTGCATGCCTGCTGAACAATCTCTCTTTCTGGTCCTGATTGTAGTTTTGTGCTAAACAGGGTGTGGAGCAGTGCGTCACATCCTTGGAATAGTCAAATTGCGATTTTGATGCGTAGTGATGATTGATGAGTCACACCTCTCTGGTCAACAATTCACATTGACGTGCGTGAAACGAGTCTTGTTAGAAATTTGGTTGGACCATTCTTTTTACTTGCAGAACTGGCTGCTCACGGAGATCTGACTGGGTGTCATGTTTCATTCACAAGTGGAGCTTAGTGGGTTAAAAGGATACAGTTGTGTTGCTTTGTCTTTCAAGCTTTGGAAGAACAATCATCCCTTTCATAATGACTCCTCCTCTGATGATAAAATTGCTCTGTTTTTGATATCTGGAAAATTAAAAATAGGATATATCCTTTTGTCACAGCATTCTTTTCCAGAATAATCAGATCAGACCATAACAGTCTCTGTCTCCTGGGGCGAAATATTGCTAGGCTGCCTTTGCTTTTCTTACAGTTGTAATGATTAATTTTAACAAGTAATTATTTTCCAACATTTTCTACAATAGTTCTGTGCTGCAGTGAACAGTTTTGGAAAACTGAACGTTAGGGTTTTGAAAGAGTTCAAGAGCGTGGACTATGAAACTTGGCTGGTTGTTTGTTCAGTGGATTTAAACCATTACAAGTATTATGCAAATGATCTGTGTGTTTTGCACTTGTACTTCAGATCTCTTTAATTCGAGGGGAGAAATCTTTAAAGTGATTAAAGGGGCGATCAGACAAAAACTGACACAGTGTCTTTGGGTGGTTAGTTTAAGAATGTTGTCTTTGGAATGGGTATAATAGGCATTCTGTTATTTTTAGCTCATCTGGCCAAATACCAATGAGCTTATGCTATAGACACACTTTCATTCTTTTACCTGTCGTCTCTCTGTCGGTTAATCCACTATTCAAACGCATTGCTACTCCTCCTTAAACATTGGTTATCATTTTGGGAAACTTGCACACAGTGACCAACTAATGGGTTGTACTCCAATCTACTTTTAACATTTAACTTTTTAATCAAATATTAATTATTGCATTTTTAGAATGTGAGGGTCTTTTGTCAAAGCAAAGTTGTTTGTCAATGCCAGAGTAACTGCTGTATTGAGGCTATACTTGCCATATATTGATGCATGGTTAATTTTGTTGTGACGGGCCTTTTTCTTTAAATCCAAACCACATAGAATAAACACTCACTGGAGAGTACAGAGTTCTCAAATGGGACATGAACCATTGTCCACTGTCCAGAAATATTATTTTTTGTAATTTGTTTGAACATTGTGTAGCTCTCTAAACACAACTTTTCACAATTCAGTAAAATGTCAGTGAAGAAGAGCCTTCTCCTTATTGAAACAACAGCTTGGTTACCATACAGATGTCTGGTAGGCCTTTGATCAATGGAAAATCACTGAGTGGGTAAATACAAAAAGTCTTTGTTCAAACCAAATTTAGATGGTCATCCAATTTTGGTGAACCTATGTAAATTGTAGCCTCAGTTTCCTGTTCTTAGCTGACAGGAGTGAAACCAGTGTGGCTCCCTAATTGTATAGTCCATCTGCTTCAAGTGCTGTTTGTCATTCCGAGATACTCTTCCACATACCTCAGTTGTAACAAATGGTTATTTGAGTTACTGTTCCCAGCTTATCAGTTTGAAGTAGTCTGGCTGTTCTCTGATCTCTGGCATAAACTGCTGCTCAGGGGATTGTCACGGTCCTGGGTCATTTGGACCCAGCATTTTCAGTTTTTACATTCCTTTGTATTATGGTTTTTATTCTGATCCTTTTGTTATGCTTTGTTTATTAGTATTATTCTATGTTCTTTGTGAGGGGTTAGTTCTTGGGTTGTGTCTTGTGTCTAGTATAGGTTCACTTCAGTGTCAAGTCTGTGTCTGTTTCTTGTTTCCTGTTTTATTGTGAAAGGCTGTGCCTCATGTCAGTGTGTCTAGCTTTGCTCCCCGTGTCTCATTAGCCCAAACCCTCTCAGTTGTGTCTCCCTCCTGTTTCTCATTCCTTGATGACTCCCTCAGTGTATCTAAGCCCAGTGTGTCCTTGTGTCAGTGTCGCGTCGTTAATGTCTACTCACCCTCAGTCTATGCTCTGTGTTTTGGTCCCTGATCATCTGCCTGTTAGTTTATACTTTCCCAGTATAGTTTGTCCCCTGTTCAATCTGCAACCTGCAAAAGCTGTTTACTTTGAGTTCAACTTCGCCTAACTGAATCCTGCTTTTTGGGTCCTTCCTCCCTGCCTGCCGGTACACAGCCATGACAGAACAACGCGACCATTACCTGGACCCAGCGGATTCATCCCGGGAGTGTGATCTGTCCCGCATCCACAGCCTGGTCAAGTGGATTTCCCACAGTAAGGACGCTAAGGCAATGGCAGTTGGGATTAACGCTATCGAAGCGATCCTGGAGGGAAATCCTCATCTGCGTCCACTAAAGGGATTTATGGGCTTGACGGACCAGCTGCACAAAGCCCAGGAGGTGCTACAAGCTTTTGCCCGCTCCCGGTATTCTGTCCCAAAGCCCCCACAGCAGCAGCAGCGGTGCACGGAGCTTTCCACTACACACCGGCGACTGCCATTTGAGAGGGGAATCTCAATACGGCTGCCACGGAATTCCTCCTCGTGCCATTCTGAGCCTAGCTCACCGGCCTCCTTCCTGGCAGCAATATGGTCAGAGGAGGAGGAGCAAGCCTTCATCGCTCCACCATCACCAGTTTCCTCCGTCACCTCTGTTCCCTCATCAGGGAGGAAACGTCGTTCACCCCGCTGGCACCCCCTAACTCAGCCAGATTCTGGGACTTCTGAGCAGCCGGCTGGGGTGAGTGACAAAAACGCGTCCTCTATCCCATCCGAGGGGGGCGGTTTCATCTTAGGAGACACAAATAACTCTGTTCATGCTCTTGTAGAGTCTAGAACTAAAACAAATAAACTGACGAGTAACTCAGTGACTAAAAATTCAATTAAAAAACTGTGCTTGTTGCTGCCAAGCTTGCATTTCCAGAGACTACTGAGCTAGTGCAGCCCACTCCTCTCTCCGCTGGCAGCTTAGCTGAGCCGCCTCTGCCTCCTGTTTCTGCTTGGAGCCCAGGCAAACTCAGCCAGCCTGCAAAATACTGTTGTTTATCTGTTCACTCAGAACAGAAGCTTCTGAGACAGGCTGTTTCCTCTAAGCTCTTCCAGCCACCATGCTTCAGAGACTCAGGAGGACCTACGCCATCCCTATCTTCACTTAGACCTCAACCACCACCAGCCACTCAGCCATTCCCCACCACTATGCAGGGAGAAAATCTCATTCCTACCCAGGGTGTTTTCCATAACATAGCTGTCTTAGGGGCAGTTAGCCACTCCAGGGCCTCACCAGAGGCTAGGTCTCAGTCCCCAGCAGACTCTGGACCCCTGGAGATTGAGCAGCTCCCTAAGAACTGCTCCGTGCCAGCGCTGCCTGGGCAGAGCCAGTGCCCAGTGCAGCTTCAGTTACAGGTGTCCCTGCCAGAGGTGTTTGCGCCTGCTGGTTCTGTGTTGTCCCTGCCAGAGGCCCCCGTGCCTGCTGGTTCTGCTCTGTGTTTGCCAGAGGCCCGTGCGCCTGCTGGTTCTGTGTTGTCCCTGCCAGAGGCCCCCGTGCCTGCTGGTTCAGCCCTGTGTGTGCCAGGGACCCTGGTGCCCGCTGGTTCTGTGACTGTTTTCGCTGGGGGGCCCGAGGAGCCCGTCCAGCAACCTTCCTCGTCAGCTGGGGGGCCCGAGGAGCCCGTCCAGCCACCAGCTGCTCCACCACCTGCAACATCCACGCCTGCAGCAGCAGTTTCATCCACGCCTGCAGCAGCAGTTTCATCCACGCCTGCAGCAGCAGTTTCATCAGCTTCAGCGTCGCCTGGTCCAGCCTCCACATCAGCTTCTGCCTCGTCTGGCCCAGCCTCCGCATCAGCCTCGCCTGGCCCAGCCTCCGCATCAGCCTCACCTGCATCAGCTTCAGCTTTGCCTGGTGCAGCCTCTGCTTCAGCTTCTGTCTCTACCTCATCTGGCCCAGCCTCTGCCTCGCCTGGTGCTGCGGGGGCCACGCCGTCCTCAGGTCCCCAACTGCCACCTCAGTGTCGCCGGCCACTTTCCAGGCCTTTGGTCGGACGTCATCAGCGTAGAGGGCGGCACCCTGAACGAGGCCATCGCTGCCACAGCCTTTGGCGTGGCCGGTCTCCGGACCTGCGCTGCCACCGCCGCCACTGCCTTCCACGTGGCCGGCCTCCGGACCTGTTCTGTCACCTTCGCCACTGCCTTCTGCATGGCCACTCCCCGGATTTGATCCACCGGTGCCTCTACCGTTGCCGTCCGCGCGGTCGGCCCCCAGAATTGTTTCATCGTCGCCGCCGCTGCCGTCCGCATGGTCCGCCCCCTGAACTTTCTTGTGGATTCGTGATGGATCTGGTTCTGTGTTGAACTGTTTTCTTGTTTATGAAATGCTCTGGACTCATGCTCCTTGTTTTCTTCCCTCACGCTCAATTTGAACTTAAGCAGGTCTTCTTCATTATGTCCACATGCACCGAGCTGCTGCAATGGGATGATTAGATAGTTGTGTTAACTACCAGTTGAAGAGGCATACCTAATAAAGTGGCTGGTGAGTGTCTATTTTTCCAACAGAATTCTCTTAACAGTTTTTGTTTAACTTTGTGTACATCATACCAATCATTTTTCCATCTTTGCATTTTTTGCTCTGTAATACAACAACATTGACAATACTTTTTACCAGGCAGTAGACTTAAAGTTCAAAGGGTATAATAGGAAGTATAACAGAAATGATTGCTTGGCTGTTAGTTCTCTAGCTGTTTGTGTCTGCAAAAGGGTATAATCAAGGGTTTAGTGGGGAGGTTCCTCTGCTTAACACTAAACAGTGGGAAAAACATTAAGAGCACAGTGAAACTCAATCAGCAGCATTGTTGTATGGAGCGTAGTGTCACATTCACTCTGTACAGAAGTGAGTGTAGCTCTTTCTTGAATTCTCTGGCATTCAAGTACCCCAAAAGTATACAAACCTGTCAATTATCGTTTTCTACACTTATGTTAATGTTATTAAATTGTTAGTATGTCAGAAGGTTCACAGAATAATGCTAATGCACACAGTTTCTGTTTGTTATCAAGCCTTTTTTAAGCCATGCAACAAAATGTATTGAAACAACCTTCTTACCAGAAGATTTATATTGAGTTGTCCACAAGTTTGATCAGATCTTATGTATTTATTTTTTGTGGTTATCTGAATAATAGTGCAGTCATATGGTCTAACGTAGGTAGATGTTAGACTGTAGACTGTAAGTAGTAGGATGTAAGTTACATTTATTTCTCAGCAGGACAAGCCTCACATCACTTGTCTACTAAATGTTGCACCATAAATTTGTCTTGCTTAAAATATTTGAGAGTTTCCCAGCAGAACAAAGGGGTCTTTGTGCCTTCCAACCCACCACCTCGCTTGGTTTAGCAAACGGTGCACTTCATTAACTAGCACGCTGCATGAAGTTGAATTGAGACAGGAAGGGAGGAGAGAGCTTGGCTTAGCTGCAAAATGTTTTTGGTTTTGGAGCAATAATGAGCATGATCTTTTTGGTCTTTTCATGTCGATGTAAAGTTTTGGATTGGATTGTTTCGACTGGTTGAATTTATCCTCAGAAAAATATTATACAGTTAGGTTTGCTTCGTTTGAAATCCACTGTGACATTTTAGCTCATTTGTAAATCAGATTAAAAATATTCTCTATTGTAAAGTTTATATAGCTAGAGTGAAACATCTTACAGCTGTTCGTGCTCTCTGTGCTATGATAGCAGCTGGTGTGCTTCTGTTGCTGTGTGGTATAAACGGTATACAGTACAGCCTCTGTCAATTCAAAGGTTTTACAGATCATGACATTATTAAAATTAGGTACCTATAACCTCAGATGAACAACTGAACGTGGCAGATTACATGGTGTAATTTTGTGTTTAACAAAAATTCTTCCCTGGTAAGTCTGCTGCCCCAGTGACCTGCCCCAGATAAGTGGAAGGAAATGGATAGATGGACAGAAATTAAGACAAAATGCAGAAGTAGAACACCCTTACTGCTTCCACAGGAATTAAGAAAATAAAAGCAACCATGTTCTGTTAATCAAATGCACTTGATTAACTGAATCTCCGCATGAGCGCCTATATAAAAGCAGAAGTTTTAGCAGTTTGCAGTTTTGGAGAATTCAGGTGTGTGCTAATACGAATGGAAGCAGGAAAGACAGACATGATGCAGCTGTTGTTGTGCATCATTCTTGGAAGCATTATAAAGCCATTCCCAAACAACAGGAAGTCCATCATTCTGCACTGAGAAAGATCATTCACACATCAAAAACACTCAAGACAATTACCAATCTTCTCAAAAGTAGTCATCCCAGAAAAGTCACCCGAGTGCTGGACTGTGCAAAGCTCATGAAACGGCAATAATTGGTGGTATTTGTCATGTGTAATATATGTTTTGTTGTTCATCACAGGTTCTGTTTATTTTGGTAAGAACTAGAGCCGGTTTTATTATGTCCTAATGTTACAGAGGGTGAATTTACTTACCATTACCGTACAAAGGAACTGAATTAATTGACTGTACATATAGGATCCAACTTTGCCAGTTTGGATTGGATCGATATCCGATTCAGTTATTAGTTTAGAACTTCCCTTACTTCCCCTGGAGTAGTAGAGCAGGGCGATATGGCCAAAAATATTTATCACGATATATATTTGAAAATTTGCGATAACGATAGAACTGACGATATAATTGATGCGAGACAAAATACAACTCCACAACATTACTAGCGCAAAAAGACAACCTTCCATTTATTTTCACTTAAACAAGAAGCTGGTTTTTATGTACATTGAAGCTTTATAAAAATGTAACAGTGCAAATGCAAATTCCTTGCTGAAAGTTTAACCAAAAGGCATTTCCAGTAGAAATGGGCTGACATATCCTGAGCATAACCATGTATAATATCCACTGAAGTTAAAAAGAGGTGCTTTGCAACATTAAACTGCAGTGTGCAGTACGTGTTTTTCGGACCATAAGGTGCACGGGATTATAAGGCACATTAAGCGAAACAAAGCAGTCACATAAATCAAACTTTATTAAACTCATTCTTCTTGCTTCCTCCACTTCTGTACCATTGATTCATTAATGTTGAATTCTCTGGCAGCTGCTCTATTCCCATGTTGTTGCAGTATATTAATGACTAACCTCGTATTGTAGATGGATTATCTCAGTTGTTCTCCTGACTGAAGTTTGGTCCGTTTACAGCATCCTGCCATGCGATTGCATTTGTCTCCAACTATCAGGAACCTTCACGTTAACTTTTATAAGTGGAAAAGTGTTAGTGTTCATCCTCCAGCTTCACCGTTTATGTTATGCTAACATAGCTGTGTCGCTAGCGATCACGTAGCACATCATTATATACCAGCTAGCCCAACTTCAGTAACCCTACAAACGTCACTGCTGTTTAGTTTCCTGTCTTCATTTATGTTGGAAGTGATAGCAGAGCTGTACGTTTGATTTTTTTCAGAAATCTCTCAGTCAGAACATGCTATATCATGCTTAGGTAACTAGCGAAACTAGCGAGCTAACTTCCGCTAGCTTCCTGCTAACTTCTAACTCTGTTAAATGTAATAAATTTTGTTTTAATGGATGCCTGGAAGTTAAACTTCATAGTTACACCTGGTAAAGCAGCAATGCTGATCGTTTTATTAAAGATGAAAGAATTTAGACAGTTTTTAACGCTCAGTGATGCTGCAGTGTTCGTTTGACTTGAAGTATACGGAGTTTAGGACCCAGATTACTCCCAGATTTAAGAGCATCTTAGTCCGACAAATACGACAATAACGACGGCTGCTTCCATGTTCTGCAAAAAAATGTGCTTTCCCGTGTATCTGACGGACAAACCCCAAACCAGTTCCACATCACTGAAGTTGCACCATTTTTACAAACCAATTCTGGTTCATCTGTTTCACTCAACAATCGGCCATGTGCGTATGAAAACAAAGGCACTGCGCATGCGCGTTTTACTCATATTCTATCGCGATATTTCATTTTCCTATCGTTGCCTAACATTATACCGGTATTACCGTGAACGGTATAATATGGCCCAGCCCTATGGAGTAGGACATAAAGTTTCTTATTTATATACTGTTAGTTTAATTGTAAACACTTTCTGAGCTAATGCTGGAAGGGGCATACTGTCACAGCTAGCTAATCCACATGAGATAACGAGTACATGTTAACTAACAACATTGACAGTGTTTATAATGAAGAGAAATGTTTATAGCCTAAATGCTATAAGATTAATAAAACTATATGTTCTTGCTAAGAAATAAAATGCTTGCATCAGAAAGAAACATCAGATAAAGATCAGCTCCATCGTGAAGAAACAATATTTACTAAATAAATAAATACGTTCTCCTAAGAAACCGGTTCTACAGTCTGGCCTTTTGTCTCAGAGACTGTTTCCGGATATGTCCACTACTTATCATGAATGCCAAGTCTGCTTTCTGTTTCTATTCTGGATGGTGAGGTGAAAGTCAAAAATAATCCACTTAGGTGATGATGAAAACCTTCAGGAAATCAATATTTGAAGGAGTAAGCACAGCAGGTTCTGATGTAGATCAAGAAAGTGAAACCTGCAATTTTTAGTCCATGCTGGTTCTTTTCCTTAAGCGTCGAGTTCCTACACTCAGCTCTACACAGGCCGCAGGTTGCATAACATGGCACTAAGGTTCTACAGCTTTAAACCTGTGTGACATAAACAGTCTGTGTTTAGATAATGCTTGGGCAACCTGGGTAAATCTGCTGGTTGGCTGTCAGAGATGATCTCGCCTGTGTACGTTGAATTCAATACGGTGGGGTTTATGGACGGAGGGAGTGCAGGTAGAATGAAAAACAGGAACTTCTCTTTTTGCATGCAGCAGTGAACTCCAGACTGTCGGCTGCTGTGTTTGTTTTATTATTGAGAGAACCATTCTCTTATCACGCATTCTCTTGACTGTGCATAACAGGGTTGGGTCAGGTTTGGTTTTGAACTGTTTGAACAATATTATAATGCAAAACTACTAGAAATGTCTCACTGAGAAATTTATATCTAATTAATATTTTAAGCATTATTTTAAGAACAAGTTGGCAGTTCTTGATGTATTTTTTCTGACATTTCATTTTGTGATGTCAGTTAGGTGAACGTAATAAACTACTCGCTAACTACAGAATATGGAGTGTAATACAAAAGTTTTGTCTTGTGTCAAAAAATATATGAAACTGAATCTAAACTGTATCTGATGTTTTAGGTTGTATTTGCCTAACAAATAGTGGCAGGTTCTTATTTTTATATTTTGGAGGCATAATTTTTGGGGGGTGGGCAGATGTATTTACTTAAATCATTGCTGAGAATCAGGAACACGTGGATTGTAAGCAGGCAAGCTTTAACCAATCCAGCCGTTTAGGTCAAATTATAGAAACCATTGCAGAGTCGGTGAGAACCCTACAGGTAAAGGGTGCAAAAAACCTCTGCAAAAAATTTAAGTTCCTGTTCCATTTTTTTTTCTTAAAAAACACTGTTGAAACAAAGTGTTTTGCCAATGTTAGGCATTAGGTACACTGTAAAATCTAATTACCGTAGTTCCCAGAACTCAAAATTAAGGAAACTCGTTGCCTCAAAAAAACTAAGTAAAGCACTTAAGATGACAATTTGTGGTAACCTGAATATGATTAAAAATAATTAACAACACTTTTTGTAATGATGTTAAAATGAGCCCAACTTTTATTTTCAAACACAACAAAGTATAACAGCCAACATACTGGGCACTGTTCTGCTGAACAACCATCAATTATATTGCCATCACTGTTATAATCTTACAATGAAAGTCTCAGATGTAATTATTCTGAAAATAAGTTTAGGCCTACCTCAAGTTTGTTTTGTACTTACATTACTTATATGATCAAAATAAAATATATTTATTGTTCTGTCACAAGTGCAGTCTCTAATTTAAACAACACATTTGTTTTGCATTCCAACACATGAGCTGGAATGTTGTATTATTTTAAGGATGGCTTGTTTCCAGTCGAGGCATTACTTCCTGAATGACTATCATGGATCGAGGCGATCCAAATGTAAGTGCAGAAGAAAGTCTTCAACTTCCCTTAAGTACAGTGGCAGTGGATGTGGGTTGGCTTAGCAAAGTCGTACTAAAACATTTGACAGATTTTCGAGCGCCGTGTACCACATAAAATCGTTTCCAGGTCAGTAAACACAACCAGAATTCATACATAAGGCACACAGGATTATAAGGGGCACTGTCGATTTTCAGAAAAATCAAAGGATTGATTTTAAGTGTGCTGTATTTTCCAAACAACACGGTAATAACGACGGCACGCTAGCATGCTCTACCAAAAATAGTGCTTTGTTGTGTATCTGACGGACGAAAGCTAAACCAGCTCCACACCACTGAAGTTGCAGCATTTTTACAAACCAATTCTGGTTCATCCGTTCCATTTAGCGATCTGCTTTCGCTCTTCTCATTCTGCGTCGCCGCCATGTGCGTATGTAAACATAGGCACTGCGCATGCGTGTTTTACCCATATTCTATCGCGATATTTCATTTTCCTATTGTTGCCCAAAATTACACCGGTATTACCGTGAATGGTATGATAAAGATTGACAGACCACGTGACTTTCGCGCATTGCATGCCGGGAACTCGTGGCAAAACAATCCAAGTACCGCATCAAATGCAAGCATTTGCAGCACCGCAAAACGTCCATTCTCCGGTTCCAATACCTTCTTGGTTTTTCTTTGCCCCCCAAAAAAGGTATGTACAAAACGAAGGAGAACAATGCCGGACCGTACAAAGACAGACTCGATGAAAAGGCAAAGAAAAGATACGAGGAAAAAAATCAAAGGAGTGAAAGGGTCAGACCCTTACGAGCACACAGAGGGACAAAATACGTTAGCGTGCTGCCCAACTTTCAGCACGCTCATATTTATAATTATACGGTTCTTGGAGTGAGTGCATACACTCATGAAGTTTAGTAACTTCAGGTCACTGCAACAAGCCCAGGTACAGTTTACCGACGGATGGGTACAGGACCTTGAAATGCTCCGTGTAGAACGAAAGACCATCATACAAACAAAGGTAAGTTTACCAGTCTTACAAATCGTCTTCATAAATACTAGGGGTGCAACGATACACAAAATTCACGGTTCGGTTCGGTTCGATACTTTGGTGTCACGGTTCGATATTTTTTCGATACAAAAAAATGTTCATGCCTTTTTAATTTGTCATTTATTAAAATTATAAATATATATTTTAACTCAAAAGTACAGTTTTTAAATTTAACCCTAACCCTTGTGCGTGTTTTTTATTTTGACAGCGAATACGCACCTGCGGACCACTTATGTGCAGCCCTGGTTATTTAGCTCGTCATATTGCAGCCACAGAAATTCTTTTGTCCATGAAACCATAAAGCTGCACTTTCTTTTTGCCTTATAGTCTGATTTGTCATAACTTCTCCGTTTTGTGGTAAGCTTTTCTTTGGCTGTCACTTCTTCACCCTGACCTGTCTTATTTGGCTCAGCAGAACTAAAATATATATCTGTCTGTGAAGGTTCTCAGTCATCCAGGTCATCGTAGTCAAATATATATCCTGCTGCTTTTACACACGCACTCACATAAGCTCAGCGATTCTCTGCGCGATCAACCTCTCACATGTTTAAGCTGCGGGAGATTTCACTTGTCATGTTTGCATAGTAAGCTAACAATTAATAAGACGATGTCAGAGGAATTGGTGCGCAAATTATCATCACTCACAGATCAGTGCTGTCGCTCTCTATACACAGTTCGCGCGATTGCAAAGTGAAAGCAAAAAAACAAGCGCAAATTCAAACGCGATTTCAATATGTCACATATTGACAGTGGCTCACCGATGCCAATGACATAATTACCCAGCTACATTTCTGAAAGAATGCAAAAGCATTGACATATATTTTTCCTTCCTACAATAGCCCGACGGGCAGGGCAGAGATAGATTTTGGTAGCCCGACTGAAAAAATCGCTAGCCCCGGGACGTTGGGCTAGCGATATTGCAAGCCCTGTATCTGATTGAGGAATCACTCATCTTTGGAAAAGAGAGTTTATTACAGAGAAATGTCTCTTTCCAAAATAAAAGCTATACTATACGCTTCTTCTGGGCTATATTCTCAGCAGCATATTAAACATATAAGGAGAATCATGTGCAATAATCCTTTCTGTCATTGTTGTATTTTTACTCAGTTGTATATAGTATTTGTATTTGTATTCTATTTTTATCTTATTGTATATTTATTTTATTTTATTCTACTGTATATAGTATTTTATTTTATTCTATTCTGTACAGTTGTGTACTGTATTTATTCTTATTGTATTCTAATTTTTGCCTCATAACTTTTGCACTGTCCACTTCCTGCTGTGACAAAACAAATTTCCCACGTGTGGGACTAATAAAGGTTATCTTATCTTATCTTATCTTAACAGCTGTCTAAATGACTCGGCTAAAGTTAGTAGCATGCTTGCTTGTTTTTTTTCTGCTTCCACTTGTCTTTGCACTAGGATGATGTCGGTGTAAATGTGCAGTCATATTCGTTGTGTTCCCACTAGTGCTTTCAGGTTAATCTCGTTGAAATGACCTTAACGCCACAACACGGCAAATCTCCGTTAACGAGCTACCGCCGATCGCCCCGTGCATGGGGCTAGACGGCCAACACGTTAACGAGCTAACTGCGCTAACACACTAGTTCCCACCCATGTAATTGAGCATTGCATGGCACATCCAACATACTGTTTTACTTTAGTCCATGACTCGCTTACCTTCAGGGTCATACGTCACATGAAAACCAAAATAATTCCAAACACCAGATCTGAATGAGGGTGGGGAAGGTCCATGTTGCAAGGAGAGCTTAACTTCTGTCTCGCTAGCTTGCCCTGCGCTCTTCAAGTTTTTCACCTTAAAGGATCACATGTGAAGGCTATAGAATCATTAGCTCACGCTGGGCGCCGAACTAGCCTATTCTATTAACAATGGGTATTACAGGGCACTGGTTTAGCTCAGTGGGATGACCAGGTGACCATATGCCGCATTGGTTTATGGTCGGCTGGCCTGGGTTTGAATCGACTCGCGGCCTTTTGCTGCATGTCTTCCCCCTGGTTTCCTGTCAGTCTCTACTGTCCCTATCAAATAAAGCTGAAAAGGCCAAGTTAAAAAAACAAAAACAAAGGGTGTTAAATCTACTGGGTAAATGAAGTTCTGATTATGGTATGGTATGTCACCTCTCTGTGACATTACTAAGGGCTCTCTGTGGAAAGCCTTCTTGTCACAGGTGACAAAGAAAGCCAAAAACATGATAGATCTGGGCAGTGTGGTACAGCATCATTGGTTGGCCGAGTCTGTTGGCACTTTAAGTATGGTCAGGAAGCTGTGCGTAAACTTTAGGAACCCCCAAATGAATCCAGCACAGGATACACTTCTGATATTAAATTTTATTTGTTGAGTCAAATGTGTTATGTTTTCTCTTGTTGACAGATAATAGCATCTCAGCAAATAAGATGATTTGTGTTCACTTAGCCAGATTGTCTTTTAATTATAATCTGTTCTCATAGTCATTATCTTAGGAACTGGAGAAATGGGGAGGTGTAAACAGCTCTGACAGTCTTTTTATATTATGATGTTATGACTGAGTTTCTTTGTAGTCTATTACCAAATACTTACAAAGTAAGTAGCCAGTGAACAGTTGTTGGTGGATGAGCAAAACATAGCAAAAACTGAATAAGTAACGGCCAAGTATGGTTCTGTTAAAATATGAAATAATTTCTTTTTTTTGTTCCAATTTTTATCAAAGTGCGCCAAAATCTGTCATGGCTTATTTATTTTCACCCACCTGCTGTTTCACATCTGTTCCCTTCATTATGTTTGACCTTCATGAATTGAAACATTGTTCCTGGATTTTATTATTTCCATAAAACGAGCTGTTTCCCCTGTTGGGTCACAATGGCTTTTGTTTAGCTAAATGTCCTGCCCTCATAAACATTCCCTTCTGGCATAGCAGCACTTGTGGGCACACAGACGCCAGATAATATAACTGAAGGATGTTATTTTGTTTTCGTTAGCCTTCCTTCATGTTTAGATAAGTGTGCAATCATTCACGCAGTAATAATGATCTACTCCAAGAACATTCCACAGTAATAAAGTGGCTGAAGGGTAGAAATATAATATTATGGGCTTTTATAATCTCTGACTGCCTTATCGATGAGACGGGCTTGTGTGTTTTCTGGCCCACGTCGGCCAGTCCTGGCAATCGCTGTGCAAACAGGAACATACTTTAGTTGTATTTGTACAGGGTGTTGGTAGCTGATGGTTGCTAGGGGCAAAATGAGTGCTGGTGTCCTGCTGTCCTCGAAAGGGGTGGCTTTTCTTTCATGATTAAGATTCATCTAAAGAAATAAAACCTGGTAAAGCACAGAGCATACATGCACAGGGACAGCTGTTGTTGTGGTAAGGAAATATTCTTCTGATGTGATGCATCATTAGTTATAGGTGCAGCTGCATCCTACTCTCTAGTCAGTAGTATTTATACTGTAAGAACACCAAATGGCTGCTGCTCTGCTGCCGTCTGGCTCAGCCTGTAGCCGCCACTTTTGTTCTTTGTGGAGGGAGAAGGCCCGGCCCATCACCCCCCGTAGACAGAGTTGCAGTGTTTGTCTCTAACCAGTGGCAGGCACGAAGCAGCCTGAAGTGGATCTATTGCCTGCCAGCCACACAAGAAAAGTTGTTATTCAGTCCTCACAAGCAGCAAGATCCAGGGCACAACTGCTTTTCTTGTGGCCTTTTGTTGCTCGCCAAACCTTCTGTCAGTGTTATGCACTTTGAGACGCTAATGTGAAGTCTGAGATGTAGCCAAAACAGACCATCGAGGTCAGGTGAAATCTATCAGATTAATTCTAGTTTAGTCTTTCGAAAGAATGTGTCAGTCAGTATTAGTCATAATAATGTTTAGCAGTAGGAATTCAAACATTCCAGCTCCCTACCAAGTACAAATACCAGTCACCAGTCACCCGTAACAAGCACTTCTTGGTGCTGTGTAGCTGCACAGTACCAGTTCCACATTCAAACCAGAAACCTTCTTACTGTGAGGCAGCAGTACCACTCATGCCACCATCATGCAACCACATTTTTAGGTAAAATGTGAAACTAAAAGTTGATTTCTTGGAACAGAGCTATGAGTGGTTTACAGAAATGTGATCCCAGATACTGAATAACAGCTGCACTAGAAACAAAGCAATGGTTTCATTCTAACCCACTGCTGACAATGGTAGATGTCCTGTCTTAGACGTCAGATGCAGAATAGATGGAAATTCAAAATGTCATGTGATGCTCAATGACGTGCACCCAGTTGGTTCTCGGGTGAGCTTGTTCGAAGTGGACTAAATCTGGTTTAGCTTCACATATTTAGAAACCACTGAGTGGGTTTTGCTTTTTTTTCTTTGACCTATTTCACTTTGAAGGCCAAACAGTCAGATCTTTGGTTCTGTGTATTCTGTGTGGATAACACTGTACCTACCAGGACTGTACGGTGTTTCTCCAACAACAAACCTTGGATTACCCCAGAAATTAAAACCGTCCTCAAGCAGAAGAGGAGGGCCTTCAAATCCAGAGACAAAGAGGAGTTGAAAAGGGTGCAGAGAGAGCTGAGGAGACTGATAAGGAATGGGAAGGAGAGCTACAGGCAGAAGATGGAGAACCAGCTTCAACAAAACAACGTTGGTGAAGTCTGGAGAGGCCTCAGAACCATCTCGGGCCACAAACAGCAGAACTCTCTGCCTGGGAGGGATGTGAGATGGGCAAATGAACTGAATCATTTCTTCAACAGATTTGACTCAGCCATGAGGCAGTCTGCAACATCGGCTGCAGACTCACCCACCCCCACTGCTGCTGTTCCACCTCAGACACTTCACACCTCCTCTATTCACCCTGCTCACTCCCCCCCACCCCCAACAACAGCATCCAATACACACTCAACACAAGGCTCCAGCCTGTCTCTCTCAACCACCCAGGTTAGGAGGGAACTGAGGAGGATTAATGGCAAGAAGGCAGCGGGTCCAGATGGCATCAGCTCGAGGGTCATCAGGTCCTGCGCGGACCAACTGTGTGGGGTGATGGAGCACCTCTTCAACCTGAGCCTGAGGTTGGGAAGAGTCCCACAGCTCTGGAAAACCTCCTGTGTTGTACCAGTGCCAAAGACTTCACGCCCCAAGGACCTCAACAGCTACAGGCTCTGACATCCCACCTGATGAAGACCCTGGAGCGGTTGGTCCTGGCTCAGCTTCGGCGCCTAATAAGCTCATCACTGGACCCACTTCAGTTTGCCTACCAGCCTGGCATTGGAGCGGATGATGCCGTCATTCTACGTAGCACTCATAATTCTTATTCTCATGTATATATCTCATGTATATCTCATGCACATATCTTTCTTTCTACATAGCACTTTAATTCTTATTGTCTGCACTGAAGCACCGCAGCAATTTCCTAATGTTGTAAACCTCAACATCTGGCAATAAACCCATTCTGATTCTGATTCTGATTCTGATTCACCTCCTACATCGTTCCCTCGCTCACCTGGAGACCGCTGGAAGCACTGTGAGAATCATGTTCTTTGATTTCTCCAGTGCCTTCAACACCATTCTTCCCTCGGTTCTAAAGGACAAGCTGGTGAACTCTGGAGTGGACCATCACCTCACTACCTGGATCCTGGACTACCTCACCGACCGACCACAGTATGTGAGGACTCAGGGCTGTGTGTCGGACAGGGTCGTCTGCAGTACGGGGGCCCCACAGGGAACGGTTCTGGCTCCGTTCCTCTTCACCATCTACACTGCAGACTTCTCCCACAATTCCACCCAGTGCTTCCTGCAGAAGTTCTCTGATGACTCTGCAATAGTCGGCCTCATCACTGATGGGGACGACAAGGAGTACAGAGGTCTGACCCAAGACTTTGTGGACTGGTGCCAGCTGAACTACCTCCAGATCAACGCCAGTAAAACCAAGGAACTGGTGGTAGACTTCCGCAGGCACAAGCATTCTCCACTGCAACCACTGAACATCCAAGGTATGGACATTGAGGCTGTGGACAGCTACAGGTACCTTGGTGTTCATCTGAACAATAGACTGGACTGGACTCATAACTCAGACGCCCTCTACAGGAAAGGGCAGAGCAGGCTGTACCTGCTGCGGAGACTCAGGTCGTTTGGAGTGGAGGGCCCACTCCTGAAGAAATTCTATGACTCTGTTGTGGCTTCTGCTATCTTTTATGGCGTGGTCTGCTGGGGCGGCAGCATCTCTGCTGGGGACAGGAAGAGACTGAACAGGGTGATCCGAAGGGCCAGCTCTGTTCTAGGATGCCCTCTGGACCCAGTGGAGGTGGTGAGTGACAGGAGAACGGCGGCTAAGCTGTCATCCCTGATGGACAACATCTCCCACCCCATGCAGCAGACTGTGACAGCACTGAGCAGCTCCTTCAGTGGGAGACTGCGGCACCCACGGTGTGGGACGGAGAGATTTCGCAGGTCTTTCCTCCCCACTGCTGTCAGACTCCATAATAAAGACTTTAACTGATCAAGCGCACACATCCATACATATGCAATAATACTAAGTGCAATAATCCTTTCTGTCATCGTTGTATTTTTACTCAGTTGTATATAGTATTTGTATTTGTATTCTATTTTTATCTTATTGTATATTTATTTTATTTTATTCTACTGTATATAGTATTTTATTTTATTCTATTCTGTACAGTTGTGTACTGTATTTATTCTTATTGTATTCTAATTTTTGCCTCATAACTTTTGCACTGTCCACTTCCTGCTGTGACAAAACAAATTTCCCACGTGTGGGACTAATAAAGGTTATCTTATCTTATCTTATCTTATCCCTCTTTTTCCCATTTACTTTACACATAATGATCAATTTATGTAGTGAAATGTGGGCAAAAGTTTGTAGTTCAGCTTTTATTCAGATACTCAGTGAGTTTAAAATCAGCAGGTTTTTGCAGCAGAAAGCTGTTCAATGTGGTGACGATTTAGGGCGAGCCCACCATCCCAGCACGTGTGGCCTAAATGGCCTGGTCACAAGATTTTCTGCAATTTAAAGTTTTTTTCCCAGAGGACCTCTGGATTTCTCCCAGGATTATAGACGTGCGTGATTGTGACCTGTGTTAGTGTTTTCCCAGGACTCTGTGTTATTTTGTCAGCAGGTTGCAAAGTGAAGCTCCCTGTGAAAAACTTTATTTACACGAGAGATAACCATATTTTGTACATACACCAGTGCATCTCGTGCTGTTTTGTTCCTGTCATGTGAAGCCAAGTAGAGAAATGGTTGTTACTTCATGTTGCCTTTGATAGTGGGTCAATGAAGGGTGGCCATGGTGTTTGGACTGGTAAATTTTACACCGTCAACCACTTCCTTTACTCAGATATTGGCAGTATATTCTTACCTACAGCAGATGAGCAGAACAATGTTTTGTGACCTGTGACACTCAAGAACCAGTTTCCCTTTGTGAATTGTGAAGTTAGACTACCAGGAGATTCAAACCAGGAACCTTCTTGAGGTGACAGTGTCAATCAACATGAATCCATAAATCTTCTTTTACCAACCAGGTTTATTGTGGGGCAAACATGTGACAAATTTTTTGTGTGTACATCCCTGGTTACTCACGAGAACATGTTTGTA
Organism: Copadichromis virginalis; assembly: GCF_057382275.1. Lineage (NCBI taxonomy): Eukaryota > Metazoa > Chordata > Actinopteri > Cichliformes > Cichlidae > Copadichromis > Copadichromis virginalis. The sequence goes on along the minus strand of NC_140632.1, from coordinate 30,034,482 downwards.
TCCCTGGGGCTTTACAAACACACTGGGGACATTTTCTTCCTTGCCAAACATTTATAAAAGTATAGCTTGTGCTGTTTGCTAATCTGCATTGTTTACATGTATGTTTACTTGCTAGCGGTGTTTTTCTGGTTCTTTGAGCACTCAAAACGCTTTAAATAACAAGTCTTATTCATACACACATTCACACAGACTTACATGATGAATGAATTGGGAGCAATCAGAGTTTAGCATCTTGGCCAAGGATGCATGGCCTGCAGATTTTAGCAGCCAGGGATTAATACAGCACACGTCCATTTGATGCTGTGTTTGTTTACAATGTGTCTAAAGTGTAAGCTAAGCCTGAACCTCACTTAAGTGCTGATATGTTGAATGTAAATAGGATAATGTGTATTTTGTGACTTATTTTAGCAAATGTGGCTTCTGTCATGTTTTTTTTTTCCTTTGTGGAGGAAACTTTTGGGGGGTATTTTTTGTGTTTGTACAACTTTTGCTAAATAATTGTTTAAATTAACTAGTTAACAAGTTACCATGAAGCCATTGCTTCATGCTCCAACCTCTCCACGTCTGGGCTGGAGTCTGTCCCAGCTGTCAGTTAACATATCAAAATCATCAGGAGTTAACCTATGGGAGTGGGTTATTAAATAATACAGGGGTTAGCCCATAGTCTCTAATCTGTGTCAGCTATGGACTTTGTGTTTAACCGTGGTCTCGCATAGAGTCAGTGATCACAAAGTCGTACTGGGTCTGCCTCGTTCAGCACGCGGCCTAAGTGGTGGTTTAAAGTGGTGCTGTAGTGCATGGGGGGATTCAAGCCCTAAGCCCAAGCTTACTATCACAATGCCCCATTATAGCATGTGGATTAAGGCTGTTATTAAACACAAACCTCATTTCCCCATATGAGGCAAAACCAAATAGCCTGGATACAATTCCAGTATTGTACCCCTCTCTGCCGTTTTCTGAGATAGAGCTATTCTTGCCTACCTTGAGGGTATAGTGAGAAATATTCTAATTGATCTGATGTGTATTTACTGGGTAGAATCTTATTATCCATTTTCGATCATGTGAATACTTCTGTGGTTGATTTAGGTAGTTAGCTGTGTGTGCTGTAATCCATGATTTGCTTCATGGCATACATAAATCGAAACCTTACTTATTTCAGTTTGTTGAGTTAAAGAAGACACTTGAAGCCGTCAATTTGGATAAAATAATTTTTTTTTTAGCTTATATAGACCAGAAAATAAATTCATTAACAAAAAGGAACCCCCCAAAAATCCGTTGGGCTCTATATGACTTCTCTCACTTTGTGTGTGTGTATTAATATCTTTGTGGGTACCAGAAATTGGAAGTTTACTATACTAGACCAACAGCCCTTATGGGGACCAAAATCCCAGTTCCCAGTTTGAAGGCATTTTTGATACTCAAAATGCGGTTTTAGTTACAGTTAGGGTTATAATTAGGTTAGGGATAGGCAGTGTTGGGACTAACGCGTTATTAAGTAACGCGTTACAGTAACTACGTTATTATTGTGGTAACGAGCACGGTAACTAGTTATTATGCCAAAATCAGGAACGCGTTAGTCGTTACTGGGATTTAGATAGGGTCGTTACTCGTTACTTCGTGTGGTGGCTATCGCGGAGCTTCCACAGATTCAGTAACATTAGCAAGTGGTGGAGGCCAGCAGGTGGATGAAGGAAAAGGGACGCAGAAGGAAAAGAGACCCGAGGCGGCCACCGGTCCAAGTGTGAACTGAACTTCAGGTAAGAAGTTATGACCTGCAGTCTCTCTGGGTCAGATATGAACCAGGTTTAGGTGCAGTTTATTTTCGTTATTCTGACTTTTTCCGTACTGCGTGCTAGCTAGCATGACGGAGTTTCTATACAGCTGGGTGGTGCTATGAAGTTAATGATGTTGCACTTTATTTTGTTCATAAGTTATTAGAGTTGCCAACCGTCCCGTCTGGTATTCAGAGAAAATATTACGCGTTTCGTATTGAGGTGAAAAGGAACAGTTTGTCCCGTAATTCAGCTACAATGAAAAAGGCACAAAGCTGGAGTTATTCTGTGTCTTTGCTGCACAGCTGCCTCTTCTTCTTTCATTCTCCCCCCTCCCTCTCCCGTTTCTACTTCAATCATGAAAACTGATCAATGATCAGCTGATCGGCTCTCTTGTTTGTTTATCGCTCACTTTGCGCCAGAAAGAGGAAACCAGCGGATGTCGCGCTAAACAACAGCAGCACGTTTAAGCTTGATCAGCTGTTGTTAGAATTTATTTAATATTAAATTCTAGTATCAGCTGATGTTTGCTGGAGCCACAGCTGCAAAAAAGCTGCTGGTCAGGATGTCGGTTTGGATATGTGGTGAGAGGGAAACATGAAGATGAAACCAGGAGATGTCCTTACTGGATCATCAGAGCTGAACAGGTGATGGAGAAACAGGTTTACCTTTTAGGTGACATGAATGAGTTGAAGGGAAGTTATGAACTGTTTCTGAGAGACAAATAACCCCAGGATCCTTTTTTAGGTAGCTGACAGCTGGTAACTGTGCAGGGGCGGATCTAGCAAAGTGTTGCCAGGGCATTAACAGGGAAAAGGGGGCACAAAGAAATATTTTTCTTTCTTATTCTCATTTAAAATGTCTAGCTTTTAAAAAATAATTATCTGAATCTTACAACAAACGATTGATAGATTGATGCATATATACCATCAAGACAGTGAACATCACTGTCACAACAGTGTTTATTTTCATTCAAAGGCTTTATGATTTTTCCTATGATGGTGGGCCAGTCTCTAGTCAAAATGTCCGGGCCAATTTTCTGTCCCAGTCCAGCTCTGTATGCAGCTCATCTGCAGTCTGGTGTTACCTACATCTTCCTATTCAGAAGGCAGAATTTCCAAGTTCTGAGTACAATCGAAAGCACCACGACTGCAGTTTTTGTGTTGGATGTAAAAGGCGCACATGACTCTGTGACGTAGGCTAGAATCATGGCAGCAGTCAATGACGGTCCAGGCGTGGGATTTCTCTCGTGGAAATATGCACATTATCTTTTCCTTTCTATTGGTAGGTGGCACAGTGCACTTGTGGCAAGTAAGCAAGCTAGAAGACTGGCAAAGTTATGGAAGAAACACATTAACAAGAGAATTCTGAGTAAAACCAAAGTTACTTTCCCTAGTAACTAGTTACTTTGAAAGTAACGAGTAACTTGAAGTAACTGAGTTACTTTTGAGAGAAGTAACTAGTAATGTAACTAAGTTACTATTTTAAAGTAACTTACCCAACACTGGGGATAGGTTTAGGCAAGGCAAGGAAAGTTTATTTATATAGCACAATTCAACAACAAGGTGATTCAAAGTGCTTCACAGAGACATTAAAAACAAAAACAAATAAAAAGCATGATTTAAAATTGAATAAAAAAAACAGTAGATAAAATCAGAACAGTAGATAAAATCAGTAGTTAAAATGTAAGTTTTGAAATTTAAGCTTAAAAGTGTGGATTTGGTGTTTTATTCAAATGCAGCTGAGAACAGGTGAGTCTTTAACCTGGATTTAAATAAACTGAGTGTTTCAGGTGATCTGAGGCTTTCTGGGAGTTTGTTCCAGATATATGGAGCATAAAAGCTGAATGCAGCTTCTCCGTGTCTGGTTCTGACTCAGGGAACTGATAAAAGACCGGATCCAGATGACCTGAGGGATCTGGGAGGTTCATACTGGGTCAGGAGGTCACTGATGTATTTTGGTCCTAAACCATTCAGAGCTTTATAGGCCAGCATCAGAACTTTAAAGTCTATCCTCTGACGGACAGGCAGCCAGTGTAAAGCCCTCAGAGCTGGACTGATGTGGTCCACTTTTTTGGTCTTAGTGAGGACTCGAGCAGCAGAGTTCTGAATGAGCTGCAGCTGTCTGACTGATTTTTTTAGGTAGACCTGTAAAGATGCTGTTACAGTAGTCAAGCCTGCTAAAGATGAATTCATAGACTAGTTTTTCCAGGTCCTGTTGAGACATCAGATCTTTTATCCGTGATATATTCTTGAGGTGATAGTAAGCCGATTTTGTTATTGTCTTAATGTGTTTTTCTACGTTTAGGTCTGCATCCATCACTACACCCAAATTTCTCGCCTGGTTTGTGGTTTTTAGGTGTATAGATTGAAGTGCTCTGGTGACCTGTAATTGTTTTTCTTTGGCACCAAAGACTATTACTTCAGTTTTGTTTTTGTTTAGCTGGAGAAAACTGTGGCACAACCAGTCATTAATTTCCTCAATGCATTTATCAAGAGCCTGTACAGGGCCTCGGTCTCCTGGTGACATTGTGATATATATTTGTGTGTCATCTGCATAGTTATGCTATGATAGTTTATTTTGTTGTTCTTTATAATCTGTGCCAGTGGGAGCATGTAAATGTTAAACAGAAGGGGTCCCAAGATGGAACCTTGGGGAACTCCTCATGCGATACTTGTCTGCTCAGATGTGAAGTTACCTATTGATACAAAGTATTTCCTGTTTTCTAAGTATGTTTTGAACCAGTTTAGTACAGTTCCTGAAAGACCTGCCCACTTCTCCAGTCGAGTAATATGTTGTGGTCAACTGTATCAAATTCTGCACTGAGATCCAGTAAAACTAAGACTTGCAAAGAAAAGCATCTGGACTTCTTTAAATTACTTGAAGACGTTTCACCTCTCATCCGAGAAGCTTCTTCAGTTCTAAGGTCAAATGGTGGAGAGTCCCAGATATAAACCTAGTGGGAGTATTAAGATGCAGATGGACTGCTGAGTCTTGTCCTGTGGAGGTGGCTCTTCTGTGTTGTGCACGTTTTGATAGCCGCACTCAAAACGTGCGGCTATCCTAAATGGGCGTTCTTAAAGTCTGCATATTAAGGATAAAGGACACTCTTTCGAGGATGCCAATGTTCACATTTTGGACAGAGAGGACAGATGGTTTGAAAGAGGAGTGAAAGAAGCCATCTATGTCCACTGTGAGCGACCATCTTTGAACAGAGGCGGTGGTTTACGACACCAACTCTCTGCCATCTATAATCCAGTTTTGAATTCCCTTCCCAGACGCCTTAACGCCCACTCACATCCTGGGCCATCTGATCTCAGGAATTCGCATGATAAGGTGGGGCCAGATTTCACAATGAACTCACCCGAAACTCTGGCTGATTGGGACCCACACCCAGTTTCACACCTTGGCTCAGGCGATTGGAGGATCATCAGGGGGTCCTTTTGTCCCTCTGTGGGGGGATACTCCCACTAGGTTTATATCTGGGACTCTCCACCATTTGACCTTAGAACTGAAGAAGCTTCTCGGACGAGAGGTGAAATGTCTTCAAGTAACTTAAAGAAGTCCAGACGCTTTTCTTTGCAAGCTCCTTTGACTACAATGACCTGGATGACTGAGAACCTTCACAGACATAAAACTAAGACTGTCATTTTTCCACTGTCTGTATTCAGACATATCTCATTAAACACTTTGGTCAGAGCGGTTTCAGTGCTGTGGTTCTGTCTAAAACCTGCAGTTATTCTGTTTTAAGAAGTAATTGAGCTGTTGAGAAACTGCTTTTTCAATGATCTTACTTAAAAATGGGAGATTTGAGATCGGCCTGTAGTTGTTCATTTGCGTCTTGTCAAGATTGTCCTTTTTCAGTATAGGTTTAATTACAGCAGTTTTTAGTGGTTCTGGAAACACACCTGACATTAAAGAAAGGTTGACGATCTGTAACAGGTCTGACTCCAAAGTCTTTGAGACCTTTTTGAAAAAACTTGTTGGCAGGACATCTAAACAGCAGGAGGAGGAGTTCAGTTGACCTAAGATGTCCTCCAGGTCTTTGCTGTTAATAGGGTGAAACTGTTTGATGGTGTTTAAACAGTTTTTCGGTGTCAACTGTAGAAAATAAGACCCGAGCATTATGACTGTTTTTGGTGATGATGTCAGAGAAATAGGACCTCCTTGCACTCCTCAGTTGTAAATTATAGTTGTGAAGTTTCTCTTTATAGATGTCATAATGAACCTGGAGATTTGTTTTTCTCCATCTGCGCTCGGCTTTCCTACAGTCTCCTTTTTTATTTTTCACCATTGTGGAGTTTCTCCATGGAGATTTTTTCCTTCCAGAGATAACCTTCACTTTAATGGGAGCTATTGTGTCCATAACATTTAACATTTTAGCATTGAAGCTATTGACGAGCTCATTGACTGAACCTCTGGACAGGTCAGGTGTTAATGGGTTTAGGTATGGAATGATGTGGAAATGTTTAAGGTTAGGCATTCATTTTTGATGGTTAGGGTAATCAGCTAGGGAAAGCATGATGTAAATGAGATGTCCCCACAAGGATATAAATACATGTGAAGTGATGTGAAGACGTCCAGTACAAACTAGAGACGAATGAAAGATTAGTTTTGTATCTTTTTACATTCGAGAAATCTGTATCAAGTGTGTGTGTGTGTGTGTGTGTGTGTGTGTGTGTGTGTGTGTGTGTGTGTGTGTGTGTGTGTGTGTGAGTGGAACTTGTTAAAATGTTTGTAATTCTCTGAAACAGAAAATGGGACAAACTGTGACTGCAAGTGTCAAAACAAACATTTTTGAAATTCTACAAGCTGTAGGTGCAGATATGTGAAAAGGACTTGTTAAACACCACCGTGCAGTCTGCAGTGAACTAAAGGAATGTTTTAAAGAAGAGTGGGGTTAAATTCGTCCATGTTGTAAAGGATGGTTCTGCTGTTCAATCATGTGCAAGTAGTCCTGTGACAACATTCTTTTTCACATGACCATATAAATATTAATATATATATTTATATAGCAATTTTTTAAATGAAGATGCTTTATATGATGACTTAAGAAGGTAATAGTAGTACAGTCCTATTCAGAAAGCAGTGTAACTGTGGATTTGTGTTAGTGGTTTCTCTGTGAAATTAGAGCTTTTCCCTGTGAGTGTATGACCCAGTTTGAAAGCCGTGAAGTATTTTAGCCTCAGCCTTAGTTACTCTTGGAGTGTGAATTAGAGGGCTGAAGCTGTACCTCCTTTTAGGTGTTTGATTTAAAAAACAAAAAACTACTTATGGCGGAAATGTGTTCTCATAGTGTTTAGTCTTACTCCCCAGTACATTTCCTTGATATTTACCTTTTGGTTTCAGGTCAGCCACTGTGTGCATCTGAATACTTTATTCTCTGTTTGTGATGGAGGTGAATGACAAAAACAGTTATGTTAGCATGCACTAATGAGTAATTCACCCTGTAGGTGAGAGTCATGTTTGAATTCAGTCTATTCGCTGACTGAAACACCCCCGTGGGCCTGTCTAAAGGGCACGATAATGTAATTACCCATCATCCCTTGTCTTTTTTGGGGGCAATTCAAGATTATTTAAGGTGTGTGAGGACAGGCGACACTTTGTTCTTGTCTACCATTTTACTTTTATTCCTCCGGCTCCTTTTTGCTGTTTTCTTGAAGATGCAAAAGTTAACATTTTTTTCTGTCACGACAGCTCTTATTTCTTGATTTTGTGCTTTTCGCCACTTGTTACATCGTTATCAGATGAGCATATGTGATGCACAAACCTGACATCAAACATTAATCAGACCTTTCCACTGTGTGTTCCAGCTGTTACGAGAACTGAAACACCCAAATGTGATCGCCCTCCAGAAAGTGTTCCTGTCCCACAGTGACAGAAAGGTCTGGCTCCTCTTTGACTACGCCGAACACGACTTGTGGGTGAGTCTCTGCGCCATTACTTCTAGCAAGAACTGTTCATATGATTAATGAATGACAGAAAACCTCGTGCTACAGAAACGGTTACCTAATGATGTTTACATTAAGATTCAGCACTGTGCCCTAAACCGTTAATATTGTGTATAAACAGCAGCCGCAGTGTCTCTGGATTGTTACAAATGTTTTATTTGTTCACTCATATTTTTGGTGCTCTGGGGAAAGTATGAAAAGGAGACAACTGGAGGTGGTTTTGTAGATATTGTGTTTATTCCATCTGATGAGGCATGCATAAGTGAGGCAAACCCTTTCTTTGCTTCACAGCACATCATCAAGTTCCACCGCGCCTCCAAGGCCAATAAGAAGCCTATGCAGCTGCCCCGAGGGATGGTGAAGTCTCTCTTGTATCAGATCCTGGATGGGATCCATTACCTCCATGCCAACTGGGTGCTCCACAGGGATCTGGTGAGTGGCTATATTAGCTTCAGTGCTCTCATTTCCCTTTACAGACACTTACCCACTCCATACATATGTTTCCAAAGGCATTGTGATTAACCAAGGTTATTAAAATTGAGAAACTGAAAGGAAACGCTAGGTATGAAGTTAAATATAATAACATACTTCCTTCTTTTATCTGAAACAACAAAGAACCCCACCACCACCACGTATTTTTATAAATAAAAAAACAAACTCAAACTGCTCAAACTACTAAAGCTAAGCAGTTTGAAAAGCTAAAAATCCACTGATACTGGAAGTAAAACCTTCCTGCAACAGGTGTTAGATAACAATTAGGAAATGAAAATAAAATAGTGTGACTATCTTACTGTTAGGAATGAAAATTTAGGGAGAAAATATCTGAACCTCTTATCTGAAGGCTGTCCACTCTACTATATCTACTGCTCACAGAACTCGTTCCCACGGAACGATTCCACCGAGCAGAGCTGTGTTATTTCACTGCCTTTCGTTGTTATGTCTTCGTGTGATGTGTTATGATGATTTTATTTGTTGGAAGAAGCACAATGACCTGAACTCTGAGTGCTTTCTGACTCCCGTCTACCCTTTAACCTGGTTCCAACACACACGTGGTTCCTGTGAGACTCTGTTCTCCTCGCTTTTCCCACAGGGCTTTGGTTGAAGGGAGGTCGCTGTGTATATTACCTGATTTCTGACAGTCTGTTTGGAGATACAATTTTGTTATGCTAGTACCACCGAAAAGAACCAGTCAACGTGGCTCCAGGCACCTTCTGAGAAAACAGATCTGTCACATGTTAAAGAAAGAAAAAGCAGAACTGGAACAATTTCCAACATATGACTCAGCACTGCAAACTCCCACAGCCCATCTGTAAGTGCATCTCCCCTGCCTCTCTCTGCCTCCCTGCATCTGTCACTCACCACTGAGGACCATGTGCACTTTTGCTTGTGGATGAAAAAGTATAATTAACCAAACAGCAGATTATGTGGTGAAACTTTGATTTGATTACTGCCATTGCTGCTTTGACGTCAGATGGGCTGCACTGAGTCCTTTTTCCAGATAATGCTCTGGTAAGACTGGCTCACTGAGATTACACTGTTTAAGCGAAAGTTAGCTAAGCTTTTGGCTTTAGATAAATCAGGTTCAGAAGTCAAAGGGCAGAGCTCCCAAACAGTTCAAGCATCTGTCTATGGGTTCTGTTTTCTTTATGTCCGGTTGTCAACTCTTACGTAATCCCAAACGATCCTTTGTAGTCATGTGGTGTCTTGACAGCACATTATGCAAACCTGAACGGATCAAGTAGGTATTTCAGTCTGTTGGTGATCCACAAGGTATCTATAAAAGTTTCTACAGTTTGGATGCTGTAAATGCGTCAGTGACGAGACCATAAATGTTTGTGTTCTCAGCCAGTCATGTTATGGCTCCTCACATGTGTTTGTACTGTGGACAGGCCACTGACGTACTCATGTGCACCTATGATGAGAAGGTCCCAGCATGTAAGCTGTAAACTGTCCACTGCAGCAGCTGTTTGTTGTCCTCATTCATGCTTTTTTCTCCTTTGATGTTTCTTTTTGTTCGGGCCAACCTTTTTACCAGTCAGGATTAAATCTATGAATAGTGTCTTTGCTGAGGGTTATAGCTATCCATAGCCTCTGCTCTAGTTGACTTCATCATCTGTTTGCTTAGTCCGGCATTAATCCTGCACACCCTCACTTCACTCAACAGAAACATGCCATATTTGCTGTTATGTTGTATACAGTGGCCTTTGCCTCAGTTGTCAGATAAATCACACCTTAAAAACAAGACCCTGGGGTAAAAAAAGAAAGAAAGAAAAGAAAACAACAACAAACAACTCCAACAAAATTCAGGATTCTTTGTGTGAATCCTATGAAACAGACCATTTAGATAAAATACAAAACACGGTAGTATTAAATTCCTCCTTACAAGGAGGGATGGGAATTGATAGGAATTTAGCAATTCCGATTCCATTGTCAATATCACTTATCAATCCTCATTGGCTCCACTTTGCGAGTTGCCCCCATCTCTAAGCAGCATATCAGTGACGTTACACTCATGCAAATCATTACATGCTTCGTGGATGTTGGAGGTATTTCTCTTCCCTCTCTTTAACAATATAAACCTACAGGCTACAGCCCCACACACCAACACCTCATCTACCTATATAAGTAGACTCATGATCTTTTTTCTTAGAATTTAGGTATGAAAACAAAGCCGACAGCACAGAGCAAAGATGAAAACCAGCACTTTAAAGCGATCACCAGAGTGATTCTATTTTAGAAACATGAACAGGTAGAAATGGAGGCTACAGGCTTCAGTTTGTTACCCTTTGAAGTTCAGCAGTGGCTGATTTCGCCACAAATGACGGCTCACTTTATCGCAGTGCTGGGCTGGGGTCAGCATTTACTCAGCTTTAACACCACTCTGGGCTCTTGGCTAACTTAGTGTTAGCATGCTGTCTGTGCAGGTGTAAGGTGTTAGCAGTTGTTTCTGTCCTGGAGCAGTCTCCACTTTGCCATCGCGCTCTCATTCTATAGTGTAATAAAAATAAAAGTAATGTAAACTGTGCCACTTTTTCCCTGCTGGAGACACAGCTGATTGTAGTGACAGTCTAAGAACCGATAACCTTATAATTCCTTTTACTGAGATGATAATTATTATTCTGTTACTGATAAATTAAAACACTGCAGTGAAAAAGTAGCTGGAAGTGCACAGGAAGAATCGACACTGCTGAACAGGACAATCACAATAGCTGCGGGCTGCGTCGACCTAATGTGCTACAACCTGATGAGGGTGCACATCAGCTTACGTTGTAGATTATGGCGTAGACTTACTGCTGAAGCATAAATCAGGTGTTAGAACAGCAAACTACAATTGTTTTCGTTATTTGTTCCCTTGATTAGGCCTGCAGCAAGAAATAAAACAAGGTGAAACAACCAGTTAGAGCTGCCGAGTATACGCTGTGCTGTAGTGTGTGTGAACTAGCAACCCTCCATCAAATCATGCACTCACAGTGTGCCAGCATGGCTTTAGTAGTCTCTGTTGCTCACAGCAGTTGCCATAGTAGGAAAAACACAAGTGTTAGTAGTAACATTAATGTTGACTCTGTGAGCCTGAAACATGTCTTCAGTAAAAGACAGGCTCTTAAAATAACGTGTCAGGATGTTTCGTACAGACTTTTATTTTGTAGCACTTTGTAAATTTGTGGAAACCTTAAGCACCAAAGTTCATAATATACACAATATGAATTCTCTTACAGTAGCTGTGTGGATGTTTTGGCTCTCTTAAGGTCACACCAGTCTTATCTACACACCAACATTTCCGGCCCCTCGATTATTTTCGCTGCAGCCGTTATTTTGCTGTCTCTCTGCCAGGGCTTCCTGCCATTGTTGCCACATAACCTCACTCGTAAATTTCATTCTTGTCTCTTGTCATCGGTGAGATTAGCGTCTTTTGTGCAGGTGCCTGGCTCTGTGTCGGGTCTCTGCGCGGGCATGAGAAATAACAACTGAAATTAGAGAGACTGCTCGTAGCAAACATGATGCTACGTTATGGAAAAATCTACCCAAGGCCTCTTACTGCTGTCTAAGTAGATGTGAAAGTCTTCCCATGAGCTGTATTGTGAATACATGCGAGGGGAGGAGCAGACATGTATTGTGCCACACAGGGAACGGTTTTCCTGCCCACTGTATCTTTAACAGCTGCAATAGTTCTGCTGTTGCATAAGCATGTCTTTGTACTTGAGTGTAGCATGCTCTGACTCTCTGGAAAGCATCCATGTACTGTGCATTGCACTGTCACAAAGCCCATCCCCCATTTACTCTTGCAGTTACTCCTCTGTCGTCGTCCACCCCCACCCCCCACCCCCCAATCAGAGGTGCTTGCCGTCTTATGTAAGATGATGTCAAGCCCACCGCTCTGCACAGATAGCTGATTCAAGAACCTGACTCTGCAAGCCAAAGCAAAAGGCATGCATTTCCATGGACTGTACCAATAATCACTTAAGAGAGGGGTGGTGTGTGTTAGGGTATTACTGAAGGTCATCTGTTATAGTAACCAGCAGTGCTATACTACATGCATATTACTGGGTGGGTGGCTGTAAGAAACTCATCATGCAAGGCGTGGAATTCTACACAACCACATTTTTTTTTCAGTGTCTAAAGTGGGAAAGTGAACCGTGTGTGCTTGCACTGAGAAGTTTGCTTTAGTTTTCATTCAGTTTTGCATAGATGAGTTGAATTCTAATCTGGTGTCTCATTCAGATTATAATTGTTAATATTAACCTATTTACTTCTATTATTACCAAGAGGTATTTAATCCAGTGACACGAGTAAAACAATGTAATCTGTACTCAGCATCTGTGTTTTGCACTAAAACTAACTTATTTCTGCAGTTTATGTGTCATATATAAACTCTTTAATAATGGAAAGATATTGTTGTTTTACCTTTTTAAGATTTTAAGACGTGTCCAAAAGCAAGAGAGTTTGACTAGAGCCAGATCTGAATTTTCAAAATATCTGGGCTGCTAGTAGCATGCAATTAGCTCTGCTGTATTGAAATATGATGGAAATGATCCAAACATAAGATAATTTCTGATCATATTTCTTTAAAACAGGAGCTTCATGACTGTCTGATTGGTGATTCCTATTGGTAGGACTTATTCGTTGAATGCACACTGATTAAACAAATGTCTGCTGTAGGTCAGATGCACTTTCAGCTTAAGAACTCTACACCAATTATTTCCTTTTCTGTGTTCTGGTCTCTGTGGTTTCCAGTAGTTCTTAGTTGTTTTTACCCCCTTTTTCTAATCTTGTACATCCTCAACTCCTGTCCTCACATCTTAGTCCCAATCTCAGTGGAGGAGGAAAGGATAAGACATAAGGGGATTTAACAAAAACTTAAAGCAATGTTGGTTAAATATGACATTTGGTACAGCCGGACCATGAAGTGTTCTGTTCGTAGCCCAGTTTCAGCTGTGTTTTCTTATTTCAGTTTTAACATTACTCCTGGAATTTTTTTTATACTGAAGGCCTCTTTTAATCAAAATCCCAGAAACATCCTCGTCGGATCATCTGGTTTCCCTTCACGTTGCGTTGTTACTGGACTGGGGTTAATAAAGCTCACTTTCAAGGGTCAAGTTCTTTTTTTAAAATTAGATGACCTGAATGTTTTCCTGGACAGGCGTGCATTTCCTCTTATCTCAGTGGTCTAGATGTAAATGATAACATGAGTCAGGCTTGAATTCTCCAAGTTCAGCCTTAATGCCTTATCACCAAACAAATTTCCTCATATTTTCATGACAGATTTAATCGCTGCCTTGCTTCAGCAGTCTGCGTGTTATTAATTCACTCTGTTTACAGGTGATTTGTCAGCTTGAGTAATATCTCATTGTAGCAGCATTGGTATTAATACAGTGCTTTTTTCCCTCCCCCTTGTATTTTGCGTCACCCTACAACTATTCGAAACGGTTGCCTGGTGCTCCCTAAACTGGTTGTGACAGAGGTCCCTTCTGGCTAAATGAGACTTCTTCCTCCCCGCTGTTGCCAAGCACTGCTCCTAGGGGTTGAGTACTCTCACTCCACACACTGTAAACAAACAGCAGCTACTTGAGGAAAAGCAGAACGAGAGTTGAACCAACCAACTGGCTGCGTGAAAGGATGAAGCATGCTTTAATACTACTGCATACTGCACTAATAGCTCAAAGGGGCTTCATTATCTGGACAGTTGGTCGTTGATGAGTCCTGTAGGCTGTCACCTTTCGCTTCAGCTTGTTTATCAGCTTGCCCACTCTGTTACGTAAGTGTGTAAGTTTGGCTCCTGAAGTGGCCTACTTTTTGATACAAAGATGTAAATGATTTTGTAAAAGAGGGCCACGTCCCTAAGGACTGGGTTTACAGATCCTCTGTGGGGCGGAGAGTGTTTATTTTCCCCTGGCTCCCGATCCATTTATGAAACTGTCCAAATGGAACTGATTAATTTCACTGGCTGCATTTGAAGGGAAATCTTAATATGGGGGGTGTGAAAAGGAATTTGGTGCATGCTTCACTAACTTTGGTGCATATTTCAATCAATTTATTACATCTCCTTATATCACTGTGGTCTGCTGCTCTTTGAAACAGTCCCTCTTGCACTCATGTTTCTACTTTTCAGCTTTTCCTTCCATTAGACACGTGAACTTATTTACATCAAACTTCATTTTTGCATGCTCATTTTGCATTTTGAAGGCACTGGCACTCACTCAGGTCTTTTACAGAACATTCAAGAGGTAAAAAAAAGAAAAAAGAGTACGTTCAGGCTAGGCATATTAATTCACTTAGGTCTGTTTAGAATTTGAAAGAGGGGCTGAACTCCTCGGGCCTTTGAAGAGACGCTTGTCTTTGTGTTTGCCGATCGTGGGGGTGTCATGTTGTGGGCATGAATAGCAGATCTCATTATTAGTGCTGTTTCTATGGCAACAAAATACGTTTGCCAGTCAGATCTGAGTCTGCCAAGCCAGAGGGTTCACATTCACTCAAACACCCAGGGAGACAGTTTGACAACAAGCATTACTGCATCCTACTGCACGACAAGGTAAACTTCAAAAACAGGGGCCCACTGATATTATCTGCCCTCTGAAAAAACGTACAGAGGTTTTCCGATGCATTTTATATCCTCTGGTAATTCAGAGACTTAAAACCACTGTGCTTACAACTGCAAATTATATGCAAGAAGTTGAGTTAGCGAATGGTCTGAAGAGCAGTGAGAAAAATACATCGGCCTTCATGTGTTGCGTCCTAGATGCTGTGCCGCGAGCCCTGTGGCAAAAGCCTGAACCAACACTTCTTCATGCTCCACATTCCTTTCTGAAGAGGAAAACACAGATAACAGCATTCAAAGCTGTTTTAATTACTCATTTTAGCAATGCATCCTGTGACTCTGAAGGGTGTTGTATGCATTGGTGGCCATTCAGCTTTAGGGGCCTCCTAATTTCACTCTGATCCATCTAATTTTCAGCTGGGGGAGTAAGCAACCGCCGTCAGCCAACAGGCTCAGAAAAATCCAGTGAACACTATAAAATTAACAATTTGTTAATTAAATGTCAACGTTGAGCGTCTAGTTTGCTGTGCTGCAGTAACTACTGTTATATTTACTAAGTGAAAATGTAATAGGTTAATATTTCCCTATTTCCCATCCCAGCTATATACTGTTTACACAGTGGACCAGTTTCACATGTTGACGTCTGAATGTGTGTGAGCCAACAGCCTCCTAATTTTCTGTTTGGGAGATGCTTGGCACTGTGTGACATCATAGAGGGGATATCCCTAATATGATCAACAGTGGCACATGGCACTTGTTGCCTCCCACAGAAGGCCCACTTGCCAACAAGTGAGTAAGTTGCTTAAAGTGAGTGTAGCCTTAAAGAAAGTTAGGCTAGATCAGCTTATTTCAAGCAGAGAATGAACTGAAGGACTGCACCAAGGCCCAGTATAAGATAACTAGGGATTATTCCGAGAAGTGAATCATGCAAAGCTACTCTAGTAGCCTTTAGTAATAACATCTTTACAAAAATACTTTTTTCCCACTTTTGCCCAAGTGCTTTCTCTGGGCTCTCTCTGTATCATTGTAGGGTCTTTACCTTACAATATAAGGTGCCTTGTGGTGACTGTTGTTGGGATTTGGCGCCAGATATATATATAAAACTGAATGGAATACTCTCTGTGCTGCCCTATCAACAAAGGCAAAAATAAATCTAAAAAAGGAAGTCAGTGTTCTTGTTCAGTTTGCACTATTTCAACACTTGAAAGTGGTCAGGAGAAGGACTAATCAGTTTTGGATCAAACGACTATATCTGTGAAAAACTTCACGTCACGTGTTTTAGTTCTCCTCACCTGTTCATTGTATTTTAATTTAATTTGTTTATGATTTGTTCTTTGTGAGTGACTCACAGTTCTAAAATTTAGCATTTGTGGTTAAACGGTGGTTAAACATCATCTAAATGAATGCTTCTGAACTACCTAACATCGTTGGTCTAGGATGTTTTTTAAGGCTTGGACCTAAAAACAAAAAAGAACTCAACCTGTTCTCCTGTTATTGTGAAATGTACTCAGCCTAACAACTAATATAGGATTTTAAATACCAATATCAATTGGGTGATTTGAAAAGCCACAGCATGTGCTGGGCTATGGCTTGTGTCCACATAAGTGGCGGCAGTCAGCTTGGTTGGCTAACAAAGCTTTTACTTCTTGGAACTTGTGTGGTTCCAGTTTCTCTCTGGAAACCAGATGAACACACCCAGCTGCTTGAGCGTGTTTGACTCCATTCCTGGGTGTATGATCACTTGGCTTAAGTGCACTCCCGGAAAATGGCTCACTGACATAGTCATGTGGTTGTGTGCTTCATTACAAAAACAGGACAGTCAATAACCACTCAACATGTTTCTGCAAAGGGAACCACTGATACTGTAATACCACGGGTATTCTGAACGTATTATCAGTCCAACTGTGTGTTAGAACCATTTACATTTATTGTACTTCCAAGTTAAAAACAGAGTGATTTTTAGTATACGCAACAGCTCGTAATGTTCTGTCTCTTTCTCCCACAGAAACCAGCTAACATCCTGGTGATGGGGGAAGGCCCCGAACGAGGAAGAGTCAAAATTGGTAAAGTAGATTTAAAAAAACATCATTTAAACTGCTTGACTGATTTGAAACTTACACAACCTTTAGGTACTTGTGTCAGCACGAAAGTGGATCAATTAGGTTGTTGACGTGTTTGATTGTCTGATAGCTACAACGTTTAACCTTGTCCAGAGAGGCTGACAGGAAGCTCAGATCAGTCCTGTTGCATAAGCCAGCTGGCCAGGGGAGTGTTGAAGGGTAATGCTGCATTGCTGGCATCTATTTTTAAACCCCGTACTCCCAGTAATAGCATAGAGTGTTGTTCCAGTGCAGCCAGAGTCTTTGCAACTGGTGCTGGTAAAAGTTTTACTTGAATGAACGCCACAAGGCTGCTGTGGTTTAATAAATATGTTTAATATCTTAATAGTTACATGGAGCAGGATGTTCATTTTATTCATTTCCAACTTTCATTCATTCATTTTTTAGGAGAATGTGAACTAAGTATCAGAAATCACATTCATTATAATTGTATTTGAATGCACGTTGGTTAAGCGAACAACTTTTTCAGCCTTACTTGTTCCTGTAGATATTGCTTTACAGTCAGTGTTGTATTTTCTGTGAACGTTTCATTATGAATCATCATCATCATTAGTATCATTAGTAGGCAAATGCAAAACTCTGTACAAGGCTCATCCAAGAACAGTGTCAGTGACAAGTTTTACTTTTAATTCTAATTAACATTTTAATTATATTCAGTAAGACCTGAATCTGGCAACTGAGCACATTATTCATCATGATCTCATCTCACTCATTCTATGACCTCAGAGTTTACTGAGGTCAGCCGAGAAGTGTTTTCCCATCAACTTCTTTGTACAACCAACCAGTTGCCCCCTACTGGCCATTACAAAGAATGCAGATTTAAAGGATTTCTGTATAGGCTTTCCATTTTCAGACTCAGATGCTACCTCCATCTTATACATACAGTCTGTGATCAGTTCTATGATCAGTATAATGCATCTTTAAAGTCATTAAAAAAACAGTGAAATGTCCAATTAGCATTGTCCAATATTAGCATATTTATTTACTGCGCATATAGAAGTTGGCACAATAAGACTACCCATCTGTGGTATCCATATAAGACTATAATCCCACTTCTGTAGATCCCAGAAATGTGACTTGAAAAAAACCCCAGAACTCTTGCTCTTGGTGATTGCTCAGGTTTAGTGGCAGCTACAGAGGTGAATGTAAAATGTGGAGGGGTCATGTCCCCCACTTCACCAGTGGAAATAAAGCTGATTCAGAATAGGCTGACTTTAGTCTGTCATTTGTATTTGAGCTACACAGTGTCACATTTTCTTCTTCTCATGCTGTTGTCATCTAAACATGACTAATTTGATAAGGATGGATTTACGTTCCATATTATGGCCTGTATTTGTATAGCGCTTTTCTAGTCCCTGAGGACCCCAAAGCGCTTTACACAACCTGTCATCCACCCATTCACACACACATTCACACACTGGTGATGGCAAGCTACAATGTAGCCACAGCCACCCTGGGGCGCACTGACAGAGTGCACTCATTATTGTGGTGCTTGATTATCCTTACTGTAAGTTTTCTCTGATGTAACTCAAACCAACAGAATGCTGGTGTTTTGAAACTAACCACATTTGATTGATAAGCCAAGGACACTGCTCACTCATGGTGGTAGTGAAGCATATCTTGCTTAATGGTGTGCTCCATTCGAAGTGGGAAGTCGGAATTCCAATTTGCAATAGCAGTCCTTCCAATCCCAACTCCACAATCCAAGATGACAGCAGCAACAGCAGGAAAACTTGTAATCTCTGCAGCCACTGGTGTGTGTTTGTGACTGGCTATTTAAAAGCCATACACAGACCACTGACCAGGTTCTAGGGGAGCTGTACCTTATTCTGCTGTCTGTTAGAAAGACACAGGAAGAGAATCTGTTTGTGCCAGTTTCCTGTTAATCTTTACTAGAATGAGGCAGAGTTAAATATTTATGTGTAACTTTTATGTTTTCTGTTAAGGTACTTTTTTAACAGTGGGAAATTGCTCTATTTCTCACATTACCGTTTTAGCAAGGGATTTTTTTGCTAAAAGGAAAGAATACTGTCTTTTCATGCTAAGTAGAACAGATGTGGTTTGACATTAAAAGCCTGCCTTTTTCAGCTTTACAGTTGTGGATGTTTCATATTTAGTTGCGGTGTGAGAGACGCCCGAGGTTCTGTCTAGAACCCGTGGCTCTGACAGCAGCCTTGAACATGCATTCGTATCTCTATCTGATAATGCCTTTGTTTGCTAACTGCGTCTATCTTCTTTCGCACCTTCTGTAGCTGACATGGGTTTCGCCAGACTCTTCAACTCTCCGCTGAAGCCGCTGGCGGACCTTGACCCCGTGGTAGTGACGTTCTGGTACAGGGCCCCGGAGCTGCTGCTGGGGGCCCGGCACTACACCAAAGCTATTGGTGAGTCACACAGATGAAAAAAACGTAATGCTCTGCACCAAGGCAGGACTTTGATCCCTGGCTGTTTGCTTAACTGCATCAGGTTTGTGTTAGTTGACAGAATTAGCTGTGATTTTAGAAGCAGGGTCTCCTGGTTTACATGCACAGCTGATAAGTTCAAAGTACTCATGTGATCCATGGACATCATCAGAATAAATCAATCGTGGAGCACATGTCCCATTATAATCTCAGTATCTTACATCTTCCCACGTCAGTCCATTGAATGGAAGTCGACTTAGGCTGTTAGCAATGACTCACCATTGCATTGTATTCACATCACGTAACATGTAAGTGTCTTGACATACAAAAACAGAACATTTAATTCAAACAAGTTTAAAAGAGGAGCCAACAACTCTTCCTAGTCGGGCTTTGAAAATACATAATAAATAATGCAGTACAACAAGGAAATGGAAAAAAAACAAAAAAACCCCCAGACATGCACCAATCAGCTGGCCAGAGTATAGAATCAGCTGATTTTCCAGCTTTCTCCACCCTGTGTGGTGACCGGCCGGTCAGCCTCACGTGTGTCCGATTATGAGGCGGCCCATTTCACGCATGCACAAAACGTGCAGGGCAGCGCAAGCAAATAGATGCACTCCACTGTGTCACAACCACTGTGGAGGATCCTCACCGTGAGTGTAAAAGTTCTCCAAAATAGCGACCACCATGAAAATGTTTGCAACGAAAAGACAGATGCTTAAATCATCCAGCTGACATTTTCTAATTTCAGGCAACGTGGCTAAAATTATGACGATGAGTGAAAAAGAGAAAACTGTCGATATTTGGTTATCTGGTGAAGTTATAAACATACTGGAAAAATGATGCGTGTAACTGACATTTCTTTTTCTTTTGTTTGGAAAGGTAACATGCCAGGTAGAGCTGAGCATACAGCAGCCTGTGTTCATTACATTTTTGCACCTCTTTCCAGTAGCAGGACACTTCATTTTCAGTTGTTTCAGTGAGAGAAAATTGTGCAACATACAGTTGTTTAGTTTCAGTTGTGTATGCTGTCAGTTCTAATAATGAGGAAAAAAACAGAATTGGTAAGAAATTTTGTTTAGGTAGGTCACGCTTACAGAGAAATGCAGAATCTACATTATAAACATTATACAGAAAAATAAATACGTCACATCATCCCAAAAGGTTGATTCTGTTCATCTGGACGTAGCATTTTCAATGCAGGTAGTTAAGCAGTAACACTAACATCAATATTCCAGCAGAAAAAAATGACTTCCTGTAATCCAGGAAGATTTAGCCATTGTAGCTAGTGTATCTCCACAATACTGAGACTAAGTGTTGTCTGTTTACATGTGTGCGTGCCTCAGACATCTGGGCGATTGGCTGCATCTTTGCGGAGCTGCTAACATCGGAGCCCATCTTTCACTGTCGCCAGGAAGACATCAAGACCAGTAACCCATTCCATCACGACCAG
Organism: Copadichromis virginalis; assembly: GCF_057382275.1. Lineage (NCBI taxonomy): Eukaryota > Metazoa > Chordata > Actinopteri > Cichliformes > Cichlidae > Copadichromis > Copadichromis virginalis. The sequence goes on along the minus strand of NC_140632.1, from coordinate 30,013,751 downwards.
CTGGACAGGATATTTAGTGTCATGGGTTTCCCTGCAGGTCTGCACACACACACACATATACAAGAGATTGTTTAGTGTATCGATAAAAGTGTTAACTTAGTCACGTGCTTGTGTCTTTCGCAGATAAAGACTGGGAAGACATCAGGAAGATGCCAGAGTACCCCACACTGCAAAAAGACTTCAGGAGGACGACGTGGGTGGCCGCTCTAATGACCTCTATAATCGGGGAGCTTGTAGACTTGTAAATGAAATATCACATATGCTGTCATTTGTCATCCAACAGGTATGCAAACAGCAGCTTAATCAAATACATGGAGAAGCATAAAGTGAAACCAGACAGCAAGGTGTTCTTGTTGGTAAGTGCACACACACACACACATATATCTTAGTTCAGTTACTTTAGAGGCATTATGTCCATTTCCTGGTGACCAAACCTAACTGTAACTGCTAACTAATTAACCATTAAACTCACCTTAAAAGTAATAAACTTTAAAGGGTCATGGACTGGGCTGTTATTCCCCAAATGAGGTGCAGGTGCACACAGTATAACTATGTAAACACGTATACTAATACTATTACTACTTAATAAAATCGTCTTATTTTGAAAGGCCACTAATCAGGAAGCCCCCACCTTTTTGTATTTTCCTATCGTACACTGATCGTGTGTGTGTGTGTGTGTGTGTGTGTGTGTGTGTGTGTGTGTGTGTGTGTGTGTGTGTGTGTGTAGATCTTGTAACCATGTGTATTTTTCTGCCTTCAGCTCCAAAAGCTCCTCACAATGGACCCGACTAAAAGAATCACATCAGAGCAGGCGCTGCAGGACCCGTACTTCCTAGAGGACCCATTACCAACCACTGAGTGAGCCTTAGTAAACTTTTGCAAACTTTAATCAACACAATCGTGTTGGTGCTTCAATCACTAATTTCATCTGTTTTCTTCTAGTGTGTTTGCTGGCTGTCAGATCCCCTACCCCAAACGAGAATTTCTTAATGAAGACGAGCCAGAGGAGAAAACAGAAAAGGTAAGTGTTATCCAGTTATCCTGTGCCTTAGACTGTAAGGCAGTCTAGCCGCTGCCTTACAGATAACTTCACTGGCGGCGAATGCAGCTTTTAGGTTATTGCTAATAGTTACATGGCTACATTAACACCTCAGAAACATCCTCATAAAGATTGGGATGTCAGTCTTTGAGATGCTTTGTTGTGCTACTGTTCATGTGCTAAGCTGTTAGTGAGAGAAAGGGCTGTGTCCCCGCCTGTCTGCAGCAGTGCTGTGCGAAGCTGCGTGTGAAGACGGCACAGTTTGTGGCACTGCTAATGTGCGAATACCTAAGCTGATATTAATGTTCAGCACTAGAGTATAGATATTTGGACAACCCTTCTTGGTATATATACTGCCTGCAGTATCTGCATGGTTAAAAAAGTACCGTCACATTTTCAGAAACTAAAACATCGATCGGTATTGTGTCAGTTCACTTAACGTCCCATCTTAAGTTAGTTGTCAATGGGGTCTAATGTGGCAGTTTTTGGTGTATTTTATGGGTTAATGCGCGGCTGTCCCACCTCACAAAGTCTTACATTTATTTTTCAGGCTTTTTCTGTAGAAATTTTGGGGACTGTTAAATTGATAACGTCTTAATGTACAGCTTTTCACTAGTGGATTGTACTATTGCTATTCCAAGTGGTAGCTCCAAATGTGTCCAGGCACTTTCCCTTTCAGCCATAAAGAACAGATATTGTTATCTACTGGAGTGATATGAGGTTATAGTACTACTGGTTCTTAGAAAGCAGTATCTTAGTTGAGTCAACAGTGTCCCTTGAGTTATTTTTACAGTGTAATAACTCAGCGCAGGCATTTAGCGGCGACTTTGCCAGAGGCAGGGACACACTGTACACGGTGTACAGAAGTGCATGAGGAGGCTGACCGTCCTTGTGCTCTGTGTTTCATTGTTGCTTTGCATGTAGCTTAAAAAGTGCAGCCTTTTTGCAAAGGCGCTAAGATTAAGATAAGATTTTTGTTGTGAAATCTAATGAGAGAGTGAGCACTGAGGCAGAGGCCGATGGCTCCATGTGACCGCTGTTCCTACATCATATTGGTAGCTGCTGGCAGGAAAAGATCTGAGCTTTACACCAGAGAACAGAGTGTTTGAGGAGCTCGGCTTGCACTGCTTTGGTTGGACTTCCTGTCAGCATAAAGTGTGGACATGCACAATCAATAATAGACAACATAAACAAAATAATTTGGCTGCTCCAAATCAGTACAACACCAAAACTGCTGATTGCAGACTGAAGTGAAAGCTGCTGATTTTATGAAATTACATGCAGGATTACGCATCATGCTGTACATTCATACTAAAATACACTAGCCACTATATCTGCCATTATATTGACTAAATGCAGTTTTTCAGATATTTTTGATCCACCATCTTTCATCCTCACCTGATGAGGCGTGATCTTGCACGGCGCTCCAGATCGAGGACGACTGAAAATTATTTTATATTTCTTCCATTTAAAGAAATCGCACCAACAGTTATCATTGTCTCACCAAGCTTCTTGGTGACAGCCTTGTGCAAGTCTGATATCTTTGCTTTGCTCTTGTTCATGGTGGCAGAGAAGCTGGAATGGAAGACATTGATTCTGTGGACACACGGGGACATGTGCAATGTATGGGAAATCCTGCTGGGTTCTAGGTGATCAAATACTTATTTCACTCAGGGAAATGTAAATGTAATCAGCTTCTAGCTTTTCTGGATTTTTGGTTGATATTCTGTCTCTGTTAAAATGAAATAACCATAAAAATTAGAGACTGTTTGTTTGTTTGTAAGTAAGCAAACTGACAAATTCAACCCACTGTAAGCCGATCATGGGATGTTTTTCTTTTCTTTTTTCAAAGAAAAGTACTTGTTACTTGATTTACCAAGGTTTGTGGCACAGAATTTTCTGCTTGTCTTAATTGTGCTTGATGGTGTTTTAGGGGGTGTCATTTATTTGGATTGAAAGGAGGAAAGATAATTGTGCCGCTGGAGGGGTCACAGCTGTGAGTGCAGTGCCAAACTTTGGCTGTGTCCTACAACTCTTCACTGGGTCCCTACTGACTGATTTCATGGTGTTATGCTGTCTCTGGAAAGAAACCTGTGCCTATGCTCATTATTCACTTTCTCACGGTAGCTCATATGCTTGTAATCTGCCGTGTTCTTTGTAGAATGCTGGTCATTGTTGATGTGACCGCCTTCATTTTTGTATACAAACAAGCGGATTGTTAGGGGATCGCCTCAGAACTTTCCACTCCCATCAGCGCATTTTTGCGACCCTAAAAGCCCCGTGGTGGCTTGAAGGTCAACATTCTGCACACTGAATTCCTGAATTGTAGCCATAAACTGATAAATTCACAACTGTGTCAAATTTTTACACCAAATTTCAAATTTTGACTAAATTTTAAACCACATAATTGCCACATAATGAGCCAGAACGTAATGAATGTTTGCACCAGAAACTGGCTGCAGATTTCTGTGAACCATATTTAATAATCACCTGAGGAAGGACTGAACTGTTCACACAGGGTGTCTCATTCCCTCAACTCAGCCACGCATCCACATCCAAGGGCCATTTGGGGCATCTCTGGGGTATGGCTGCTGGCAGAAACCATAACAATGATTTTGGTCCGTCATTGCGGTCTCGATTTTTGAACTTGAAACCAGACTTAGGGCTTTAGGGCCTGAGCCAGCAGCATAAATGGGCAACAGATTCTCAAAACATGGAAATAGATATGTAATAGCTGCTTTATTAACAATATAGACAGACAGAGAATATGAGCTATCCTTACTGTCTCATCCTCAGATGAGTTAGTATACGTTTCCTTCCTTCCTTTGGCTCATTAGGTTAACATTTCTTGTGGTCTACTTAAGTTTTTTTTTAATGCGTCCTTAAAACTCTAAACTCATGTTGTTGAGCTGCATTTCAATCCAGTCATCTGAGTGGGAAAGTGGGTCACAGATGCAGAAAAGAACAACCTACAGCTAAAAATAGAGCAAAATCTTGGTTTCTTGTTTTCAGCAAGAACCCGAGATCATTCCACACACTCGCTTTTAGTCCACTCCATAAATCCCGACCCACTTTCAGCTTTGTGTGTCTTTGTGCAGAACCAGACCCAGCAGCACCAGCAGACAACTGGCCAGGCTCAGGCCCAGAACCAGCAGCAGACAGCAGCCCAGCAGGCCCCCTCCCAGCAGAGCTCTGCTCAAACCAACGGCACCGCCGGAGCCACGGGGGCCACCACTGCAGCGCTACAGCACGGTCAGGACCAGGGGCCACCCAACAAGAAACCTCGGATCGGACCCTCTGGGGCCTCCTCAGGCACTGGGGTGCTACAGTCAGATTACCAGGTCAGTACAATATTATAGAACAAACACCAACACCAACATTTTCTGGTGAAACTGTTCATTTGTCTGTACTTTAAAACTCTATTAAATGAATGGTAAATGGCCTGTATTTGTCCCTAAGGACCCCAAAGCGCTTTACACATCCAGTCACACACACATTCACACACTGGTGATGGCAAGCTACATTGTAGCCACAGCCACCCTGGTGTGCACTGACAGAGGCGAGGCTGCCGAACACTGGCGCCACCGGGCCCTCTGACCACCACCAGTAGGCAATAGGTGAAGTGTCTTGCCCAAGGACACAATGACCGAGACTGTCCGAGCCAGGGCTCGAACCGGCAACCTTCCGATTACAAGGCGAACTCCCAACTCTTGAGCCACGATTGCCCGATAAATGAGTCCATTATAATCATCTCCTGCTCCAGACTTTCATTCTTGGACTCTATTAGTTGCATGAGTAGCTGTGCATGAGTTCCAAGTTCTCCTTTGTAGTGTTATTCTGGCACAAACGTGAGTTTATCATCTGACTGAAACAAGCTGTTTTAGCTGTCTTCCTCGTCCCTTCAAACTAACTGTGTCCTGATTGGAAGGTGAGAGCAGCTTCTGTGCTCATAGTACCTGAACCCTGAAACGATCATAAAAAACTGTCTTAAACCTAGTGTTTAGAGCAGGTTGAAGGCTTGTTTAATATGAACATCCCACAGTGTAACAGTATATGTGAAGAAAAATATATATATAAAAGCATAAAAGGTCGACCACAGCAGGATGTACCATTCCAGCACTGAAAATGAGACACTCCAAACTCCTGTTTGAGTTCAGTTTGATTGCAAGTACGTGCTTTAAGGAACTGACATGATCTTCAGAAGGAAAAAAACCTGCGTTAGGCAGTTAGGATAGGGAAATCTAAACGTATTAAGACATGAACCAACATGTTGTTGGGCTGAGAATGCTTACAGGGGGCTGCAGGCTAAAAAATGTATACTCAAACACTCAGATACCAGACAACAACAAGATGTTGTTTAAATGATAAGGACTGTACAGAGCTGATATCAAATCACAATGGAGCCTGTGAGCTTTTGTTTTCTGCTCAGGCGCCTCCTGTATCGCCGGCTCAGCTCTTATCACGAGGCCAAAGAGACAACAGCTCTCGGCCTGTGATGAAGTGAAGCTGGATGCCAAAGTTTGGCATATGACATATTTTGACTTTCAAGGAGAACCCGACTGCTGCAGAAAATAAATGTGATCAGCGACTAATCAGCAACGTATGGGGTTAGCTCAGGTTTGAGCGTTACATGACCGCAGGAGCAGGGAGATCATGTGTCAGTACTTAACAGAGCACGGTGTGATCTAAGTGACCGCTTTGACCTCTCCCGCTTCTGTATCAGCGAGGCACACAAGTATATTGCATACAGAGATATGCCTAGTTGCAAGTGACACAGCTGGTGGCTGTCAGGCCTCAGTTGATGTATAAATAAACTGTCGCAGTGGTCAGACACATCACGAGTGTGGCTATAGCTGCTACTGTCAGTGTCCTACTTTTTCCCTTTATTGATCTCTATCCACATATATTCCATCATGCACCACCCACCGATCATTTCCCTAATCTAGAACAGTGTAGCCAAGAACCCACAACTGTGGTATGGAGGCATGCAAACAGTTGAGGTCTCAGATTCTCAAAGCAATATCCAGATCGTTGAAATTTCAGCACCAGTACTTTTTACAGTCCATGTCTCCAAGCGTGTAAATGAGACTTTTTTTTTTTCATTACTAGTGAAATAATCCCAGAGCCACTGAACACACAGGGAAATATCATAATCCCAATTTTTTGAAATCCATGTAGAAAACAGCTTATGAGGAAAGGTTAATTAGCTGCAGACAACTGAATCTGGAAGGAAGTCGCGCTCATTAGCTCAATGTCTGGATGTAGCCTTAAAAACACAATATTTTGCACACCTCCAGAGTCACCGTTTGAATGTTTGCTAATAAGAAGTCTGGTGATTTAGCGACTGCGTCTCCACTTCTCTCTCTCTTTCAGCACTCTGGCTCCCGCCTTGGTTACCAAAGCAATGTCCAAGGTTCCACTCAACCCCAGAGCACCATGGGATACTCATCATCAACCCAGCAGAGCTCCCAGTACTCCCACCAGACCCACCGTTACTGAGGATCCTTGTCACTCCCTAACCAGCAGAGGAGTCAAGCTCCTCCTTGTCTTCAGCCAACCCTCAACAACCTCAGCTCCACGGCTCCCGTGTCCCGGTTGGACCCTTGTCCCTTCATTACATCATTCCAACTCCAGTCATCCTTCTTTTCAAACTGCCCTCACCTTTGACCTTTCGCCCGACAGCCTTCAGCGGCACTGTAACACGAAGGCTGATGAACATAGGAACCAAACGAAATCCAATGAGAAAACAAATTCTGCCTCATCGGCGCGTTGAAACACTTTTAAATCGACTGGGGAAAAAAAAGGTGTAAGATAGATGTCAAGGCGTCTCACACACAGACTCAGAACCGTGGCACTTACAAACACAACGTTCCTCACCAGGAAGAATCGCAGCTGTGTTCAAGTATATTATATAGCACCTTTTTCTATTTGAGTTTTTTTCTCCTGCTCGTTTGCTAGACTTTTCAAGTTTAACTTGTCATTATAAATATTGTTACATACAGAAGCGATCAGATGTGAGGCAACTTAAAAGGAAAAGCCCTTTACTGTCATCTCTAGTGTATAATTATCACGGATAATCAAATGACGATAAGCTAAAGTTTGAGCTAAACCCAACCTTTTAAGAAAAAAGTTTCTACAAAGAAAAAAAACCTCAGCTTTTAAGCTGATGTCATTGCAGGGAAATATAAAAACAATTAACTTAAATCTTGATATTATAGGGTTTCTATATTTAGAAGTGTTTATCTAGATTTGGATTTGGAATGTAAGAAAAGCAGTTGTCTTTTTACAGCTTCTGTATAATGTGATCACATTATACAGAAGCTTTGCTTTCTGTGATGGCAGCGTCTTCGGGAGGTTTTGACACCTCTTGTTGGTGGCCGGCAGCTCCGGAGTGCGTTCTTGTTCGCTGGTTTTCACTTTGCTGTGACACCTGTGTTATTTTGGACCCTTGAAACATTTAAGGTTTCTGAAGATGCGCATAATCGTACAGGGCAGCTAAACAGTACGCTTCCCCCCCTCCGACATATGCTTCTTGAGACTGTTACTGCCTGATGTCAGATTGTTTTTTTTTAAGATTTTATTGTTATCTCTGTTGTCCCGTGGGCGTGTATGAGCGTGTGCACGTGTGTGTGTGTACAGTATGTTTTTTATGCATGTTGTTTATCCTTTTACTTACTAGAACTGCACTGACCACTGAACCGATCTGCAAAGAGCTGGAACAAATGTGAGGCTCGCCCTCTTCCATATCACCCTTGCGGTGCCACACTGAGTATGCAGGTAGAGACTGGGGTACATTCAAAGACAATGGGTGCTTTCTTTAGTACATGCATGGAGGTATGAGCAACTTATTTACATTTTTATATCCAGTGTATACAACCCGTTGTATGTCTGAGTTCATTTTGAATTAATGAATCAACTTGTGAGAAAAGTGAAATGAAGGACATTTAATAAGTGCTACAATTGAAGAAGCTGTGAGGGAAACACTCTAGTTTCTCGCTGAGACTTAAATGACCAGGTTGATATGCTCACTCCCACCCTCTGTGTTCTGACTAGTAGTTCTCTAGTCAGAGCACAGTGTTGAATATAGTATATATGTCAATTAAATAAGTTTTGTAGTGTATAACACTCCCAGGGTTGCCGTACTCCTGTTCCCTGTGCAGGAATTGCCTTTTTTTTAATATCGTTATGAACAAGGGACAGCAAAACTGTTGGGTCAAATATGAATGTCAATCTCAATGGAGCCTGTGTCTGTACTGAGACACCCTCCAGTCATTTGGGACCCCTTCACCCAAGTTCTGACTGGTGTTTTTGACAACGCTTTTCATCCTAGTCAAATCAATGTATGTTGCTCTGTGCAACCTGAGTCTATCATGTGGGTGGTACCAAGCCAAGTTGTGAGACATGAATGCCTTTCAGTGCTAGAAATTCAGCAAAATTGTTCTTCCGAAATGTAGAAAGTGAAAAAGTCACAATAAATGTCACAATATATGTATTACATTGTTAGTAGCGCAACCTGCCAACTACTATTATTACCACTATATTACTATTATAATCAATATAATTCTCAACATTGCCTGTATCTTTAGTGTAGAGCCATTCCTGGTAGCTAATTAGCTTAGCCTAGCATAAATCCTGGAAACACTAAAGGAGAGCTAGCATGGGGCTATTAGAGGATAACAGCTTTTCTTAAGCTCATGGGTTTTGTTTTTTTTTAAAGCTAATGATGTTATATGTGGACATTTTAATACGTTTACTATTTATTTTTTTAAACTACTTCTTAGAACAACTTATCTGTATGACACTTTAAACTTCAGTGTTTTGTGTAGGTCAAACTAGTGATGTATAACATGCTAACTTATGAGCTAAAATGTGCTTGTAGCCTGTAATAAATAAATACAATAATACTAATAACAAAAATAAAATAAAAAAAGATCCAGGCTAGTTGTTTCCCCCTATTTCCAGTTTTTATGCTAAGCTAAACTGATGGGCTGGTAGTAACATTTTTAAATTTTGCTGCAGACATGAGTGTGATATCAGTGTTTTTATCTAACTCTTGGTAATGAGCAAAACATAATGGCTGCATTACCACAAATCTGTTTTTCTTCCTTAAGCACAAAGTCTTCTTTTTCAAGTAATACTTCATTACATTTCAGAAGATCATATTGATCATATCTTATTTTTTTAAACACAAACCAATTTGTCTTCAGTATTTTTGAAAATCTGATTTTTTTTTATATGGGGATTTTCCTTTTCAGAATTTCTTTCAGGCGTTTACAGAAAAGTTATTAGGGATCTGTTCACATACAAAATTGTCTTTGAGGCTGTTTTTCACTGTTAGAAGTGGCAATGCGCAGCATGGACTAGTTAAAATTATTATGCAGATTATTATCTGCACCACAATATATTGTTAAAAAAAAATGCTACCTACACAGTATGTAACACTATGAACTAGTTCATACGGTATGTTTACCTTTGATACTTACAGTAAACTTTGCTAAAAGCATTTCTAGTATTAATTTTACGGGTTATAATACTAACAATACAACAGTAAGAGCAAGTCTTCTCTTTTCATATCCTCCTGACAACTTGCTCCATCATGAATGACCACCCTGCATGCTGTGTTAAAGAATGCACCCAGTTATTTGACTAACTGCATTTGCCCCCATACAGAGGAAAAGAGACATTGTGTTTATTGCACGTGTGACCTGCAGTTTAATTAGGAAACACTGACACCTTGTGGCTGGAAAGAGAACTGGACCTCTGTCCTTATCAAAGCTGTAATAGTACAAATAGATAATGGTGTTAGGGATTTTTTTTATTAATCAGAACATGCAAGATATGTGTGTATAATGAAAATAATTGTATTTCTGTGTCCAGTTATGGTTCACTGATGCTTAAAAGTACCCACCCGCGTTACATTAGCAACATCATTAGAATTTTACCACTGAATAGAACTTTTTTAAGGCTTTATGTTTCATGCATTGATACTAACTGCAGATAGGTGGGTAGTCTCAGTTCTGCTTATTTTGTTCTGCTAAATTATGCTTATTTAAAGCAAAGTGCATCTGGATGGATCTTGTAACAGGATTCATGTCAAATTTTGACCTAAAATATGTTTGAAATCATGTTTTAAAAAAATATTGTTGATTCTTAAACAAGAGAAAGTCCTTTCTAGTGTTGTAGGTTTGTCACAGTTTTAGTCAAAATTGTCCACAATGTGAAAAAAGTGTGAAAATTTACATACTGCTGGGTTTTTCATTTAAAACAGGACATGCATAATCTGAGTGTGTGGTTGTTTCTGTAAATGGCCACTATCTACATTTTTAGTGCATACATTGTCTGATGAGATGAGATATGGATACTGTTTAAAATCAAACCTTTTTCAAAATTCAAAGATATAATGTCAGTTAATGTCCCACAGGTCTTTGATAACCCGTATAGAGTTACAGAGCTTAGAGTTTTAGAGGTTTTATGGACTGTTGCCCGTTTGGCACAATATCTTTGGTTTCTGAAGAATGTGAGCATGCTAAATAGACCAAAATCCATAAAACAGCTGGATTAACCTAAACCTACCCCTAACCAGAAAGACCCAGGTTAATTTTTTCAATTAAAAAATATAGTAATTAGATTCAGATAACTTTGTTTATTATAGTATTTAGTTTTATTTTATTTATTTAGTTTATTCTAAACTGCATTTATTAAAATTATGTAAATGTGGAAAAACTGCAAATTTAGTTTGTGGGTTTTTTCCCCACAGCCATTTTTAAAAACAAGCCGCTCAGAGCATGTGTGTCCTGTTTCTAAAGCCCATAGAAAAATCTCCCAGTTATGCCTTTTTTTTTTCTTCATGCTAAGCGATTCTGAACTGTTCAGTGTTTACATGACACAAAGGCAGGGTCCTTTATGTTTTAAACTCATTTAAAGCTGCAGTAATTGATATTTTTGGTCTCTTGGGGCAGGAGGACATAAAGCAACATGTAACACCTCCCTATGAATCTTTCAAGAAATTTGGAAGGTGATTAGATGAGCAAAATGTCTTTCACCTTCCAAACCATGTCTGCGGAGAGTGTCTTAGCTGAAAAACCATAACAAGCAGCAGTCTGAGGAGCTTGGAAAGCTAGCAGTCAGTCAGCATGTCAATGGTTACACCTTCCTGTTGCCAGGCTAGTATGAAAAATGTGCACATAAAAGGCACACTGGCATTAGTGTTGCTGAGTTGCTTTTGCTGCATGTTAAAAAATGGACATGTTGCCATTCCTTGGTAACGAACATGGAGAAAAACATGCAAGCAGCCTTTTTTTTTTTTTTTAAATGAAAATAAACCAAAACAGTTCAAAGGTCTTTGAGTATTCCATAAAACTGTTTATAATTCTTTCTGGATCCATCACTTTGTGGCCCCTTTAATGGGAAGCATGGTCATTGAAGCTTTTGCTTATCTAAAAATCTTGATTATAGCAGCTTTAAAGAGAAACTTAAAGGAATGCACCTGTACCTGAAATGTCCAGATGAAGTAGCTTTTTGCACTCCGTGTCTTTAGTTCATCTTTACTTCTACTGTTTTCTGACAGACTGGCAGACAGATCCACTGGTTGGGGGGGGAGGTCAGTGGCACACAGTAGGGATCTAAACCAGCAGTTATTCAAAGGTTTTGGCCTCCCGTTACTGTGTGTATTTGAAGTTGAAGTGAGTAGCAGTGAGGATATGTTGAGACTCTTTGTTGTACATTTCTCTCTCCACACAAACGAGGTGTCACAAGTATTACTAATGAGCACGAGGCTCCAGCAAAAGACAAACTCCTATGCAAAGAAATCCCAGACTAAAGCTTTTACCTGTTTCTAGGTTTTGCAGTTGACAGGTTTTATTATATTTTATTGGGTGATGTGTATTCCTTTCTTGTGAAATACTGAGTACAGTAGACCAAGACAGCTCTCATTTATGTCCTTTTCCCCCCACAGCATTTTAAAATGTACTCTAAAAGAATTATTGTAAAGAAATGCATATATATATGAATAGTATACAATCATATTTATTTTTTCCATACATGTATTAATAATACCCATGTTTGAATTTCCTCTGCCTTAACTATAGTAGCTATAGAAAGGGACCTCTGTCAGACAGACCCGCCTTCGCTAGACCATAGTTCTCCTGCTCCTGGTTGTTTCCTCTTCATAAATAAGCTCACGTGGAATGAACGTCTAGTTACTGAATGTGTTCACACCACCTCACTGTACAGTAGAATGAAGGTGACGCCGACGCCTGTGATCGCTCACTGGCTTCGGTTCCACAGTGTTGCTGTCCTTACTTACAGGAATGATAACTAACGGTCCACGTTTTAGTTTGAGTGGATGGTGCCTTTTTTTTCTTTTTTAAATTTCATCAGCTAAACTTGTCATGGGGTTTTAATTTTGTATTTTCACACTTCCTCTGTCAGTCTTTTATTTTTCTTGTTACTATGTAGCATATTGTTAGCAGCTAAGTATCTATTTGATTTGACTGCAAAGAATCCTGATGCAGGATTGGCTGTTGTTTTCTCTGCTCATAGATATCGTCCTCACACATTACTGAAGCGCAGTTATGTTTTGAAATGCTGTACATAAAAAACATTTTAAGGACTTCTCATTGAGATATAGTAATTGTCTTCTAATGCACTGTCGTTGCTAAAATATCTAGTGGTAAATAAAAAATATGGTATTTAATGTTTTTTAATGTCTCGCTTTAGACACTAAACTTCTGGCAGTGCTATGAAAGTTAGAAGGTAGGTGTGTGCGTGCGCGTGTGTGTGTGTGTGTGTGTGTGTGTGTGTGTGTGTGTGTGTGTGTGTGTGTGTGTGTGTGTGTGTGTGTGTGTGTGGAAGGACACTTACTTGTACAACGCTTTTATAAAATCTAGTGCACCTCTAGGCTGCCCGTCCTCTCACATCGCCTCTTTTTTGATAGTATTGCATGTGCCTGTCTTTTTCCAATGGAGAACATAAGCACTTACTGTCGCTCTCGCAACACTTTGTACAGGCGGACAGACGCTCCATCTGCAGAGTTGAAAGAAGTGATGCCATTTGCCTTTTTTTTTTTAAAAAGAAAAGAAATTGGCATAAAAATCACAAAATGTTTCCACTGACACTCTGTCCCATTGGGGGGGGGGATTAGAGAGGAAGCAGAAAAGTAACTGTTATTTAAAAACCTTTTTTGTAATTACCATCTGCAAATTTTGACTAAAGCTTTCAATAAAAATCACCTTTTTTTTTCAAGAGGCTTTTCTTTGCCCAGGTCGCCATTGTAAATAAGAATGTGCTTATAATTACTTGCCTGGTGGTTAAGTTAAGGTGACACTGACTTGCTGCGCCACCTTGTGGTACAAATTGGTATTGCAAGGAAGTACGGCACGGTCCTAGTTGAACTTCATTTGTTATCTCTTTAACACCTTGCATAGATGTTTTCATGGCAGCTGTTTCTTCACATCCTGTTGAAAGCTTTAGTTCATTTTTGAAGGTTTATAATGTTTTTGAAAATGGGTATTTACAAAAAGTACCTCCCCCCACCCCCCCACCCCCCACCCGAGCCACATCAGAGTAATGCTTTGCAGATTGGGGTGTCTGTCCATTTTTGACATTCTATCTGTATTACGTGAGTGCGTGTGAGCGTGAGTTTGAAATATACATATGGCCTAAATGGTATTGTCTTTTCATAGTGTTTATAGATAAAGCAGCAATAGGTCGGCGAAAAAGCGAAAATCCGAAAAAGTAAAAATTTATTTAGCTGCTTTTAGCAAACTTGTCCAAATTTCACTGTACAAATGACTGTTAAATGAGAAGAAGTCATGTATATTTATTTTATATCCTCTATTATAATAAAAGCCTCTTTTGTCTGAATCTGTTTCGTTGTGCAGTTGTTGGGAGAGTTGCTGCTTGACAGGGCAGCAACGTTGCAGCTGTTAGTATTCACCACTTGGCGGCACCCGAGGGTGTCTGTTTAATGTGCTGCTGAATCATTTTCAGACTATTCCTAATGTCAGTACTCAATATTCATAAACCTAAGTGACTTAGTCATTACAAGACCTAGAGTTTTTCCAGTTCACAAAGTTGTGCATCCATCAAGGATTTGATTATTTAATCATTTTTTTTATTCCAACATCCCATATATTGAATAACAGCATGAGTCAATGGTTTGGACGTTGTTCTCATTAAAGGGAAATGATAAGAGATAGGACCATAACGGTCTTATTTTATGCTATAATCTGCTTATTTTATGCTATAATCTGTTTAGGATGTTGATTCTTTGAATGTGTGCCTGTCCCAGCTGACCATCATCACTTCAGGACACAAATAGGCATGGTTATTTCAAACTCCCTTTTTTGGTTCTTGGACTCTACTAGACTCGCTTTGCATCATTCAAAGTTCATAATAATCCACCTCTGTCTGGTTGGTCTTGGTTTGTGAAGCGACAGGTGGATCTGTGAAACCACGTGCCTGTTGGCTTGTAATTGACATGTTGTGAGCCAGGGAGTGTATAAAGAATGATCCTCATTCTTGAGTTGTAGAATAACCAAAACTGACAAAAGACTACAGTGGTGTGAAAAGCTTTTGCCCTCTTCCTAATTTCTCTTTTTTCATATTTGTTGCACATTTCAGATGATCAAATAAATTATAATATTATGTAAAGATAACTCAAGTAAAGACAAAATGCTGTTTTAATGATGATTATTGATTTACTACCTGGCTGGGTGTGAAAAAGTAATTAATTACTCCCTAAACCTAAAAACTGGTTGCGCCAGCTTTGGCAGCAAAAACTGCTATCGAGTGTTTGTGATAACTGGCAATGAGTCTTTCGCATCACTGTGGAGGAATTATGGCCCACTCTTCTTTGCAGAACTGCTCGAGAGTTATTGAGCATGAGTGGATTGTTTAAAGTCATGCTAAAGCATCTCAGTCAGATTTAAATCTGGACTTTGACTAGGCCACTCCAACACCTTTCTTTCAGGATTTTCTGGTAGAGAGCAGGAAATCCTGGGATGAATCAGTGTTGTACCTACACTTAACAGACAACTGAGCAAAGATTTTAAATCTCAGCCTGCCACAAAAACACACAAGTTTGTTCCTATTTCTTCAGTTGAAACTATAAAAATGCCAACGATAACAAGTATAAAACTGTATTTTTCCACCAACAAGGCGATTCCCAGAGATATTAGCGTTAAACTTGGCATATCTTGGTATTGATCCTAAACTTACTGCCAATGCAGTAAAAGCATACCTGGATAGAAAAACACATACAACAGCCCTTTGTCAGTCCTGGGTTGGGTTCCCCAAAATCTGGACCTCAACAACATTGAAGCAGTGGGTTGACTGCGGATCAGGAGGCAGGGAAGGTCATCTACTAACTTGAAGGTTGGTGCAGTTGGTGGTTGATTTCATCCCTGGCTTTTCCAGTCTGCTGAACCCTAAGTTGCTCCTATATAAGGACCTTACATTTACCAGTGTGGTAAATGGAAATTAAAGAATAGCCTGCCTAAGAGTTGGAGCTGTGTTGAAGAATAAAGATGGTTGCATCGAATATTGACTTCTATGCGTATTAGAACTGTACAAACTCTGTTTTTGGCTTCTGTATTTCCATGTATGTTTGCACATGTTGCTCAAGACTTTTGGACAATACCGTACCTGCAAAGCATCCTGCCAAAGAGCCAATAGTGTGCAAATGTCAGCGGTGATGGGTGCTAGCATAAAGTGATAAAGTATATTTTAGTCTGATTTATGGAGAAGTAAAGACTGGATGGACTGCAGAAAGTCAGCCTGTCCTAATTACTATCCCTGCTGGTGTTATAGGGTTACACACACTGGAGCGAATGTCTTTGGCTGATCTAAACACTTGTACCAACCAACAAGACATTCCAAAGGATGCGTCAAGTAAGCACTACATTCAGTTCTCCCTACAGGCTGCTGGTGTAAAACCACTGCAGACAAGCTGAGACTTGGCATCAGCTGCACGAGTTCTGGCAGAGGCGCTGGATTGACAGATCAGCCTGCGGTGTTACTGCTACCACTTGAGGGAAATTTATGACTTGGCTCAGAGAGCAGTAGAACGTGTTAACACAGATGGCCCCATTTCCTACTTCAGGTGCTGCAATAGCAACTAAAGAGCAAACTCATCCCACACGTGTAGCTTCCAGTTTAAACCCTACCACGGGCAGGGTTCAAACTGACCCTGGACCTCAGCATAAATTCTCAGAATTTGCAACTGCTATCTAAGGGATTGTACTCAGTTTAGGAAGAAATGCTTTGGTCTAATTAAAACTATCAGGAGCTTTGGTTTGGTAGTGATTGTGTTCAATAGCACCGACAACGACTTGTATGTACATGCAACTGACAGAGTATGACAAAACTTGCTGTGACAGACATTGCGTGCTGTAAATATAACTGATGTACAGCGTGGCCTGGCATCAAATAAGCGTTTAACAGAACACGCCTAAGCCAAAAGGAAAGTCCGGTGAGATGGTGAAACCTGGCCAATAAACCATGTGTGCTAGAAGAGGTTCTTCAATGTTCTTCTAATTTCTGGCATGTTTTTAGACAGGTGATCGCTTATATAAATAGATGTACCCAGTTTGTAATAATGAAAGTATATCTATAAGTAATCTCCTCTGTCACACCAACCCTCTGCATGTCCTCCTTCACATCCTTTGTCCAATATATTCAGCATCTCTCCTGTGCACATGTACAAACCATCTCATCCTGCCTCTCTAACGTCGTCTCTAAACCACTCAGTCTGAGCTGTCTGCTGATGTACTCATTTCTAGTCCTGTCCATCCTACTTACTTCCGATGAAAATCTTCAACTCTACCACCCCTTTGTTAGCGCTGTTGTTTCCAAGTTATACATCATGCCAGGTCTCAGTACTATCTCGTAAACCTTCCTAGCTACATTCTCCCAACAAAAGCTTTGAGTCTCTTATCACTTTCACACTGCATCTTTTTCGTGAAGTATGTATTCACCACAGCCATTTCCATTCTTCTTTCCACATCTCCTTAACACCATACCTACCCAACCCCTCCTCATCACCCCTTTGATTTCAAACTCATGTTCTAAAACTCTCTTTGTCAGCCCATTTATCCTGTCTTCGGAGTGGTACTAGAAGTGCACTGGCCTCCCTGTGGCTAAGTTTAGACCAGTGTTTTAACTGATAATATATAACATTTAGATCAGCTTTTACATTTTCAGTTGGTTATATATATTATATTACCCACAAGTTTGCAGAGCCACTTTTTTATTTTAGATTTGTCTTTTTATTACTATTTTTTGTTTTTGACCCAACATTGTAATGGAGTTTTGTGTTTTTGCTCTTTCACAGAACCACATATTCTGTTTACTAATAAATATTTTATACTTTTATACTCATAATTTGCCTGTTGTTTACATTCTCATCTTTTTTTTTTTTTTTTTACTATTTTTAGTCTTTAGTTGTAGTTACAGTTACTGCTTATATTTGATTTGACTACTTTCCACTCTTGTCTTTTCCCCATGTGACCCCTTATTTACTTGTTATTGTTATTTAATAATAATAATAATAATAATGTATACTTTATTCCTGTGTTACTTTGCTAGTTAGTTGTCTTCTGTGTCTTGCAAGCTGTTTTCCAGGTTGATAGTGCGTACTGTGTCTAATCCTCATTAGTGGGAGGGTGGGAGAGAGTTCCTTTAATTGCGGAGTGCCACAGTGTCTTTTAACCTCACGCCAATGCTTCTAGACTAGGGGTGTTAAACACAAGGCCCCGGGCTCAGAGGTATCGATGTACCGCTGAATGTGGCAGTATGTAACAGCTGTCGCTTGTTAGTGAAAGCCACATTGCCACCTTTAAGTATTAATAAAGG
Organism: Copadichromis virginalis; assembly: GCF_057382275.1. Classification (NCBI taxonomy): domain Eukaryota; kingdom Metazoa; phylum Chordata; class Actinopteri; order Cichliformes; family Cichlidae; genus Copadichromis; species Copadichromis virginalis. Next base: position 29,995,858 of record NC_140632.1, on the reverse strand, counting down.
TTAAACAGGTGAGTTTGCCATGTACGATTGTAATAAAGGGGCACGCTATCCTTAGAGGCCAAAACCTGTAAAGTTGGGCGTTTTAACATGGGAATCTACTTGAGAGCAAGCCATTCGTAACAGCATTTCGAGGAACTGCAGTCACTTTGTCACTACCATGGTGACTTCATTTTTGACCTCTAGAGCAGGGGTGGGCAAACTATGACCCGCGGGCCACCTCCGGCCTTTTGATCTTTTTATTCCGGCCCGCTGAAGTTTGGTGTGTCTCATCCATGTCTCAAGCCATGAAGTTGCGGGGCGGGGCATGGAGTATGAAGTTACTGTAATTAAGTACTCATTTGCGCTGTCAAAATTGAAAACTGTACCACCAATAGCCCGGGCTACTCTCTGTTGTTACTCTGCTACTACTCTGAACCTATCTGCAACAATAAGTGGGCGAAAGAAAAGAAAAGTCGACAGTGAGTGCAGAGTGTTTAACAAGGAATGGACAACTAATTACCTTTTCACAGAAGTTTGGTTAAAGGCCGTATGTCTGTATTTGCCAAGAAACCATTGCGGTCTTAAAGGAATACAACATGAGCCGTCACTTTTCCACCAAGCATGCTAATTATGCTAACAACCAGTTGACACAAGAACACACGACTACCGCTCAGAGATTAGCAGCTAGTTTGCAGGTTCAGCAAAACACCTTTATCCAACAAACTACCATCCAGGAATCAAGCACGAAGGCAAGTTATATACTGAGCCAAAAAGTTTGCCCACACCTGCTCTAGAGGCTGGTCAAATTCTGTGTTTAAAGTAGGAGGTTGGAAATCAAGAGTTCCAAGCTGAAATTTTCAACTGGAATGCCAATCAATCCAGGTTTCTTACATTTACTTAGAAAAAGTCAAAAATCCAAGACGGCACCAGTGCACATAAACACTAATGAAACTGCAAAACTTATACTGTACCAGAGTACTGTATTTGTGACTCCCTAAAAAAGCCACACACAGACCATGCTCTGTGAACAAGCATTCCTTTGTATCACTACTGATGGTTGAATGCCTCTGCCTTGCTAAGGCAGAAAACAAAGCCTGTTTAACTTGCTTTCCAACTACTACTACTGAACAAGGTGAACTCGGGAGGGATATTGTTTCCAGCTCTGATGTCCGACGTTTGAGGTAAAAGGGATACAGCATAAAACAAGCAAATTTAACTCCTATTTCTCTAAGCCCACCTCTCTAAATGCCCAATTCTAAATGGCTTCCCTTTGCTTGGCTTCCACATACAAAGAAATCCCCAGAATTTCCCATTCTCTTTGGGGGGATGACAACTTCTCAAATTTACACATTGATTTTATCAATTAATTGGCAGGTTTTCATTCAGACTGGTGGCAATTTTTCACTGAAAATATGACAATTTTACAATATTTCTATGCAGCCCTAGTTTCTGCTGAACAAGACACTTTTAACGCACGGGTCCCTTTAGTACGAATTCCAGTGAACAGGATGAACCTGTTGTCTAAGTATGCTGGCGATATCAGACAGGCACCACCATGAAAACAAAATGTTTTACATATCATACAGCAAAACACAACTTCAAATATGAGTAGCTGTTTTCGTTTCATTTCAAATTTGTTGGTTGGTTTTAGTCAACCCGGGATTATAACATGCATAAATTTAAATATAGCACTGAACTGGATTCACACCTGATTTGTTTGTATTTTTAAGGCAACAGAGCTTACTTTGGGTTAGAAGTGAGCATTGGCAATTCTGACTTTATGCTGACTGGCTCACTGCCTGGCATGGGATGTTAGACTGCTGTCTTGGTGTACTCCTCCTTCCCCTCTCCTTAGTGGACACAGTGTTTGCACTTTCACCAGCCGACTGAGGGTGGGGAGCCACAGAGAGAGAATGGATAGAGTGAACCTTGTATCCAAAGCAGCAAAATCCCTCAAAATCAAAACGTTCCCTTACTGCCATGTCACACAGCTTTATATTCTCATGAAGTCACCAAGTTATTCTTACCTTCTCCTAAATTATTACAATTTGTTTGTCCTTCCTTCTTTTTTGGTCTTTTAATGACAAAAAGTGCAGTTCCTCTAGTGCCCCACATGAGGCTGGCTTTAAAAGCAAGTCAACTACCATAGATTCCCATGCTAAAATACCCTACTTTACAGCATGACAACTGATGGTAGGCTGATATAGCACTTGGGTATAAGGTCTAGGATGCATGTAGAGAAAGTCCCCTGTGGAAAACGTGACTTGAAACCAAAATCAGGGAAGCCCACAATGATGTGTCAGTTAATTGAGGAGTAGAAGAGTCATGAGAGACGGGTCCCGGATGAATAAGAGGTACAGCAAGGTGTTCATAACTGAAGCTCTGGAAACTGCAAAACAAAGGCTCACACCTTTGGCCACTAGGCTGAAGAGGTATGAGAAAGAAGCAGAGGTCGAAGGAATGAATGGCCTGTTCTCCACTCAAGATCCCAGAAACTAGCAAGATCCATTCAGGTTGTACTCTCAACTACAAAGGAACAACAGCACATCTGGGAAGAACAGGTATCACAAGTGCCAAGTGGCTGGAGAGAGAGAAAGGCAGACAACCAACAATGAAGAGTTGGACAGCACCAGCCACGCCCACTTGCTGAAGATTCCTCTGTCATCATATTCTTGTCTGGTGATTATTCCTACAGGCTCTGGACTGTCTCAGTGTCTGATAATTTTCCTTCTGCCTCTTCAGCATAAGCAACGTTTCGTCACTCATCCAAGTGACTTCTTCAGTCTCAGCTGGCTGCAGGTTTCCCCAACCTTATAAACAGCACATTTGCACAATGACTGAAACTAGCCCAATGAACAACACAGAGCGAACATCATCCCCCAGACAGAGCAGCCAGGGAAGCAGAAGAACATCCATTGACGATTAATCAATGGTCTTTGATCATTTGCTGTTGATCAATGGTCAAGACAATTTACATATTAATGATCAAGAAACTGACCTCACAGCCCATTGTTCATTCAGTGGTGCTAGTTTCAGTCATTGTGCAAATGTGCTGTTTATAAGGTTGGGGAAACCAAGTTACTTGGATGAGTGACAAAACATTTTCCCACTGAAAATGCTACGTCCAGATGAACAGAATCAACTTTTTGGGATTTACTTACCTGGATGATTGAGCATGCATCAAGACACTTCGCTTGTAATATTTGCCAAGATGTGATAATGAAAGTGCACAACAGGACTTTACTAACAAATGGCTGATGTTGTGCTGGCTATGACCATCTTTTATATACAGTCAGTGGATAAAACTTGGCACTGATAATCATGAGGTTTTGGGTATGATCTAGGATTTGGGAGTGCAGGATTGAAAACTACACACGTGTTAGCCTCATGCTGGTAATCTAAGGAGCTTGGAAAGAAAAGTGTCTGGACTTGAAGTTTTGTGAAGACATTTCACCTCTCATCCGAGAAGCTTCTTTAGTTCTAAAAGCAATTGGTGGAGAGTCTCAGATTTTAAGCCCTATTGGGAGTGTCCCTAAGAGGGTCATGGGCCTCAGTTATCTGGACCATAGTGGTGCAGCGAACATAGGCTCTATTGAGCCACACTGCTAGCACGTTTGCTATATACAGGTGAGAAAGCTTCCATAATGAAGATTTCTCGGGTGGATTGAAAATCTTCCATCCATCCATTCTCTTGTGCTTATCTTTGTCACGGTCGCAAGGGGGGCTGGAGCCTATCCCATATGGCGAGAGGCAGGATACACCCTGGAAAGGTCGCCAGTCTGTCACAGGGCTAACACATAGAAAGAGATAATGATTCACACTCACATTCACACCTATGGGCAATTTAGAGTTACCAGTTAATCTAACCCCACTAACTGCATGTCTTTGGACTGTGGGAAGAAGCTGGAGTACCCGGAGAGAACCCACGCAAACATGGGGAGAACATGCAAACTCCACACAGAAAAGGCAGGTCAGGTGGTGGAATCACATTGGTGTAGGCAACAGTGCTAATCACCGTGCCACTGTGCTTTTTCTAGTCTAATCTTTTTCTAATATAATCAGCCTAATAGCGATCATTTAGCCCTGCCTCAACAAAAGTGTGAGCTGCATGTCCTTTCTATCCACTTCAATTCTGGCTGGAGAGTACTGCACTCATCCACATAGTGTCAGTTTGACCTTATGGGTAGGAGATCGGTGCCTGGACCTCTGCCATCAGACTACTCACTCCCAGTCTGCTTTCAGGGCAGCCCCCAACCACAACTTGATGCTTACACTCCACAGACCTTGACATTTCAATTGCCTCTCAGAAATAAATTCTCCATTCTGCTCAAAACAGGCCCACACTGTGTTTGTGTTGTTATCACTCAGTTCCTTTATTCTTATTAAGCTTCTTTTACAGATTTTCATGCATATAATAGCACACACAGTGTTACAAGCGTAATAGTAGCTCCCTTGTTTTGTCAGATTCAGAAGTTTACTTCTAGCAAGAGCCGATAGATTCAAGGAGTGTGTGGGGCATTCTGGCTCAAGACTTGTCTGGTTTGCATCTCGGCTAAAGAGACTTTTTAATATTTCTTGTATTCCTTGCTACAAGTAGGCTAATACTTCCATTTATCTCTTTCCAGCTTGAAACCACTGACTGCATTATTCATCCAGTTTGAAAACACTTGAACATGATTAATAGGTTTGATCAAAGGGTACTTGGGCTTATCTGGTAGTGCCCCCCTAAAAACGAGTCTATTCAGATTCACATCAGATTTAGATATTACATAAAAGTACAAAATCTCCAGCTTGTCAGGATCCTGGATCTCATGGCCCAGTGTTTTGAGTTTCTTGTGTCTCAGGGTTTTTGTATTATGACCAGAGATGGGCAGTAACGCGTTATTGTAATGCGTTACAGTAGCGTGTTTGGGTCTCTTGTATTCTGTTTAGTTTTCTGAGTGTTTAGTAGCTGCCCTCTGTGCCTCCTTTATGTTGGTGTCTGTGTTTCTTTGTTGCTCTGTCTCCCCTAGTCAGTCCGCATCTGTGTTACATTTCCTGTTTTACTTTGAAGGTCTGTGTCCTACGCGAATGTATTGAGTTTCGCTTCCCTTTGGGCTCATTATGTCTGATTTCTCCCAGCTGTGCTCCCCTCCTGTGTCTCATGCCCCTTGTTATTTCCCAGTGTATTTAAGCCCTGTGTTTCTCTGAGTGAGTGTTGTGTTGTCCCTCATGCTGTGTGTCTCCCAGTACACTTAGAATTCTCCCAGTACACTTAGAATTCTCCCAGTTTAGGTTTGACATGGTTTTGTATTATTTCTGAGCCTGCAATAACGCAGTGTTTTTGAGTTCCCATTTTTGCCTTTGTAAAGTCTGCGTTTGAGTCCTCATCCCCTGCCTGCACACAACGCTTCTTGACACAGCTGTAATTTCAGTAAATGTACCTCAAGATACTGAAAGAGTACTGTGAGAGGCATTTAAACTGTCAGGCCCAGGCTAAAAGGCCTATGCACACATTCTAACCTTGAGATTTATTACAACTGAAAGTTTCTTGAAGGTAAGTGTCACAAAATGTTAAAAAGGACCTATTCTATTTATATATTTTTCTCTGTGATTGCCCAGACTGTAAATAGGTTCACTGTGTCTTAGTCTGTTCTATTAGAGAAATTGAAAAAATTAATAAAAAAAAATCAGAGGTACAAAAAAAGGGATAGATTCTGCTTTTCCTCATTTTTGGTCATATCTTTGTACAGTTTCAAATAATGAGCTCAGCATATGTTGACATTTTTTTTCTATTCTTGGCTCTCTATGATGTCAATGAGTTTGGTTTTCCCTAAAATTGTCATCTCAGATAAGCAACCACCTGCTGTTTAAATGTTCTGTTAATAAAGGGCCACAAATACAGAGAAAGTTGGCATAAAGGTATTGGAAAGGGAGCTAAAACAACCCAGCTGTCACTATGTGGACAGTGAGGAATGAGGGGCTAGAATGCATAACGCAATGACGGTGTTGAAAAACAAAAGTGAGATTTTTTTTTCCCTTTGGCTAATAACCCCCCCCCCCCCCCCAAAAAAAAAAAAAATAAAAAAAATAAATCCTAACATAAATCCAAGTCACAGTCCAAGAATTAAAACTACAAAATCCAAGGGACCACAAAGAGACTGCTGGGGAAACTTGTGGTGTGGATGATCGACAGAGTGGACCAGGGGAGGAAGTAAAGCTAAACATAATACACAAGAGACAAATGGCAGCAGAATAAAGCAGGAAGTGGGAAGCAGGCACAGAACTAAACTAAACATGGGGGAACTGAGACTGAGAGGAAAGGCAGGAAACACTGAGGACATACACAGAGGGAATACAATAAACACAACAGTAACTGGAAGTAAACCCTCAAGATTGAAAACACAGAAGGTGAAAACCTAAACAATAAGCAAACTAAGAATCAAACAGAAGATATATATCAGTAAACTGAACTTGAAAGTCCAAAAACATAAAACAGTGGGTCAAAGAAGCAGAACCATGACGTTGTTACAGACAGATGATAAACTGAGGGGCTGCACTGAGACCAGAGTAAGATAAATAAGGATTATTTGAAACTATGTAATATGCAAAGCTACTTGCAGAGCTACCAGCAGAATCAAAGACAGAAAATATGTATTTGATAAAATGAACATAATAGGTACTCTTTATGATCATGTAAGAAGTAGATATAATATACGTTTCTACCAGCGTGGATTGAAGGTATAGACTCATGTATTTAACATATAATTGCATCTGTGCTGATTTTAACCTCAGTGTGATCCAAGCGTGATGCTCAGACTTGCAATTTCATAAGTCACATTTGTACATCTGAGAATGGGACGGCTTCCCGCTCTCTCAGTTCCCCCTGTCCCTAATGACACTGTGTCGAACTGGTCGGTGCTGGAGCTGCTGCATAGCCCTCCCTGTATGTCCGGTGGACAAGCACAGACGTTTGCTTAAGAGGGGAATAATTGCTGGAGACCTACTGCGCGGCTAAATCTAAACCACTGACCCATGACAAGCTGTCCTCAGACCGTGACAAACGGTCCATGTTCCATGCCAAGATTGTGGGTGGCCGGCTTTCTTGCTCCAAAAAGCCTATCTGAGGAGTGAGACCGGCTGCTATAGTGGATTTCTCTCAGCTGGGTGCCCGTTAGGTGCAAAGCTTGCCTTACTTAAAAAAAAATAAAAGACTAAAAAAATGCATTGTCATTCTTGTAATATGTGTCAGCATATACACATGTAGGGAAATGGAACTGGTGTAGTGTGTGTATGTAGAGGGAAGTGTGTGCAGGAGAGTTTATAAGTTCCTTCGACTTCTTAGGCAGCTTGGAGAACTGGAGAAGGAATAAACTGAAGCCACATTCACCACATGAATTCACTGGGACTTCTCAAGAATTTCGATTCTCCTCCTTTTATTTTTCTTGCTGATTCACTTGCCTGACACAAAGCCCCCCGTTTACCACCAGCTTATCTCAAAGTGTAGAAGGCATTGTGTAAAGCTACGAGAGCAGTGGACAGAGAGGATAAGAGGCTGCACTGTGCTGTCAGTTTGCTTCTCCCACTGGAGGGGATTTCTTCTCTCCGGGCTTCAGACCCAGAGTCAAGGGGTCACAGTGTGTGTGAGATAGCTGGGGCTACAATTTGTGTGTGTGTGTGTGTGTGTGTGTGTGTGTGTGTGTGTGTGTGTGTGTGTGTGAGTCATTGTGCTACGCCAACACACGAGACGCCATATGTTTCCGCCCAGTTCGCTGAGGAACAAATACACAGTGCTTTTTCACACGAGTTCCCACAAGCGTCTGTTTTCTCGCTCACACTGTGTGAGATGTGGTCCACGTTAATTATGTTCTAAAAGAAGGATTACAAGGGACACCTGCTTATGGTTTTCAGGCACGGTGAAAAACATCATGACTAACTAAATAGAAGTGGGTGCAAACTTTTAAATTAGAAAAAAGGTCAAACTGACTGGTTCTTATTATAGTGCTTTTCTACCCAAGCACTCAATACATGGCTCACAAGTTCTTTCTATCCAACATACATAGACTAAAAACTGAAACCTTTTTTATACCCTCTATATTATAATGTTAAAAGACTCAAATTACTGAAGCTAATGAAAACTTAACTACATTTTTACATTCTAAACAACAATTACTAAACTAAAATGAAAAACCAGTTCTGGAAACCATATGAAACAGAATTAACTTTAAAAAATTAAGGAGTTGTACCATGGTGGGAATTTTAAAATCTTAGGCAAACTTTCTTCTCGAGTTATCTCATTCAGATGATTTTCTGAAATTTGACCTCTGACCTTGACCTTGAGGTCAAGGTCACTGAAATTCAAACTCGTCCGACAGTTTTTAGAAGATGCACTGTTGGTTTGGTAAAGCCATCTGTAGATGAGACCCCCAGACCTCCTCACTCAGAAGCCTGTCTAAAATGAAATAACTTAAATGACAACTATTCGCAGGAACCATGTTTATACATAAAAACAGCTTAAAAATAAACAGAGTCAGGTGATTGTTGCGATTTTGAAATGCTTTACCTGATCATTTGTTATCCATCCACTTGAGTCCAGTTGTTGAGGTGGGTATTACTGTTGTATATAAATGAAGTCAACTGTGATTTGGTGCTTTTAACATGCAGCTATAAACACCTACCAGTGTTGTAGACATTAAGAAGGTCATCACCATGCAAAACAAGGAGGCTCTGTAGTCCAAGGGTGCACATTCCTGTCACATCTGGTTTGTAGAACTGAACTATGAACAAACAGAGTACAATATTATGAAACATTCAAAAACCATGCCACAATCAAACTTGCAAAGACAATAAAAACACCACCAGTGTTTGACAGTACAGATAACAGTTACTGACTGAAGAAGGGAAAATCCACAAGTTTAATGTCATCAACAGAAATGAACCACACCACGTCACCTGATAAAATAAAGTTCATTTCCAACACCTTAAAATAACAATTTCAGTTTTTCAAGAGTTACAGTTTGTATTCATACTGTAAAGCATATAAGTATTTAACATTCTTAGAACTCAGATATGGTTGTTGGCCTGCTTCTTTGGGAGCTGTGGTCTGGCGTTTAAGGGGTGTCTTTAACAGGTGCTGGGTAATTCTCGAGTGCCTGGGGCCCTGGGGTCCTGTCCTCAGCTTGTACTAGGATGGCCGGGGGTTGGCTACCCGTTGCCTCTTGTCCTTTGGGCCTCTTGCCCTTTGGCCGTGGGGCCTGTCTGTAGCCTCCCTCTTCCTTCTGTTGAGGCAGACACGTGGTTATCATTGGGAAATGTGGTTTCGGATCCTCACTACACTTAATGAGCTGTGGCCAGCCTGGGTCTCCTGGGCCTTTCTCTGTCTCTGGTGTTTGTTTCAGCTTTTCACACACATTATCAAGTTTTTTTTCTTTGACTGTGTTTTGTTATAGATGGAGCAGTTGCAAATGGATCCTAGACCCTTTTTTTGCTCTCTTTTTCTTGCCTGTCAGCTCTGACATTGTTAGGCAATGCTTATTAAATAAATAAAATAAAATAAAAATCCATCCATCCGGTCTCTTCAGCTTATCCTTACCAGGGTTGTGGGGTGGGATGGAGCCTACCCCAGCTGCCATAGGATGAGAGGCAGGGTATTGCCTCTCTGTCACAGGGTTGACACATAATATTATGTGATGCCCTGAATACATTACACAGAATCACCAGTTAAGCCTCTGTCTTTGGACTTTGGGAGGAAGCTGGAGTACCTGGAGAGAACCCACACAGACAAGGGGAGTACATGCAAACTCCAAAACAGAAAGGTCCCAGCCAGATGGTGATATGAACCCATAACCCATAATAATAATAATAATAATAATAATAAATCTTCTTAATAAAGAAAATAAATAAAAAGAAGCTGACTAGCCTCCTGGTGTGGTTTGCACAACAGATCATTCAGATCATATTTCTTTTTGCTAAAGCTGCCTGGTGGGACACCTTAAAAGTGAAAAAAAAACAACAACAACAAAATATTCAGATCTGGCACAGTTACCGCTTCATCCAAATGGTGAAATAATGACATTGTTTGACTTGTTATTCCTTGATTGCTTATATTCTTCATATAATAAACAGTTACAATAAAACACAATAAAAACAAAAAAAACAAAAACATGCATTCTTCATTTCCAAGTAACATTAACTCATTTATGTCAGCAAGGAAAGATAATAGAATTTACATAGTAGCTCTGCTATTGCATACTGGACAGACCTTTTGAAAAACAAACTTCTGCAGCCATCTTTGTGAATAATGTTTGCTATCATTTTATCATCCTATCTGGGCTATTGCTTGGGAAATACAGGCATTTATTAATAAAATGCATTAATGAACCACCACAAATGTTTTAACACTGTTTTAACAGTGGGTGCTCGCTGGATCTGTTGCTGTTTATAGTCCAAATTGGGATGTTCCGGATCTTTAATTCCAGCTGTGGATGAGTGTTAAAAAGCAGCAGAAGTGTTCATTTCTGGCACCAGTACTTTTTTTTGTTTTGCTAAATCGAGTGAGGTGTCACTGAGCGATAAGGGGAAGATGTTCTCACCCTGCCCTACTTTGTGGTTTTTCTTGTTAAACTCAGGCTGGTCTGTGATCCTGTAAACCAAACAAACAAATGGAATACATCTATGAAACTTGATGTTGGGCTTGTAATGACCTAGTTTAGTTTTAACTCTTTTCCCCATAAAGATAATATAATAAATGATGACTTTCGACATCTCAGGATCTGTCATTAAAGACGTGGTTTGACGACCATTAGGATAGTTTCTAGGTTTTTCAAGGGTAGCTGTAGCAGAGACCACCTCACTAACTTCTGATCTTATTTTGTTGTATTAGCAGGCTGAAATATGACAGCAACTGCTCAGTTCAGACAAAAATGCTAATGATTCCAAGCAGTAAAGAATTTAAAACATATCGATATTTTGAAGCCTACTTATTTTTATTGATTTAATCGAAAAAGTGAGAAGTATAGTTGTATGCATACTTTTTTAAGTAATAATTTGTGCTCGATGTTTCTAAACACAGAACACTTGTGCAGTGTTATTTCTGTAACTGCTCGATGTAGAGGCCGTAGTGCAAACAAACAAAAAGTCAGAACATAATGTAAATATTGTGTACAAGTACTCTTACATTTCAGAAAAGAATCTCGCTTAGTCATAGTTATTAATGTATTTATAAAATTAGCTTAACTCGGGTACTACAAAGTGCAGCTCATTGATTACAATTAGTTTAAAAACTCAAAAATAATCTATTATAACTTGATTTTATTTTTTCTGTATTGTTTTTAGTAAAGCCATCTTATCACATTTATTTATTCATCTCATCTGTGCTTTCTCTGTGAACTGAGAGGAGATCAGCGTCAATCAGAATGCCGCTGTCTCACTTCATATGGGTTGGACCAAAATGCAATTTATTCCCGTAATTTTAAAGGGAATTGGAGCAACACATCCTTCTCCCGTCGCTTGCACCTTCTTCTGCTCAGCCTATTTTGCAATCACTACTTTCTCTTCCCTCGGCACAACTTGGGAAACTGGGGGAAAAAAAGAAAAACAACTTTTCTTCTCGCGATAGTAACTAGTTTAAGCAGCCGCCATATTCTTTGACAGTATTTTGATTCGTATCTGCTGGAAGTGAGGAAAAAGAGAAAAGTGAAGGGCTGTCGAGGGGAGGGGGGGGCACAAGAAGAGGAGCTGTCAAAAAGGTATTCCCGAGTCTCTGTCAAACGGCGGAGGACTAAGGCTCGGTATCCCTCCCCCTAACGCTATTTCGAGGACACAGAAGGCCCGGGGCCTCGGTGCAAGTTGGCTCTTCGTCTCCCTGGCAGTAGCTGGATCCTTCTTAGCTTCTCTTCTCCCAGCTCCGCGGCCCTCCGGAGGTCCAGCGGCGGTCTTGGGTGTTGAAGGCGGCCCGGGGAGCGGCGGCGGAGACTGGAGGGTAAGTTACATTTAATTAACACGGCTTTCGCCATTTAGCAACAGCCGGAACAACACAGTTTTAATAGCGTTACAGTGAAAAGGAAAAGGCATTTCGGCTTATTATGCCGCAAGTGCTTCTATATACGGCCCATTGTATTTGAAAGAAAATGGAGAGGAAAAAAAAGCTTTTCAGATGTGGAAAAAGTTTTTGTCTACAGTAAGCAGCTAACTTAGTTAGCTAACTTGAAGTGTTTAGAGCCTGTTCAAATCTCTGAGTTGGGTAACTACTACTTTACATTTTGAAACCAACTCGTTAGCTTAACCGCTAAGTCCTGTTTAATATTCATAGCTCCGTGTAGATACTAAGGGTCTCTTTATTTTAGAGTTACACTGCCTGGCGCTACATGTTTTATAGTGTGTGTTAGCTCATGCTATTTTTTCCATTGAGCTCTCCGATGAAACGTCGCACGATTAGTCGTGGATGGAAACGTTAAATCATAAAATTGAAGCTTCTCTTCTTCTCCTCCCCAGAATATTTGATCCCTTACGAGCTTAAAAATGAAGCTCGTACACCTCAATTAACTGTTTATACCGTCGCTACCACAATGGAAGCACGAAAACTTTCTTACTGACTAACTTTCACACAAGTTGAAGTTGTGATACATACACGCGTGGAAGCCCTACTGTATGTATCATGAACAAGTAGAGCCTCCGAGGTTCAAATAGTGTGGTCTTTGGTTGTTTGATAACTAAGGCAATAAGACAGTGACTTCGCCTATTTGATTGCTTGTTTCTCGCCTTTTAACCGTATGGGTCCGACAGATTTGTGGCACTTGTGATAGGGAGTGGGTCCTAACCTTTACCAGCGAGAATGACAGCTCTGGGTATAGTTGGGATGAGAAGTGTTTGTCCTGAGATCATTTAAACTGTCGGGATGTTGACTTTTCTGGCTTGTGTTGTATTATTTATACTCGTGAAAACACTAAAGGTGCCAGCATGGACTGGGAGATACATTTGACTTATCGTGAAAGTTTCATGTGAGAATAAAATCTGTGGCAGCAACTGCTCCTTTTCTTTGTCAGCTTTTAATCTTAGGAAAAGTATTCCGAATAGAAGTATTCCGTGACAGGTATTAGATTAAAGATGCTGGATAAGTTTGCTACCTTGTACAAAAAGAGGTGTAACAATCAGTTTGTCGTAGCCCAGCGAAAACCCCTTGGGTGTGTTCAGGCAGGCTGTGTTTCTCCATGTAGCCTCACTCAGCCTGGTGTTCCTATTAAGACAAGACACCAGTTGATGCACAATGTTGGTTGTGGCTGGAAAGTCTGCTGGCTCCAGCAGCCACTTTGGAAGGTGATCAATCTGTGTCCAATTAGTCGTTTTTGTCCTAAAATTGGCAGCTTTAAAATCCTGAATTGACTTGTGACTTGACTTCTGATTTTTTTTCTCTTCTCCCTCTCCTTTTTGCTTCTGTTCTTAAAGAAACAGCCCAGTCACAGCGCAGCCTACCTGACTGTGGCTTTTTATGTGATTCCCACTATACTACTCATTTACTGCTTTCAAACTGCAGAACTCAGAATCCCTTCGTTTTTGGCCTGCAATCAAAACCTTGCTATTGTCGCTAACCTGTAAGACTGTGTATTATTCACTATCAGCTTTTGCCTGTCTTGACTTGCAGTCAGCATTGCACTTCCTGACCAATAAGCTGCCACGGCCAACTGTTTATAGGTGCAGACCCCTAACTGAAACCATGTGTGCCTTTAGCTAGGCAAATATGTTGCTAGGAGACTTTGCTGATTTGCCACTCTTTGGAGACTCGGCAATGAATGCACGAGCCTGAGCGATAAGTGCTAAATGAGGATTTGGGGGAGGATTATGGAATTGTATAGAACGGCATGCTGCTGATCGCTTTATTTGGTTAGCATTAAGGCAAATGTTAACAGGTAGTTGGAGTGCTTTATCCTTATGCTAGTTGAGAGAAGTGAAAAGAAACAGGCTCCCTTGTTCTAATTGCTTCTGTACATAATAAACAAGCAAGAACTAACACTTGAGAGCTTCTACAACCAGCCTGAGAGTTTGTGGTATGTTGTCGCGAGGCCTGTGCCAATGCTAAAATCTTTGTTCCTGGAAAAACCTGTTTGCTGATTTATCATTTGCAGTTTGTACAACAAGTTATCACTGCAGAGCAAACCAAAGGGTGGGGGTGGTATAGTTGTGTAGCTTGTGCCCCTGCCCCCCCACCCCCACCCTACAACTGGCTTCACAAGGGGAAGGATAATTGCTGCATATTAGTGTTCTTGGACTGCGTACAACTTGCTTGTTGTACAGATGAAGAGTGCAGAGTCAGTTTAACCCAGGAAATGATATTGGTTTACCTTTCTGAGTGTCAGGGGCGATTATATCTAAGACGCTACAAATGCTTGAGCACCCTGCTCAGTGACTTGTCCACGTAGGTTATTTTGGAGGGTGTGCTTTCTTCAGAGGTGTTGGTGAAAAAAAACAAACAAACTGTAAGCCCAAATGGGAGTTAGGTGAAAAGGAAGGACCCATCACATTATGCCCAAATGCTGCAGACTCAGGAAGAGGGCTCAATGTTTTTTAACCCTCCCCCTCTCCAGTGTGTGGTTGTCAGGAAGAACCCCCTCCCCCTGTCCAGTTCTCCTGACTTCTCTGCTTTATAATGTGAGGCCTCCATTACACATGCTGCTCATGGTTGTCTCCAGTTCAAGGGTTAAATTGCACACATTGAGGCTGACACTGCACACTCCTCTATACGTCTAACTGCCAAAGGCTACGAGCTTCTTCATTTTGCAGTGTGAATTTTGCAGCAGCTTTACAAATGGTCCGTGGAGACGCGGAGCTGTGTATGATTAAGCTTTATTGGCACTGTCATTTCATTCAGGCAAAAAGAACTCCTCACTGACCTAACAAATACAGAACTACAATAAATGTATACATATCAGAGCTTAGATTGTTTCTATCCACTAAATATATTTTAATGCCAGATACTGTGTCCCATAATCTCCGGAGTTGTTTCCATTAATGTGTATGAATGACATTTGGTTTAGTTTCTACCTGTTTGACTTGCTTATGTTGATGCTGCACAAGTACATTAGATGTAGCTGTAAACCTAAAATATTAGCCGAAAACAAGGCCGATAGTGCCATAAAACTGTAGAATTCAGTGGAAATTTGCCAATTTTCTGCTGCAAGCATCCTTTCTGATCATCAGACACTTAATTATGCATTTGTAGACCTAAATGCTCAAAGTAATTAAAGCGATTAGGTTAGGTTAAAGCTCTTACTGCATTTTCTTTTAAAGCGTTTCTGTCGCATTTCTCACTATGTGATTGGAGAAAAGTAATTTTATTTGCTGAACCTGAGCAATTTTGTAGATTAAGTTAGCCTTACTTCTAAGTCTAAATTAAAAGTAGTTCTTTTGTGTAAGCGTACTCTACACTTGGGTAATAATATTTTAAAATCTGTATTCGGCGTGATGGAGGTTTCAGGTCTGAATGGCACTGAATTGGTATTAGTTACATTATGTTTATGGTAGAGATGCACAGATATATTGGCTGAATATCTGTATGTTCTGAAAGTCAAAACCAACAAAATGGAATAGAATATCAGCATTGTAATTGGCTATCTAAACTAAAACAATTAATAAAAGATAATCTAGTAGAGAAGAGAACTGATGAAAAACAAGGGCGTGTTAAATGTATTCCTTACCCGCAAGGACTCTGGTGAACCCTTCACTTATCTTTAAGCCAGATACTTGTTTTGCAGTTGGGACAATGGGTCAACATGATTGACAAACTGCATAGATGTTGCAGCACTAATGCCAATAAGGAACTGAAGATGCATAGCGATTAGGCAGTGGCATGCTGTGACTTACAGAAAGGCAGACAAAGATCAAAACATCTTTGCCACTGACTAACAAGACATATCTCATCATTGTCATATAGATTACTACTGTAATGCAGAAAATCATATGTTTGTGGTGGCTTTCCCGTGTGGACTTAACATATCTGAAAAATGAATACGCTCAGAAACACAAATATAAATATGTTAAAATAATAACAAAACTCACAGCTGAACTGAAAGGCTTGTGAATTGTGTCACAGGGTTAACTGTCAATATCTACAGGGATTAAATTATTAGAGAAACATGAAAGTGGTTTGTTGGCAAACAGCTGGTTAAAATTAGTAATGATTTCTCAGAGATGCTAATCTCTGATGGCTGAGCCTGCACCTGTTCAACTGGCCTGTTTTATTAAACTGGATTTGAAACCCCTTCTTCATCATCAAAGCTTTCCTTGCTTATATACTAAAAGAGATAATAATAACCTCTTCATGCTGCACTCCATCTACATCACACATGTTGGCACACATGAGAAAACTTACCTGTCAGTAATCTGTGTGTGTCTATTTGCTAATAGTAGCCGTGTTTTCACACAAAACACGGCTTTTAACTGATCTCTGAGCAGTGAAAGCAGTGACAATGGCAGCGTGTCTAGCATGCAAATCTCCCATCAGTCTCCCACCAAAAATGTTTTTGCATTTGATTAGACAAGCACTGCTTACCTTGCTTGTCCTAATGGAATGCCACTGAGATCAGGTATTGTCTGATATGTAAAAGAGATGTCGTTTATAAATCTGCATCCACAACTGTGATGTTGCTGTTGTGCTGGAACTGAAACTGGATTATCACTGAAGAAGTCTTTGAGTCTTGCAGTGTACATTTCCGTTTGATCTGAGAAGTTTCCATTTTAGTTGCTGGGTACATTTTTGTTTCTCCCATATTGTTAGTGCTAATGTTTGTTGTAATTTATTTCCATCTGTTAGTTGTCTGGAAACAGTGAAATTATGGCCTGTCTTAATGATGCATTCAGTGACTAAGTGTTGTTGACTTGAATTAATAGGATGGGAATTTCAGGTGAAAGTAATCTTTATTGGTGGTGGTATGTCTGGGCCTTTGTCACCTGTAATGTGTGTATCTGTACTTCTAAGTTCAGGTGAAAGTTACATGAGGCAGCTTTACCCAGTGCTGCTGTGGTCTGTTGGTTTTTGCATTTCTGGGCTCTTGACTTTCAGTTCCACTTTGTTGGCCCACTTTTCAAATGCTCTGCTGTTAAAGGTGTTGTCGTAGCTTGCCTCTTCAGTGGCATTGGTCGTTGTGCACATCAGACAACATAAGAAGAGTGAACTGCAACTTGGACACTCTATGTACGCTACCCCTCCCCCATCGTGTTACCTCTGACTTGGGTTCCTGGGTTTCATCTCTTATTGCTTTCTACTTCTCTAAGATCTCTGCCTTAACTTCCCTTAACTGACACAGACCTAGAACTACTTGGGTAACTCTGATGCTGCAAAACTATCTAGAAATAAATAAACAAACCCAGGCCTGATCATCCTGGTCAGTACTCTATCAGTTCTGTCTAAATTCACATTTTAATAGGCTCATACATGGTTACAGTTAATTGTGAACGTATGCAAGAATTATATATTTTTAGACTAAGCCAATTTCTGTTATTTAAAAAAAAAAAAAAAGGAAAAAAAGTATAACTGATTACCTTTTAAGCTTAAGACTTGGAGTCATTCTTTATCGTAAGACAATATTAGGATTGACTTAAATTGTATTTTACAAATGTTACATACTATTTGCACTAGTCAACTGAGTTGAGTTCACTGAGTTTTTGCTGCATACTTTAATTTACATTTTCACTACTTCCCTTCTCCCACCCTCAAACGCGTATGTAGAGCAGTGCTGGCAAAAGACAGGTGAAGTCAGCTTGGCTCGCCCTGACTCAAGGGTTCTTTTGGTTTTTCATTGGGTAGTAGTGTCTGGTAGCATGTACTTGTTTAATACTTACTGGGCCGCGGTTCCAAGCAATTTAAGGCAAGTTGGACACGTGACACCACCAACCAGCGATGCCAACGATTGGCCAGTCATTGGCATCACTCGATGAGTCATTAGAGTGACTCATTCACGAAAATCAAAAGCGCAATTTTTGAAACCCCGACAATGAGGGAAATGGCTGCACAAAAACAACACTGTGGTCACAGAGTTTTGACAAAAAGAAATGCACTAAGCAGCAGGTGTACCATCGCCTCGACGTCCTCCATTGTTGTTGTATTTGTGTCATACAAAAATGATGTCTATGGACTTTTGGCTAAGTTGCTATAATGACCCCACGCACATCAGGTAGTACTCAGTTCAGTTGAGTAGGTACTACTGGATGAGGGCTACAAGTTATATTAGTGTAAGTGGAATAAAAGCTTCTTAGTAAGTATTTCAGTGAAAGGGCGAAGTCAACAGGAAAAGTATGTGTGAGGTTGTTTTTTTTTTTTTTTTTAATTGTATCAACTTGCGGTTAAGTTTAAAACTCTTGCAAACATACAAAAACAAGTGTTTAGCTCCACATTTAGTGGGGTACCTAAAGTAGGTGAGAGCAAGCATACCCCCAAACAGAAAGCAACACCCCCTGGGACAGAAACTAAAGCTGTATACTGGTGTGTGCACACCTTGCAAAACATGAAAGTTGTTTGTTTATAACAGCCTTGATTAGATGATCTGTGTTGTTGTGTGACCTTGGTATTGGCTAGTTCAGATCCAAAATAAAATGTCCAGAAAAAGTGAAGTCACACAAAGTAGAACAGGAGTTTCTGCCTTCATCAGGCCACGCCTAGCTTACACATTAAGCCTTCAAACTTTAAATTATTTATTGTTTGACTGGTGTCGAAGGATTTGTCCCTTTATTGCAGAAATTTGCAATTCATTTGCTTCATTATGTGGCTCATGAATTCCAAAGTGTGCATTGAAAAAAGAAGAATATAGTGTTGATTTACATATTATGTGTAAGATGGATAGATGTTTTGATCTCCAGCCAACCAATAACATACTTTGTTAATTACATTTGGATGGTTGTGAAGTTACTGCTGTTCATTTTGTTAGTAATAACTCCCCAATGATGAAAGAAATAAAAACAAGTCAACAAATGCAGAAACTTTCCCATGTCAATGGTGTGAAGAATTATTGACTAAAATTGCTATTGTCTGCATTCATTAGCTCTTCGAGACATGAGCACATCAACTCCAGTATTAGCAGAGTTTACAGGCCAGGGAATTGTTCAGCTAAATAAATTAACTCAAAATAGACATCCCGTGTAATAGCACTTGTAAATCAGAGTTGAGTACGATGGAATAATTAAAGAGGAGCTTTCATGCTAATGAAGTGCTTTTCAAGTCTCCTCTGCAGAAAGTCTGCTATGAAATAGGATAGTAGCACAACCATCAATTAAAGGAATATTGTGGAGCTCCCCGGCCGGCTCCCTTTGGATGCAGCATTTAAACTAATTGGAACCAGAGCTGCTGGTGTGTTAAACAGGCATGTTTGGAAAGACAGCAGTGCAGCTCTTGAGACACTTTTGCATTGTTAGTGGGATCAGTGTTGTGCTTGAAGCGTTAATTTCCAGCTTCGCTTCTCTTTTGTGATTTATTGGTCAATAGAAGCAGCAGACCAGTAAGGATTAGGTCTGTCTTTCTTCTGAATGACAACAAAATGCCTTGTTACAACAGCATGACAATAGAATGCACTCACTTGAGCATACAGAAAACTTGTTTACTTCCTGTTGTTGGAGTTGTGCTTTTGGTTGTTTTACTTTCACATAGAACCAGATGCAAGAACCAACAAATTCTAGGATTCAGTTTGACAATATTTACTCATTATTCAGTTTTTGATGTCCTTTTGGTCTATAAAAGTTGTGTTTGGTCCTTCTGCTTTCTTTTCATGTATATTCTTTACAAAGTTAGTGTTAATTCCTTCATAGTTTATAACTAGAGGCTTATACTGCTAGCAGTATCACATTCTTCCACATCAGCTAATGGCTGTTTTGAATTTTCAACCACAGACATCTCTCAGATTTCAAATTGGCCGCCTGTGCCTTTTCTTAGACCCCCTTTTCAGTGCAATCTGGTGCTGTTCAACTTTCACAAACAAGCTAAATATTAAGTATGAATTACAGATATCCTTGTCATTTTGTTTTTCTGCAGTCACTTTCATCACAAATCTCAGGTGTTATATGTTACTGTACTTTCACAGGACTGCTGCATGTGCTGCTCTTTTTTTACGTAACCTCTGTGTGACAACATACAGGAAGATGGTTCAGTGGTTATCTTTGGCCTCTGTGCTCCTCACAGTCATGCAGACTGTAGCCTCCGCTGCAGGATATGTGTGCTTGACACAAACACTTCCTCTCCCTTTTACATTTCTTTCTGAAACTCCTCGCTTTGCATTTTCACATACATTCAGGTTTTGTCAGAGGAGCATAGGATTCAGTTTTAGTTAAATGTAATTTTATTTATATAAATCACAAGCACAGTCGCCTCGAGGTGGTTTGTAAGCTATAGACCGTTAAGTAATAGTGAGAAAACCCCAACAATCAGACCACTGCCTATTAGCAAGCATTTCAAGGAATGCATTAAAACTGTGCATTGATGTAGATGCAATTATCAGTTTTGTGAATGGCCCAGGACTCAAATGTGGGACTCTGCAGTAACCTTTTGGCATATGGGTCATCTGCTCAACCAATGGACTATATTAGTGCCCTTGTTTTTTTTATTTTTTATTTTATTTATTAGACAGTAGTAAATAACTAAATACTACACGCATGTCCTGACCTTACCTGACATCCTGAAGCGAAATGTTTTCTTTTTTTCCTTCTTCCTTTCTTTGGTGGCTGGCTACAATATATGAAGGGCTTTTGGCTATTGAGCTAGTGGAACAAATTCAGTTTCTTTGGGAAAAGTCTGACTCTGTGATTCTAAAATTTGCTGACAGTATTTTGCTGCTAATTGTTCTTTTCTTCAAATAACATTCCTATTATTTTATATAACAGAAAGAAATTTATAATGAAACCAGAATTTAAAAAATTGCACAAATTTTGAGCAAAGTTCAAATGTTTCTTTGAACATGGTCATAGATGATTGCTTAAGTTTTGTGTTCATTTTAGAATAAGCTGTCAAATTTCCAGTGATGACCTTCACAAGTCAAGAAACACTGAATATTGTAAACTCCCTTTTTAAAGCTGTATTCAAGTCAAGCATTACATTTCCTGAGGTTGCTTCAGTTTCCACAGATGAGCAGTTTCTGCACACGTAAGTAAAATTAGCAATGGCGGAAAAATAGGTTTACATACATTCACTATAAAGGGAATGGCACTGATTTGATTTAGAGGTGCAACTTTTACTAGACTTTCATGTTTCTTTCAATCTATTTTAATTCTGTCTCCACTGAATTGGTGTACTCTGAATAAGAAGATTGTAAACGGACCTCCCAGCTTGTATTCTGCATGGATGATATTGGAGGTTGGGACTGTCATATCACTATGCTTATCCTGTGGACAGGATCTGGCCCTGCGTTCCCTCTTACTCCCGCCAACTTTGACTTGCAGAGGCAATGCAGAAAGCTGTTTGGAAGTGCCATGCAGGGATTGCCCTGTCCTTCATCATTTCTCCCACAATCTGCTGATGGTCTTTCATCTCTCTCAGTTTTTTTGTGCTCACTAACTATGGGAAAGGGCTTTGATCTGGTTGTCCTATCAGTAATAGCAGGGGCCCCGGGCTCTTATACTCCCCCACTGTCTCACTCTGAAAACATATTGTCAGGGCGTGGTGGACAACCGAGTCCACCCAGCTGAAAGTCTTTGTTTGTTGTGGTTCAGTGTAGCTTTGCCAAGGGCAAATGCTTGTGTAGGTCTCTCTGAAATTCTTCAGCTAGTAGTGGTCTATTAAATTAGACTCTGGCTTTGCATCTTTCTGAACTTAAGATAGAGCTACCTGAGATGGTTGGGGGTAGAAAGTCTTAGTTCCCATAACACGTACAGAACCCATCCCCCGGTGATTACACAACACCACTGCAAACAGATAAGATTGTTCCCTGGGACCTTTGCTCTTTCTCCTAGTGGCACAGGGTCTCCCTTTGTTTGAAATTTTTTCCTGTGCTTGCTTACTGATCACAGGAAATTTCCTTTCAATGTATAGCACACAAGTAGAGACTGTGTTGGGATATCTCTAGATCATGGAGTCCAGCCACCTCATCATTCTCATACCTACCCCCATAACCTTTTCTTCTCTCTCTCATCTCTTGCCCTTTTGTCTCCCAAACCTACTGGCCTGCCTCAGCGCCTGGTTAGAGATGTCACAACAAAGCCGCTGTGCTGTGGTATTCCTTAGAGGAATGCACTGCCTTGGGTTCTGGTGTGCGTATGTGTGTGGTTTGGCTGATGTCCGTGCAGTGGACCAGGCCAGGCTGATGCTGGCACCCCCCTAGGCACACCTGTTGGTGCCAGTCTTTGCAGAACCGATGCTGTGTTGTCCCTCCTGTCCTCTGCAGGCCAGGAAAACTGGATGTGTGTGAAAAGAGAGGCATGTATCCAGGAAACCATGAAGTACTGCACACTGATGATTGCATTTCACAGTATCCTTAAGTTGGTGGTAGATATAACTCTTATCACAATTTGTGCACATTTACTGCAGTAAACAATATATCTGGAGAATTTATAGGCTTATTGATTATAAGAGATATCTGGCTTCAAGATCTCACTTTTCACGCCATATACCTTGTTAATTTTTTTTGTTCCAAATCAATCTTGTTATTTGCATTTTCTGCTCAACAGAGGAAAATGCAAAGCATGTTTAAAAAAAAAAAAACCCTCACAGATGATGAGCTTAAGGGATACCTTTTCAATAAGCCTTCAGTGTTGATCAAATTGCTTCTATCTTAAGAGCCTTTTGCTGTTTTTAAAAACATACTTTTATGGTGAAGGGGCTGTTGAGAAATTCTGAGCTTTCAGCCTTGAGTTCTTTAAAGCAAAAGTTCAATACTTCAGCTAATACTCTACTCCTTCAAATAGCTAACAGGGTGTTTACCTTTACATTGTTATGATGATAGACAGCTTTGTTATGATCTGCTCCCAGTAGTGTTCTTGGAGTCTAACATTACTCTGGGAATAATTTTATAAGGAATGACTTTCTCACAAAGATTAAGAGAAATGGCTCAACAAAACAAAACACACTTATCTGTGCTAACACAATGATTGTCCTCACCCCAGCTACCCATTTGTGAAGCCGTGACATGGTGTCACGGCTTCACAAATGAACTTTGGCTGCATTTTATTTACATTAAGCTGAAAACCTAAATGAAGGGATATAAAACAGGTTTACCCATCCTCTATTTTTTTTTCTGATCTGCCATTATGAGGACCTAGCTTTTAAACACAGGATGAGTGTTTGCCCTCTTTCCAGGAGTCCTCTGGCTGTGTTCAGTGCAGAGACAGGTCTGGGCCATGTTTAACCTAGCTTCAATTAGGAGGTTAAAAAAAGCACTTTAGACTTTCCAAATATTCCAAATTGCATGTTATATCTTGTTAGATAGCAAGCTGCCAGGGATGCAACCTAGAGGCACCTGTGTGTTTTACTTACTAGTGTTTATCATATAACATGAGAAGCACTTATGAAATACTGTCATAACTCCACCCACCAGGTATCAGTTAAGAAAGTGCGTGACCAATGTCAGCTGCTTCTCAGACCACAGTGTCTCGTGTATTAGTTAGGTGATGGAGGCCTGTGAGCAGTTTCCTCTCAGTTCTAGTTACTGGTGCAGTGGTTGGGGCTAGTTTAAGCTATATTAAACTTGCAGATGGTCTATTCAAGAATTGTAGAAATACAAAACATTACAACTGCCCAAAGAGAATGGCGGCTGGGACCTACCATGTTTTAAAAAAAATAATACTATACTTCAGCAATGTTGCACTGGTGCGATCCCTCGTATGTAGCAACATTGAAGGAAATTGAATGCAAAACAAAAACCAATATGCATATACAGGCAGTTCTAAACATCTACAGGACTAAATTTCCAAATAAGAAATCCTTGGGTAAAGACCACACTAGGGGTTTGGAAAATGGTGGTAAAAGAAAATAAGCTGGAGAAGGATATAAAAATATTAAAATGGTGTGCATATGATTCGGAATTTACATCAAATCAAATAGACCCTAGTTTTAAAAACTGGATAGATAAAGGAATTACATTGATATGTAGTATTGTAAAGGAAGATGAAATTATGAGTTTCCACACTTTAAAGCAAACGTTTATTTTAGAAAACCAAGACCACTATAGATACTTACAGTTAAGAAACTTCTATACTCGAAACATTAAAAACCAAATACCCACTACAGCAAGGCCATTTATTCAACTCTTTGTAAATGCTTATAAGTCAGAAATTAAGAAAGGTGTAATCTCACAAATATACAAAAGTCTTCCTGATCTCAGCAATTATTCAACAAAGTATATAAAAGAAAGATGGGAGAAAGAGACAAGGAGACAAGTATGACTTGAATTTTCTGGCAATTACAGAAGAGGAATGTGCATAATAATTTATTTTAAGGTGCAATTATGAGGGTCTATCTAATAGTTCCTTAGCAACATCATCCATTTTGGTTTTTTTTTTTTTTTTTTTTTTTTTTTTTTTAACACATGTGTAGCTGTTATCCATGGATGTATTCCACCCCTACCTCTTACCCTTACATTAATAGTATGTGTAGAACAAATTTGGATTTCTACAACAGATTGGCCAGCTGCAAAGTACAAGATATTATTAGTTGTTTAAGGTTTGAGCTAAAAGAATTTTTTTTTTAATCCCTTAAAAATATAAAGTTAAAAAGTTAAACTAGTGATTTTATATTAATAATAATGGCTTAGAATACTTAGACACAAGTAGTGAGAAATCTTTAATGTGGACTAGATAAACTGACCAGTTATGGCTGAAAGCTTAGTTTGTGGTTATAGTGATTTGTAGGGTTATAATGACAACTAATGGCTTGTATTGCAAGTGCATTACAATGATGTGGGTGAAAAGGGCTCGCTCTCTGTAGGAGACAAGTATGACTTGAATTTTTTTTAGAAGGGTAGAATAAAACTCAATGGCATCTCAGCAGCAGAGGAGTCACATGACTTGGCTGCTATTTGTCTTTTGGTTGGCCTCAAGGTGGGGGAATGATACTCCTAACAGCTGCAGGAAGTATTTCCGGTGGAGGGTTTTTTCCTTAGCCAAGCAGACAGAGCTCTAGCAATACAGTCATGCATTGATGTCTACTTCTTTTTGAACCAAATTTTAAAAGCTTGGATTTGTTCAACAAATCACAAAAATAACTGTTTGATTTGTGATTCCACTTTCTTCAAAGGAAATCTGAGAGGCACCTATTCTGGAAAGAGCCTAAATTTGTTGCTTTAGCCTCACAACCTAAATCTACACTTAAACCCTGTTAAAAGTGTGGTTAAAAGGCTTCACAATGTTTTTCCCACCTGGTAACACCCTCAGAGGTGGGTTGAAACGATAGATTGAGCTGACCAAAGACAGAAGTACTGCTAATATCCCTCTGTCTGTGTACTTCAGAGAGCATGATGACATACAGTAAGTGCATTTCGTAAGGTGATAAAGGGTGAAGATTTGGCTGCTGCATACTTGCCATGTCATCACCAAACGTCTGAGTGCTAGGAGTCTCGTAGAAGTCTTATTGTGTACACTTGCCTTGCAGCGAGTGGTGAGAGATGCCACTGCCACCCAAGCTCTGACTGCAGTGAGCCAGAAGGTCAAAGATTTGAATCCCAGAGATGGATAGGAAATGCTTCCTCCTCCTCAGTGGATGTGCCTTTAAGCAGGGCACTCAGTTTCTTGAACAGTGAAGAGTAGATAGCTGTAAATGTACTTGGATAAGTAAGATTACAATTGCACATTCAGAGCATACATACACACACACACACACACACACACACACACACACACACACACAGATCACTTGTTACAGATTCCTCAATAATGTAAATAGATACAAAACTTCATCTCTCATTCGTCTCTAGTTTGTACTGGATGTCTTCACATCAAAAAGGTCAAAAAGTGATCAGAAGTAACTTTAAAGATAAGTAGCATAAATAACCTGGACCATTTCTGCACCTAAAGATTTTTGTTTTGCAGGAAATATTGGGTGGGATCTCGGCAGGAGATGGCTTGCTCTGTTAGCGTGTCTGTATTGTTGCACTACTGAGGAAAAAGGCGTGTGTGTCGGGGGGGGGGGGGGGGGCTGTTGAAGGAGGGGCTCTGGAATGAGATTGACATAGAAGTTATGTCTGGTATTTATGTCTTTTATTGTGTGTGTTACTTTGTTATCTCAAGGAATGGTTAAGATACCACTCTATATACCAGGTATTAGTCAGAGTCAGACTGTTCAGTCCAGACTGACGATCTTACTCATGATTGTCAAATGTCGTCTGTTGAAAATGTCTCACCAATCAAGACATTACACCTTTCTACTCTCAATCTGAAAAACCTTTGCTATCGGCTTTTGTCACACCCTGATTTGATTTGTAGGATGCAAAGGTAAGCACGGTCCAATAAATTCCCAAGTCTAAGCAGCCACTAATGAGGCTGAAGTTGCTGCCTTGGCCCTCAAGCTGCCAAATAATCAATCATTGAGAAACATGTAGTGGAGGAATCTGCTGCCATGCAGCTGGACAGTAAAACCAAGTGGTCTTTGAAACTTCTGGCAGAAAATTTATCAGAACCAACTGTTTCTGAACCTTTTTCTTTTTTGGTCCACCCCCCCAACAGAGTTCATCTACTTCCAACCTCTCATCAGATTGGTTTTCACATCACTTGGATTTTCCTTAGTTTTTTACTGTCTTTCTGCAAGAGGACAGAAACCGTCAGTTGTGAAAGGAAGAAAGGTGCACATCTTAGTAAATGTAAACTAGCTTTAAATTTCTTGTAGCTGATGAATGTAATTCATAGTCTGCTTGTGCAATGTTCTCTTCCACTTAACAACTAAGCTGGTGTTCAGTTGTTTTTAGAGCAGCCAGCAGGTTACTTCTGCCACATGTCCATGAGTCACCGTATGACTTGTTGTTGTGGACAGGCTCCATTCAGCACACCAAGTTCCTTTGTTTATCTGCTGTTTTTTCTGTCTTGTATATTTTGTTATCCAGGAACAACTTTTTTTTTTTTTTCCACCAAAAAGAAAATCTTACCTTCAAGTGTATTGACATACCGTATTTTTCGGACTATAAGGCTTGCAAAAATCTGTCAAAAAATGTTTTAATGCAACTTTGGTAAGCCGCACCACTTGATGGATTGTCGGAGCATTACAGCTACCGTAGTCAGAAGCCTCACGGAGTAATCCGGGTCCAAACTCCACTAGTCCTCCCCACTGTGTGCTGAATCTTGTGCCATGTTCTGACTGAGAGATTTCTGAAAAAATTAAAGCTCTGCTATCACTTCCAACATAAATGAAGACAGAAAATGAAACGACAGTGACTTTTGAAGGGTTACTGAAATTAGACTAGCTGGTATATAATGAATGTTCTAAGTGATCGCTAGCGACACAGCTATGTTAGCATAACATAAACACAGTGAAGCTGGAGGATGAACGCTAACTTTTTTCCACTCGATAAAGAGAGAATGCAACATTAATGAATCAATGGTACGGAAGTGGAGGAAGCAAGAAGAATGAGTTGAGTAAAGTTTGACTTATCAGACTGTTTTGTTTTGCCTAACGCGCCTTATGGTACAAAAAATACGGTACTAGAAAAGCAACATATGCAGTTTAATTGTCCACAAGTCTGCAGGGGACTGTCAGGGGCATTATAAAACCTTCAGCTGCTCCTTAATATATGGAGCCAAGTCAGGGTCAAAAGTTTTATCAATTTGAAAAAGTGATTAGAAACTGAAATTCTGAATTTTTATGTTTAAAAAAACCAATTGAACATTTTTTTTTTTCAAATTTAATTTCAGTATAATATTCAGAAATGAATGGGTGATTCTAGCTGGTGCATTTTGTCGGTGATGCAAGAGAGCACGAATAATTTCTAAAGCTTTGAAATTTTCTCCAGCTGTTATTTTTTTTACCTTTTGAGAATCATTTCACTCATTTAAGTCTTTTGTACCTAACCATTTGCATGCAACTGTACAAGTAAACAACTAAAATAAACTTGATAAATATTTTGATTTGTAACTCTTCACTGCCCATGCACATGCAGATGTATTATTTTTTTACTTGACCAGTAGATTTGGAGTTGTTGAACCTCTGTTTTCTTTGAAGCATTCTTCATTCTGGCCTCAGCTGCATTTGGGAGGCAGAACACAGTGACCACTTGACAGCTGTAAATGAACAAATGCATGGAAGCAGGGTTAGTCCTCCTAGTGATTGACAACTACCTGCCAAAACTTCCTGCAGAGTTAACCTAAGGTACCAACAGTCAAGCAGTACATGCTTAGTTTCCCTCACGTTCATGTTTGCGTCACTCCTGTGATTAAAAACATTAATTTTAAAACTTATAAAAACCATTTTGGGGGGAAAAAAATCTTAATTTGAAATGTTGATGATTGCAAAATGTCTTCTTTCAAACTGAAAATTTACTTCTTAACACTTTAAGTGTTGAAGTTTTGTTGATGGTAGTTTCTGTTCTGTTCTGTGGGTGTAGTAAAATGAAGAATAGTGGCACTAATTTTCCACCTCCTGCGTGTGTCAAAGTGGTCATCTTAACCACAGCACATGTTAGGGCTGGGCGATATATCGAGTTTTTTTTTTTTTTTTTTTTTTTAAATATCGATATATTTTTATAAGAGATATAAGATGTGACAATATCCTTTATATCGATATAGTCTGTTACGTTATAATTATAGTTGTGGAGACACAAGTTTGCCTCTCTTTCGTCCACTTTTGTCTTTACTCAACGTTACTCGGCCTTGCCTCTCTCCTTCACTGAACACAACTCCCCCTTCTCCCCCATCGCTTCACCTGCAGGCAGCGACAAGATGCACACGGCAAATCTCCGTTAACGATTTACAGCGCATCGCCCCGTGTGTGGGGCTGGACGGCGTCAACGTGTTATCGAGCTAACCACGCTAACGCCATGCAGCCCAGAGGGGCTGCACAGCCTAAGATCCTTTAATTCTCTCAAAAGTTGACAGCACGCCTTTTGTATGAATTCTGGTTGTGCTTGATGACCGCGAACCGATTTTATGTGGTACACAGCACTCAGCAATCTGTCAAATTTTTTAGTACGACTTTGGTAAGCTACGGAGCTGCACCGCTTGATGGATTGTCGGAGCATTACGGGTACCAAGAAGCCTCGCGTAGTAATACGTACTGTGCTTCAACGTAATATATTCAACGTTTTCTCCGTAATAAATGCTCATAATTTATTTTTGAGTAGTTTTTTTCATGTACATCTATGCTGTATGTTCATAAAAGTGCCTGTGTGACATCTGGGACACAGCTTTGACTAAGAACTCTCTTTTTGTTCTTACTTAAAGGCTTTAAAAAAATATCGAGAGATATATCTTATATCGCCATCCAGCTAAAAAATATCGAGATATGAATTTTGGGTCATATCGCTCAGCCCTAGCACATGTCCAGAGCGAAATGGTTCAAGAGACTCAAGACAGCAGACTGGCATAGGCATCAACCTGACCAGCCTGCCTGTAGGTCATTGGCTCTGAAATTGTGTGGTGTCAGCCCTTTACAGCTGGGACGTAGCCAGCTAGGTGAGAAAGAGGAGCTATTGCAATGACTTTTAGCTTTTAGCAGTTTGGTAAAAGTTTAGTAGCATCTGAACTTTTAATATGACAATGTGGCCAATGTCCAACAGCAAACTGATGGGTCGAGGGATGAAAAACAAAAATAAACAAAGGTCCTTCAAAATATGTTTGGGCTGCCATAAAAGTGTGTGTGGGGAAACCCTGGATATCCACCAGTAGGGATGAAATAATTAGTTGACAGACAGTAAATAAACTCAAAGCTGTTTTGAAGGTTTATGTACATTGTGGTTGTCTGTAATGGAGACCAGGGGTTCCATTACCTGGTTGGTATTGTTAATAATAAATTGTTGGATTGGGAATTTAAAATAGGGTAATAAAGAAAACACATTAGATCTTTTGGAGTCTTTTATTAGGTTATTTGATATACAATTAAATTGACAGCTTGTAACAGAAAAGAGACAGTGGGACTGGCCATCCTACCTGTGTCGGAGAAGAGCCAAAGTTAGAGCTGTTTGCAGTTAATCATTTATCAATAACCTAAACATATGTGAAATGAGAACTTGTAAAGGTACTCACCTGTCCTAGTTGCTTCTTGCAGGATGTGGAGCAAAAGAGTGAAAGCGGCTCAATCACCTGTTTAAGAGCTCTTGGAGCAGACCAGTGTGCCAGGTTAGGGAGTATGGATAAAGAGGGTTTTAATTTAGATAGAAATGGGTGAAGCTTATGTTATTGGGTTGTTTATAGTATGTGTTGGAAATATGTATATGTTTGTGATGTGCTTTAATGTTATTGTATGTTTGTTTGTGTGGAGGGTTATGTGTTCATTTTGATTAGTTAACCCCCATACTTGGGCTATTCCAGATGCTCACCTGAAAAGGTAGAGTATAAAAGGAAGCCATTTTGTTTAGTTGTAGTTAGTGTTTGTGCTGTTATCATGCTCCTTCTTTAATAAAGTGCCAATCCATGGATGTCTTTTACTCCAGTCTCGCGTCATATTATTGGACAGAACCTATGACCGCCGGCCAAAACTGACATTGTCAAAGATATACAGTGTGTGCAGTGTACAGTGTCAATCTGTGAAAAAGTGCAGTGAGGTTTTCGATTAAAGGAACAGGAAGAGCAGGGGGCACTTGGTGATTCGGAGCTGAGTCACTGAACCTGTCGGCCATCGCGTGGGACACAGGAACATGTCTTTATCTATCTTCTCTTGTCGTCCTTCCTCATGCTTACACACCAAATGCAGATCTGTTGCATCCTTGTGCTCGTCGGTTTCCAGAGTTTGCCATTTGCCATCCCACATGTAGTTGTTGCAGCTTGTAGTTTTGGGAATAGATCTGAAAATTTTTCTTTTTCTTTTCTTTTTTTTCTAGGACAAAGATAACTTGGTGCATCCTGTTGTATTTGGACAGCCGCTTAGACGTGCAGTGATGGGAATAATAGATAATATATGGAGCAGAAAATGAATAGCTGTTTGGTCACACCAGAGTCAGACTGTGTGCACTCCTGTGGTATAAAGTGTTCAAATATTCATCCAACAGCTTCATATACCCATTTTAAATGTTTGAATTGCTATTTTATTTATTTCTTTTTTACTAGCAGTCTCAGCTTGGATTGGTTGGTTTAAGTCTCCACCCTCCTCTTGGCCTCTGGCTGTATTTGAGTGCCAACGGTCTGTACAGCATTTTCCTCCTCCTAAGCATGCTGGCCCTGTAAAGTGTGAAAGCAATGTACACAGTCACATGGTTTGGACACTGCTGCTTTGCTGATTGGTTTAAAGATGGAAAACTAATCTCTATCTCTCTTTCCTGAGACTAGGCTTGGAAAGTTTAGCTTATAGTTTCTAACGTACCTGCTCAATGAGAGTGTGTGTTGGGGCTTGTCAGCTGACAATTAATGTTTCCACAATGTAAGGAAAAACACAGTGCCCTGCTGAGGCCCTCGTTGCTTTACACTTTATTTTCACTTATTAATTTGCTTTGTAGATTGCTCGCGCCCTCTCTTTTAATTCAGATTTCCCTGGAGGAAGGCAGACAAAAAGATTAATGGTTCAGGATAAGGCTTTTCATGTTGTTGAGGGTTCTATTTTAAGCCTGGGCTGTGGTCCTGACATATAATGCCTAAGGAAAGTTAAAGCGGGGAGTAGGGTCTGCAAAAACAACTGCTGTCAGTGGTGGAGGATTGTTGCACAGCCTCAATAAAGAGGTGTTTCTTTGACTGATTCATCACTGTAAATGACAATGTAAATGTAAGTTCTGAGATATATCTTTTCATCATGTTTTGAAATTCAGTGAAATTTGAAACAAATGTAAATAAGAAACATTTATGATTTAAAAACCTAACTGGGGAAGGAAAATCAATCATGCACATTTGGCCTGGCATGAAGACCCCTTTGCTGCTATTCACTTCATGATTTTTCTTAAGCCAAATGAACATGCAAACTCACTTCAATTTGGGGAATAAGAAATGAATGTTTTCCACAGTTTCTCATATTTTGCACACAGAAGGAAATGTTTCACTTCAGGTGTGTTCATACCACTCTAGTGGAAATTCTCCTTGTAGTTTAGGCAAGTAGGTGCCTGGATAGAGCGAGTCATTCTACAGGCTTTCAGTGTTTCATACACGGGACTGTCAGGGACACAGCAAAGCTTTCAGCTGGCCCATGACATAGCATATTATGGATTTTGAAACATTTAGATGATTATCATCCTGATGTGAAAATGTATCCTCTTTCATCCTCTTTTCATATACATTATTCCCTCAAACGGTGAAAAAAAGCATGATCGTTTCAAACCTTTTTCTGTGTTGGCCTTGTGATGGATTGGCGACCTATCCAGGTTGTACCTAATTCTTGTTTTGTGAACTGAAAGAGCCAGCGGCACACATGAAGCTGACTCATTAGTGGTAAATGCAAATGCAAGCAACTCTTGCAATGAACTATATTAGGAAACTGGCAGGTTAAATTTCAATATGACTGCACTGCAAAGAAAAGTCCTAGAAGAATTCAGGCCTGCAGTATACGTCTGAAAATGACTCAACAATCTGTGAGTAAATGAACATCCTGTGATCAGCTATGGAGCAGTCCTCGGGATGTCATTCTTGCATGTCAATGTGGTTCACACTGTGACCCTAACCTTTCCTATTCAGAAGGAATGCAGAATACTCTTCTAAACAAATAATGCTGTCAGTGTCTGACAGCATTTTTTCTCTTGTTGAAGTCAGCCATGTAAAAAGAATGTAATTTGATAAGAAATGAAGATGCCAGTTGCTGGAAAAGGAAAAGATGGATGAACGCCATCCAAAAATGGAAAAGAAGTATACGGCAGGATTTAAAACCTTGATGGTGTTTCACACACAGCGTGTTTTAGTTTTAATGTTGGGATGAATTATAATTGGGGTGAAAAAGTTAATTAGTGTTACATACAATTTTTTTCTTTCATTTCAATAATGCACAGTGACTCTTTAAAGGTTGCTTTGTGGTATAATATTGAGCAAAGTATTCAAGTTTGTCATATATATATCCATGGGCCAGTAGCCCAGTGTCCATGCCACCAAAACCATTCACTGACCATTCACAAACTAGTGTATTCCTAGTGCCAGTGCCAAGAACAGATAAATGGGAAACTGTGTCAGGAAGCACATCGATCATAAAATCTTTTCAAAACCAAATGATGCATCTGTTCACTATGACAACCCCACTGAGCAGCTGAGGGCACCCTTATCAGATAGCCACATTAGGTGTCTTTATGGTCTCATTACTTCATTTGCTCTTCCTAATGGCTACCTGGTATGGCTAATAATAAAACAATAATGCTAATGTTGGAGTTCGGCAGCTACCATTATCCTATGCACCACACAGTTAAAAGAATAAACTGGATTTCTGAATTAAATACTGATCTGATCTTAATCAGAATATCTCTTATTGAAAAACATAATTTAATAACACCACCTTATCTTTCATGTCTTTTTTGAATCACTCAGTCATTGTTGTCCTGGTACTAGGGCTGCACGATTTTGCATAAAATGAGAATCACGATTTTTTTTGCTTAGAATTGAGATCACGATTTTCTTTTCCAATATAAATATTTATTGCACTTATTAACTGCACATCAACTTTGTAACAGTTGAGACTGAACATAAAAACAACAAATGTCTCACATTTTGTCATTGCCGCAAAATGTTGTACTGCTTGAAATTCCGTCTCCACCGTTGCTCGACGCTGCGTGTATAGAGCAGGTAGTGCAACAATAGAAAAATAGTTGCGGGACGGCACTGTGTAGCGTTTGTCTAGGGTGTTGATCATTTTCCTAAATCCCTCGTTTTGCACAGTGTTGATGGGAGCCATATCTTTGGTCAGGTGATAAGTAATAGCCTCCGTAATTTCTTTGTGCCTGCGGGAGTTCGACGTGTATAGGGAAGCGCTGTATAAGGTTCTGATATTTGGGTATTTGGGTACTTTCTTGTCATCCCTGACGTGCTCTCCGTTGTTTTTTCCGTGCCAATTTTAGCAACCAGCTTCTGTATCACGTGGCATGAGGCTCCGCCCTTGTCATTTGTTGAGCAGGAAGAGTGAGCGCTTGTTTTCATGCAGATTACGTCCCGGATCAAAATGCGGTACAATTGTCATCTTTTTTTTTTTTTTTTTTTTTTTTTTCTTTCTTTTTTTTTTTTTTTTTTTTAATCGTTGTCATTTGGAAATGAGATCGCACACAAGTATGAATTGAGATCGCGATTTTCTTGCCCTCCTGGGTTTTAATTGCACCTTAGAACACACATGCATCAACACTACAATGAGCGGGTGGAGGGAGGTTTGGAGTCTTCTCCCACCCCTATTCTCTGCGGCCTGCTGGAGCGGGAGGGCTAGGTGGAGTTGGCCGTCCGACTGCGGTCTGGAGTGTGGGGCCTCCCTGCTGCTACGGAGTCGGGGTGGTCTGCCTCTCCCCACCGCAGGGAAAAGGGTAACACCACCTGGGTCTGGGTGCAGTTCCCCCCTCCAGGAGCAAGGGTACCTAGACCCGGTTTGTAGAGTACGCTTGGGGAGTGTGATCGTGTGTACAGCGTCTCTTTATGTCTGTCTCCACGTTGGTTGAGTGTGGAGTGAGTGCATATGAGAGCATGAGGGGGGGAATGGATGTTTGTGTCTGTGTGTGCCTGTATGTCTGTGTCTATATGTCAGGTTGGGTATCAGACGCCACCTCTCTGGGGACACCTCAGGCCCTCCAAGGTTTGGAGGCCTATCTCCACCTACCACCACTTCCCCTGCCGGTGGCGGACTCCCTCAGGTGTCGGTGCGTTGGTGGTTCTTTGTGTCTGGGGGTGGGCGTCCAGGTACACACCGGCTCACTCCTTGGCGGCCGCTTATCGGGGCCTGGAGCCTGGGGCTCGCTCGGGCCCCTTCGGGGGTGGGGTGCCCCCGGCCTCTCGGCCTGGGGCTCGGTCACTCAGGCACAGCTGGCGGCCGGCGGAGCTCACGGGCGCGTCACTGCAACTCCCCCTGGCTTCTGCGCCGCGGCTGCTGAGTGAACCCTCATCTGGGACTCTCCTCAGCTCTTACTGAGACAGTGGCACGGCTGCCCCTCTGTTGGTCTTCCATGGTTTCTTGTGTTCTGGGGGCCTCTGGATGTCTGGAGTTTTGATCTCCTCCATACCTGCTTCACACCCTGGAGGACGGGGCTGTGGCCCCCCCACACTCCCTAGCAGATCGTTACATGGAGAAACCTTTGGAATACAAGCGCGCTGATCCACACAGGTATGCACACGGGTGTTCACTGCTCGTAGACCCAA
The DNA here is from genome assembly GCF_057382275.1 of Copadichromis virginalis. NCBI lineage: Eukaryota > Metazoa > Chordata > Actinopteri > Cichliformes > Cichlidae > Copadichromis > Copadichromis virginalis. The sequence continues at coordinate 29,960,569 of NC_140632.1, read as the reverse complement.
ATTACACCTTTCTTGGCTGCTACTTCGAAGCACATCTGTCCTGCGTGCTGCACAACAACATTGAATATTTAGTATTTACTGCTGTTTACACTTAGCTAGATTAATGCGATGGTGTTGTGTTTAGTATGTTGCTTTGTTTTTTGTTTTTTTTGTCTTTTTTTGCTTGTTTTCTATTCTTCTCTCAACAGGTGATCCAGGAGATTTTTATTTTTTTTCTCCCCCCCTTTCTCACTGTCCCTCTCCCCTTCTGTTTTTCCTTTCCTTCCTCTTTCTTTCTCCCTTTCCTATCTCTCACTCATGTCTGTCCCGTCTGTAACATCTGAAAATAAAATATAATAAATAATAAAAACAAAGATCGACCAAATGGACCAATACGGCAATGCCACGATGATCCATTTGGCAAAGTAAATCCATTGGGTATCCTTGTTGGTCTTCAGACAACAATTCTGATGGCTAAAGAACCAAATGGGACAGGCGGAAAAAAAAAAAAAAAAAAAAAAGAGATCGCGATTTTCTAACGATTAATCGTGCAGCCCTACCCTGGTACTGTTAATAATCTCATGCAACTTTATAGCAAGGTCAAGGCCACCGATTCTCCCATGAACAGCACACAGTGAGGAGGACAAACTTCCGCTGAAAGGAAAAAAATTGCTACTGCACCAGATTTAGGGTAGGCAACGGTCTACCCTGACCAGTCGGGGTTAGAGAGGAAATGCAACAGCTATGTGACGCTAAGCCTGTTTACGTAGTTGTGGATAGTTGACGTCCTCATAATTTGTTTTCACATATGGATATACAGTTGGAAGACAGGTTAGTTTATAGTAACTAGCTTCTCATTTTTCAATAAGTTGTCTGTAAGCAGTTTTTATTTTCTCCCCATTGTTGGCAAGTAAGCGTCTTCAAAGTCTAAGATTTTCAAACTTTTTTGCAAGAGAAGTAAACATAGAAATTCTTTTGTCTTGTCGGAGGAGTTTGCACTACGAAAGGAATTGAAGAAGTCAACTCAGTAGCTTTGTAATGCTTAATACAGGTTATGTTTTAGCCACAGACTGTAGATAAAAGATGAAAATAGCTTCCAGCTTTGAAAAGTAAGCCAGTGTGGAAATGGCATAAACCTGCTTAGGAAAGGTAACAGAGAGCACCTCAACTAAATCAGTCTGTCATTTTTAATGTGTTCTTAATGACTTGCCAGTTTTACTACAAATAAACAGTTTATTGTCTTACTTTTTTATTATTATTTTTTTTCCTTTTCATGCCTTTAAAAGCTACAGGTTGGAAATAACTGTTGTCAGCTAGCAGCATAGCTACAGTTGTATTTTTAATTAGATTTGTTAATGGATTAGCATCCCGCCACCTTCCTGCTCGTGGTCGAGGTGGTTGCAGGTGAAAACAGCTGTAGGCCGGCTGCGTGATGGAACACACACATTTGTACTCTAAAAACCTGGCTAATGAGCTCAGCAATGTGCTGCCCACAGACATTTTGTACTGAAGAGGTAGGTGGAGGAGGATTTTTTATTTTTTTTATTTTAAAGGAGGTGAGTTCATTTCCTTTCCTTCCCTTATTAGGCAAAGATGGACACAACGGGCCAGCTGTTTTACCTGTATGGTGTTTACAGAAGAAAACAAAAAGTTGGAAAAAGCTGTCAGTCCATGGTTGCACAGAGAGGCCTCTCGAGAAAGGCATGTCTTCGCACTTCTAAGACCTCCCAGTTTCCCACAGTGCCTTGGGAGGGGTTGGTTAACCTGGGGAGCTGGTGCTCTTGCCTGCTTCCAATCAACTACCATCTGCAGGCTGCGGTCTTGAAGAATTTTTGATTTCCTGCACACGCACGCATGCACATGAACAGTTTCATGTCCCTATTTTCAAAAGCGAGCAACTAAAAGCTGAGCAGAGTTGATCCCAGCTCTGCATGGCCTTTGAGGCCCAGGCTTCAATGGACAGTGGATGGCAGTTTGGATTCTGCACTTAATGTGTGTGGTTTGTTTCTGTTCAGGAGGCATTGTCTGGTGCATGTGTGTGTGTGTGTGTGTGCGTGTGTGTGTGTGTGTGTGTGTGCGTGCGTGTGTCTTCTTGAACAGTTGTCTCAAGATTCCTTACACAATTGCAGTGTATCTTAAAGTTTATTTTACTCTGACTTGTGACATTAATATGGTGAGAAATCACTTTGATTCAGGTGGTCGCAGCTTATTTGATGACTTGAGAGCTCTTTTGTTAAGACTAGACTCCTCAGTAAAATTTCCATGCATTTCTATGGTTTGTGGGAGGCAAGGTAAGGCCTGTGATTGGTCAAAGTCATTGCATCGAAATGAAATGAAACGGAGCAAAAAGTATGAGTCAGGTTGCGTTCTTTAAGAACACGTATATGTGAGTAATACACAATAATGTGAATAAATGGAAGCAGACAGCTGCAAGTTGCATTATAGCTCAGCATAATCATAAATCTTACACTGTGTAGTACAGCACATTTGATCTACAGCTTTGCGTTATCTTTAGTGCATTCCTTGCTATCTGAAGTGTAATTAAACTGATTTGATTGGCCTTATTGAGAGCTCTGTGTTGTAAATATGTTGCTTATGTGCAACATTATTCTAAGTTGGTAAGTAAGCAGCTTGCTTTGCTATTCTGAGAATAATTTGCCACAGTCATGACTCACAGGAGTGGATACTGGTCCTGTGAGTGCGTTTAGCAGTAGCTGACTGTGCATGATGTTTTCAAGTACGACATGTCCATGCCTGTGTTAGTGTGTTTGCTTAATGCACACACAAACTTACACATACATGTGAGTTTTGGGTTAGGGAGGGACAGGCTACCAATTAGCGTCTTTATTTGTTTAGGTTTTGCTGGACCAAGACACAGCAGAAATATTTCATGCAGTGCTGCTGTGCTGCTCCTTAAAGCTGCAGGGGACGTTTTGGATTCAACCTGTATGTTTTTAATGTTTGAGCTACCATTTCTGCAGAAGATCAGTCATTTGAAGACTTGACATGACGAGCTCAGCACTGTCCTAAACAATTACCATCATGCATTCCACTATCTGCAATCAGTAGATAGTACGACATGACATTTTATTGTTCACAGTAGAGCAGGGCTATCTGACCAAAAATATTTATCACGATAACACATTTTAAAATTTGCGATAACAATATAACTGACACTAGACAAATTACTTTACAACTTCACAACTTTTTTGCACTAATAATGTATTTTCACTTGAACAAGCAGCTGTTTTTTATGTGCAGTAAAGCTATATAAAAATTTAACCGTGCAAATGCAAAACCTTGCTGACAGTTTAACCAAAAGGTATTTCCAGTGGGAATTGGCCAACATATCCTCAGCATAACCATGTATAATATCCACAAAACTTCAAAAGAGGTAATATTATGTTGAAGCACAGTACGTATCACTCCGCGAGGCTCCTGCCTACGATAGCTGTAATGCTCCAAGAATCCATCAAGCGGTGCAGGTACAAAGGCACTGCACATGCACGTTTTACCCATATTCTATCGCGATATTTCATTTTCTTATCGTTGCCCAACATTATACCGGTATTACCGTGAGCGGTATGATATGGCCCAGCTGTAATTCAGTGTGTTTTTGTGTTTTTGGTTTTTTTTGTTTTTGTTTTTTTGTCAGCTAACTTTTTTTTGGGAGGGGGGGATTGCACAAGCATCAGGTGCTGGACTGATATTGCTGCCAAGAGCTCCTGTTGATGATTTATTCCCCTTTTATTTAAACTTTAATTGATTTGGACGTTTTTAGGAGCATTCAGTCTTGCGTAGTGAATGACTCCATTGATGTAGCATGGCAAGGCCTGCTACTGCCAGAAATGAATGTGGGGCTGTGGGTCAATGCTTTGGCACAGTGAATAACACCCTGAGCAATGGGAGCTTTGTCTCTATCTGTGCTGCCTCAGGCATCGTTCCACTGCTGCCTTCAGGGACAGCAAGCACTGATCTGCTCCTGTCAGAGCAACCCCTAATACACGGGCCGCTCACAGACCTATAATTACCTAGAGTGAAGAGGTGTGGACCTTTTTTTCCTCCTTTTTTCTTTTCTTTTCTGTTTTTTTTTTTGTTTTTTTTTTTTTTTTTTTTTTTGGAAGTCGGGAAACAATCTAACCATGCTGTTGACCTGTAACTGGGTCAGCCGCCAAACAGCGAATTTCCTTTCCCATTGTCCCACAACGGCTGTGCTGCAGCTCTCTAAGTGGAGTTTAAATTGTGGACTGTTGCCCTCTGGCTCCCTGCACTCATGCATCCTCTTAGCCTGTAAGTCAAACAGGTAAATATACACTGATAATATATTAGTTTCCCTAAGTTGACTACTTAAAAAGATTCATTTTCTTGTGGGTTTATTAGCTTCGTGTGCTGGTGGAGACGGAGCATGCTTTACTGGAGTAGTAGGCTTTACTCTAAACATGTAATCTGAGATGCGGCACACTGTTTTCCTCTGGTTTGCAGTTAGTTGCTCATCAAGCTGCACTTTGTGCTTCTTTTCGACACCCTCTAAATGAATTCCACAGTCTGGTGGCATACTTGCAAAGCTTTCCATTTGCTTGTATTTCAGAAGACAAAAGAAAGCACTGACAGTTATTTTAGATTCTTATGTAATGGACAAGTTTTATCAAGACTTTAATGGTTCTTCTCTTTCAAGAGGACCTGGAAAGAAAAGTCTTTCATAAGTGGAGAATATCATAAGTTGTATCTCTGTGAAAGAAAATATATTTTCTTTTTTAGATGAAAACATGACTGTCTATGCTGGTAGTGCTCTTCTAAGGAGATCTTCAGCTTTGACTTCATGTTGCCTGCTATGGATTTTTAGTCTCTCACACGAAAAGGAGCTTCAGCACTTCTTTGCAGTTGCCACCCTACGATTGACAGTAGCAAATAGGTCCTCCTACTGCTTTCAGCTATAGACGGATGTTTTGCAGAACTGATTTACAACTTTGAAGTTATGACATTACACATCCTCATTTCACAGATAAGGCAAAAACAGCTGCTTCTTGGCTGAAATAAGATCCCAGTGAGGTTGAAGTACACTCATGATTTCTCTCATCATTAAGTAAGTGTATTTAAGTCTCTGTAAATGATTTCACTTTTAAATCTCATGTTAGGATTGCTGTTGAGATGTATCACTAATTCCTTTTTAGCATTGACTGGCGTCGAACACAACAGGGTGTGCTTCATGTGTCACAATGTTGTGATTGGCATATTTGAACCTCCCACTGAAAGCTGTTTCGAAAGAGTGTGGTTAGAAGAAAAGTGTGGGAGAAGACTAAACATGGCTGTCATGAACTAACGCTTTGAAGTTCTCATGGCTGCTGCATTCACTTTTGTCTGCTTGTGCTTCCTTCACACAGCAGGATAATGGTGGAGAAGCGGGATTATAGAAAAGGTTTTTTGCAGGAAAGATGACTGCAGTGCGTTGACTGCTCGAGAAATTGCACAGTGGCTAGTAGTAAAGTGTGGTTGCTTTGGCAAGTTCCCAGGTATGAGTAAAGCTTATACGTTGAATGAAGTACAACCTACCAGCCAACTTGGTCTTTTAAAACATACTCCGCTTCTGTTCTTTTTCTTTCTTTTTTTCTTTAGTCCTGGTTTGGAGCCCGTGGTGTTTATTATATTTTGAACTATACAGAAAAGTGTTTACTAATACAAGCTGACTTACTGATGGTACACTAAATATAAGAAGTGTGTGCCAAAAGTAGAATTTAACTTCTTGCAGCAGAATCCTTTTCAAGTAGGCAAACATGGTTGTGAAATTCAGGGCCGATGCAACAGTTTGAAAGATAGATGATACCAGTATTGCTTTCTCGTTTGTTTGGTTTCTGTAGGTGCTTCACCTTTTGAGTTTTGTGTTTTAGCTCTTCATCTCACTGCCTATGAAAATGTATAGCCAAAGCAAAATTGGTGGTAGACAGCAAATACGTCAGCCCCTGATATCAGTATTTTATTTACTGTATATCAGCTAGTGTCAGCAGGGGTGATAATGGCTGATACCAATATAGAAGTGCTTCTGATATCGAGATGCATCAGTAAATTTTAATCAAACCATAAATATCACATGTAATCTTAATTAAATGTGTTTAATTTGCTCAAGTCTCCACTAGACTAACTTTGCACTTTACAAACTAACATGCTGGCTTAGCTGTTCCCTCTGTAAGGCTTTACTCTCTTTAACCCACTGTTGTGATTGGCTGCCTCTCACATACAGGTTTGAAGACCAGGTTGGTGGGGCTTCTGTGCTTACAGAACAGAGCATTTATGGCATTCGAAATGGTTACGAATCCTGACGTCAAAATGCTTTGGCATTGTTTAATTTTTGCATTCACTGTTGTTGCAAGTATGTAGTGAATTTCAAATTATGAGAGGAAATAAGTAAAAACCTCAAAGATTCCCTTTAGACCAAATTTGAAGAGCTGGAAGGAGAAATGTTTAGTTTGCACTAAAGGGGCAAAAAATTAAGTCCATTGTTATTCTGTAGCAGTTTAGCTTGGAGATATAAATGTGCAGTTTCATACTCTTCATGTTTGTTTAACCATTTTCCAACAGCGCTTTGTTCAAAAGCTGTAAAACATAACAAAGCAGCAGCATTATTACTGTGGCTCACAAATGTTTCTCTCAGTGGTTCACATTTATGTGTGCAGGAAGGGAAACTAACAAATGGCATGCAGCCCTTTAGCTCGGTCTTTATCATACAGTGGGATTCTGAGGAATCAACTGTTCTGCACAGCTGCCTGTCTATATGAAGATCTGCATCCACACTACGCTGGTTTTCAGGGCCTTTTCTTTTCTGTAATAAGTGAATGTTGATGTTGAGATGAGTTGGAAAGGTTTTTTCTCAGTAGTCAGTTGGAGGTGGTTTCCTCCCTTTGCTACGCTTTTATTAAGGAGCTTTGTGGGGAGAAGGGCTTTTGAAATGAATGCTGTCTGTTCTCATTGAACATCTCTGAAATTTTGTTTTGAAAGCTCCCAGGCAATAATGAAAAAGTCGACCTCAAACGGCTGACGGATGTCTTTTAGAGAAAATTTGCAATAGACCACATTTGCTCCTTTTCTGCCTCTTGGACAGATTCCTTACTGAATATTAACAAAACACCGTTATACAACTCATAATGGTGAAATGGTGGTCAGAGTATTGTCTGTACAGAGAAAGAGATGTTTCTATTTGACAGAAGCACCATGAGAGAGTGTTGTTTCCTTATCAGATTCTCTCCTTCCTTTCTTTGTTTCAATTTAGAAGATGTTCAAAATGAAGGCAGTTTGCTGCTGAGACTGACTTCCCCGTGTGCTGAACAGAACAAACAGACCTGGCATCATACGAATGGCCCAGGGAAGCCACCAGATTGATATTCAGGTTTTGCATGACCTGCGCCAAAAGTTCCCTGAAGTCCCAGAAGGTGTTGTCTCCCAGTGTGTTCTGCAGGTAAGGGCGTTATAAACACCTCTGCTCGCAATTATGTGAAAGAAAATAAAGTCTGCATAATTTATGGTGTTTTTGCTTCATGTCTGTGTGTTTTGTATTAACTGTCAGTGGCTCAGTGTTGGTATCTTAGAAGTGAATGCAACAAAGAAAACAGCATAAATTGAGATAGCTGTTGAATAAGACAAAGCAGTTTTCATGCCTGGGAACAGGATAGTAGTGTATACTAACAATGAATTCAGCTAAGAATGTTATGGCATAAAGGAGAGTGGGCCAAAATAATGCAGTGTGTAAGCTTACCTCCTGATTGTGCTTGGGCAACCAAGGTTACGTTTTTTTTCACATTACTCTAAAGAAATTAGTATCTTTAGTCCAGCCTTGATAAAACATGTCTAGTATTTTGTATACTCTGGATGATCATGCTCAGGATGAAATGAGTTGAGTCGATTATCAGGTTGTTGGGGCGGGGGGGTTTGTTTAGTTTTTATTTTATTTATTTATTTATTTATTTATTTTTAAACAAGGTTTTTGATTGGTGAAAATCAGTTGTCGCAGTTTAGAAAGATGTCAAGTGTGATATGATCTGGTAGTGCATTTAAGAACAAAAACAAAAAGAAACCCCAAAACTCACTGAGTGAATTGACTAAAGTGTAGTTCAAGTTTGTAGAGTTGGGAGTAACAGCTGGTGGTTCATCCTAAACCAAAATCAATTTAGAGGGCCCGGTGGCGCCAGTGTCCGGCAGCCTCGCCTCTGTCAGTGCGCCCCAGGGCAGCTGTGGCTACAATGTAGCTTGCCAGTGTGTGAATGGGTGAATGACTGAATGTCGTGTGAAGCGCTTTGGGGTCCTTAGGGACTAGAAAAACCGCTATACAAATGCAGGCCATTTACCATTTTAGCTCCTTTTCCATTAGTACCTACTCGAATCACCTGGTACCAGGTACTAATGAAAAGCCCTGAACCGTGGCGAGTCGATCCAAGTAGGTACTACTGGAAAAGGGACTTTTGTGTCTTAACAATGAATAACGGACTAATTTTAACTCCTGTGCCTGAAAGACCAAAGAGATTATGCCATGGAGAGGCATCCATGTTCTGTTAGTCCCCTATAGAATTACTACACCATCTACAGTATTAATCAGAATTAAACTTGCCAAAAAAAAAAAAGAGAGAGAAAGAAAAAGAATTAAACTTGCACACAATGATCAATTCAAAAGGCTTCATCATAATTGATGCCAAGGTCTCTTTTATCATTTTAAGATAAGATAAGATAAGATAACCTTTATTAGTCCCACACGTGGGAAATTTGTTATTGGCAGTAACTTGTGAATTATGTTGACTCATGAGTTGGATGAGCTACTGAAGTTGTGGTTCGTATGTATGTTGTTGCATGACAGCGGTGCTGCCAAGAAAACAAGCTCCACACCCCTTGTTACAGCATTGATCCCTGCATACAATTTTTCAGTAGTTGTGTTGTTGTAGGTCTGCGTATTGTGTTGTATTTTCAGTACCTGTGTATTATTATTTCTTTCAACCTGGCCATAAAATGCTATTCTCAAAAATGGAAATGTGGAAATGGTGTAAGCATCTTAGTTTTTTCATCTTCCTGTAAGGAAGTAAACATGAAACAAACACACATGTTGCCTAACAAGTCTGTCTCTTCTCTCTCCTGCAGAATAACAACAATTTAGACGCCTGCTGTGAATACTTGTCCCAAGTCAGTCCGGGCTACCTGTACAGCGAAGAAGGGAACCTGAGCTTTTCAGACGACCCCAGCTTCAGCAGGCTCCATAATCACATGACCCAACTGAACCTGGACTTGCAGCCTCAGAATGTGCATGTGGGCCCGGTTCGGGACAGCCTGAGAATGAACGGCAGCCGGACTCTGGCCCACAGCCTGAGCGAAGGGCCCCTCTCTACAGGCCAGGCCACTAACAGTGACTTCTTTCAGCAGGAGCCCCAGTCAGCCCCAGTGCAGGTGCCCTCCAATTTCAATGTATTTGGCGTGATGGAGCCCCCGCGTAAACCGCAGCCTCCACAGCACCTTGGACTCTACCCTCTGGGTGGCAAAGCACCAGCTATGGGTTCCCAGCAGACACCACGCTTCAACCCAATCACCGTGACGTTAGCCCCTAACATTCAGACAGGACGCAACACCCCTACTTCTTTGCACATACATGGTGGGCCACAGTCGGGCCTAAGCAGTCCACAGGGTAACTCTATTTACATTCGGCCTTATGTTAGCCAGTCCGGTACGACACGGCAAAACCAGCAGCAGGGAGGCAGGGCCCAGTACAGCCCCACTTCCCAGCCTCAGCAGCAGATCTACCAGATCTCACATCCTTCCTCCCTGTCTGGCTCCTGGTCCGGCACTCAGCACTCTTCCTCCTCCTCTCATACCTCACAGCCCCAGACCCAGGGCCATCAAACTTCTCACGTCTACATGCCCATCAGCTCACCTACAAATCCCCAGGCGCCTTCCTTTCTTCCTACTGGAAGTCAGGCCTCTTCCTCTGGTGTCTCATCATGCTCCTCTTCCTCTTCCTCCTCTTCGGTCATGCCCAGCTCCCTGTCTGCGATCAGCCAGTACAATATCCAGAACATCTCCACCGGCCCACGGAAGAATCAGATAGAGATCAAACTTGAATCTCCCCAAAGGAGCAATTCTACAACAGCTGTGCTGCGGACGAGCAGCGGGCCCCGCTCATCCTCCACGTCCTCCTGCCCTTCCTCTTCCTCTTCATCTGCTGGGGCAGCTTCTGTCCCTGCCACCCCTCTGTCAATCGGAGGCTCGGGTCCCACTGTTTACATCTCTACTGCTGCTACCACTCCCTCCGAGGAAGTCATTGTTGCCTCAGCCGGCTCCCGCCCACAGCCCAAGTTGGGTAGGAATCCTCACACACTCTTCATCTCAACAAACCCTTCCTTACAGGGGCCCTCAGGTGCCAGGAACATAGGGGGTCAAGTGAGCATGGGCCCTGCCTACATCCACCATCATCCACCTAAATCTCGCCCCTCTGTGGGAGGAGGGGGTACAGCTTCTTCCCCACGCGTGGTGGTCACTCAGCCCAACACCAAATACACTTTTAAAATCACAGTGTCTCCTAACAAACCCCCAGCTGTGTCCCCTGGAGTCGTGTCCCCGACTTTTGACGTCAACAATCTCCTCGGCCTACCCCAAGACCACCACTTCGTGGAGACAGACCCCCAGCATCTCTCAGACCCACTTTCGCCACACCGGGAGAGACAGAGTGAACCTCGCAGACTCAGCATGGGCTCTGATGATGCAGCATACACACAAGGTAAGAAATACACAGTAGCATCGATAATAAAGGTCATTCCCATTTTAAAATTACTCCTGTACTATTTTTACAATGCTGACATTGTAGCATTTCTTAGTTGTTTGCATAGAAAGCATCTTCTGTTTTATAATGCTTGATATATAGACTTATTCTGTTCTCTGTTCAGCTTTTTACTGAACAGACACAAAGCTCCAGAAATTGTTTACACTGTGAATCGTATTTCATATAGACCTCTGAAATCTGGTTAGAAATGTTTGGTTTACAGTTTATTGACTATGTAGCCAAGGGTACAGCGGGTTAATATCTTCAACAGTCCTCCTGTGTATGTTGATCTCATTTGAGTTTTGTTTTTATTAACAAATATTATTCAGGTTTCTGCTATTCTCAGGAGGCCAAAATACCTTTTCCACAGACTTCTGCCAAGAAAGTCATTTAACTATCAAGTATACTGCTTTTTTTCCCATAAGACCCTCTGCAGTGCATTTCCTGAGCCAAACTGTCTATGCTTGCTGTCAGTATTGTTCAGCCATAGTGGAAACATGTTGTGTTCATCTCCACAAAGTTGAAAAGCAAAGGTGACTCGCTGAGTGGGGGCCGGTGTGATCATGACTCTAGTGTGAGTCCTCCACAATAAATGCTGCATTTGCTCCACCAGCGCCTGAGACTTGCAGATTCTGTTGTGTGAGTCAAACATGTCAGAGCACACTGCTGTTTCCTTTTTTGGGCTTTTCACTGTATTGTGAGTGAGTCAGCAGCTATGGCTCCTGCACTGTGGTGACTATCACCAAGAGGGGCTTCACACCAGGCATGCTGCCTCTACCATTGACCCTCATCAGTGCAGTTTTCCATCAGTTTATCCTCACTGGTTTGGGAAAATGTTATCCCCTACTGTTTTGATTGGCAAGGTCACTTTGGAAGTTGGTGCTATGCAGACACACCTGTCACCACATAACTGTTAGTTGAACATAACTGTGTTAACTACCATCAGTCACCAAGAATGTGTGTTATTGTCTGGCAGTGGAATAACATTAGTGGTATTGCATAACTGTTAAACAGTTGGTTCTGCCCTCTGGGGCAACAGCCACTTTTTTTTTTTTTCCTTTTTTTTTTTGTACCGGTAAATCATCCATCTGAATTCTGGAGTTGTGGGTGTGATCACCTTGATTGACAGGTGTGCTGACACAGGGCTGGGCCATAGTTTCGTTTGTCACTGAACTGAACTGCTCTGCAGTGTTTGTACCTTACTGGAGGATTACTGAAGTTTGTGCTTCAGTCCCAGTACAGTGTACGGCTGCAGCTGGTTATTCAGCATTGTTAATTTTAGCCAGTAACTTGGCACTTTACCTCTTTTGGACAAAAAAGTGACAATGGCACTTCTAAATGCAAAGTCCAAAAGCAGTGAGTGATGTCTATGGTACATGCTGCACACCTTTACGACAGTGACTTGTCAATTATAACATTGGCCCAACATGAAGCGTTGTCCTTCTTAACTCTAATAAGGACCATAATTTACTAAATACGTCCATCCATCCATCCATTCACTACCGCTTATCCTTTTCAGGGTCGCGGGGGGCGCTGGAGCCTATCCCAGCTGTCATAGGGCGAGAGGCGGGGTACACCCTGGACAGGTCGCCAGTCTGTCGCAGGGCTAACACATAGGGACAGACAACCATTCACACTCAGATTCACTCGCACATTCACACCTAGTGGCAATTTGAATTGGACGGTGGGAGGAAGCCGGAGTACCCGGAGAGAACCCACGCAAACACGGGGAGAACATGCAAACTCCACACAGAAAGACCCCGGCCTGATGGTGGAATTGAACTCAGGACCTTCTTGCTGTGCGGCAACAGTGCTAACCACCGTGCCACCATAAAATGTTTACAGGGGGTTATTCCGACTTCTTTTGCACCCAAAAAGGTCACCTGTCGCTGACAAATAGAACACATATTTAAGGCACTTCTGCACTGAGCAGGAGGAGAGGGAACACAGGAGGAGATGGATGGCGAGAGACACCTCAGTTTATCACTTCCAGTAGTCAGTAAAGTAACGTGTGTGTGTGTGTGTGTGTGTGTGTGTGTGTGTGTGTGAGTAAATATTTATCGCAGTTTGCCTCTCCACTGTATGCTGGATCTCATCTATTATGTCACAACAGCCTCGAATCAAATTGATTTTGATCTTCAGGAAGTGGATGAAGTTGGAGGGAACCTTACAAGTGGAGTTGGTAAACAAACCTGGCGTTGATTGTTGAACTCCTGCCAATCGTAATGTCTACTGGTCCTGTTAATTCTTTTTATCCTTTTGAAAACAAAGAAAAAGAAAAAAATCGACTGAATACAAGTCTACTGATTCACCTGATAACCTTTCACTCACATCCATGAATCAGGTACATTAATTAAATACTGGAGGACTCTGTGGGCCATCATGTTATAACTCCTCAGTGTGTAGTGGCGTGTGTTTGTGTATTGCAGGAGAGAATTGTTTATCGTAGAATGCCTGTGAAGGAGGTGTTGCCACCTGTCAGAAAGTGCAAGAACTTTAATGAATTATGGGAAATGTACTATAGAGACTTGAGTACATTATGTGCATGGTTAAGGCAGAATTTGCCTGCAGCAGTTTGCTAATCAGAATAAGTCTCATCTCCTTGTGTTACCACAATAGGTGATGAAAGGCAGCAGTGAGGATTCTGTTGCTTCGCCGTCTCTCCTTACACAAGGCTGTCTTTATGGGAAGAGAATTATCTAAACTGGTTTGACTGTTGTGTGCAGTCTGTGGTGCATTTGAAAATGTGTTGTTACTTTATACCCACGAGCACAGTGCTGCTTGAGTGGCTTGTTGTCAGCATTTTTTTGTTCTTTACTTAGTCTCGGTCGTTGTGTCCTTGGCCAAGACACTTCACCCACCGCCTACTGGTGATGGCCAGGGGGGCCGATGGCGCGATATGGCAGCCTCGCTTCTGTCAGTCTGCCCCAGGGCAGCTGCTGCTACAACTGTAGCTTGCCTTCACCAGTGTGTGAATGTTAGAGTGAATGAGTAATGGAATTGTACAGCGCTTTGAGGTTCTTGAAAAGCGCTATATAAATGCAATCCATTATTATAATTTTTATGAGTTTTTCTTGAACTTTTCATGGATTTCACCCTCCGTCCTGTACAAATCAGGTTAAATTATGTTGTCATTTCTCATTGATAATAATTGTTACTGAGACTTCTTTGTGTTTGTCTCTTTTCTTTTAGCATTGTTGGTGCATCAGAAGGCACGAATGGAGAGGCTGTGGCATGAGTTGGAGATGAAGAAGAAGAAGCTGGAGAAACTAAAAGAAGAGGTCAATGAAATGGAGAATGACCTGACCAGGAGACGTCTGGAGAGATCGAACTCGGCTTCCCAAATTCCTTCTGTAAGGAGAATTTGTTAGTTACCAGAAAAAAAAAAGAGTCTATGGTGTGTGTGTTTTTGTGGGAGTGTCTTTTTTAAAACATTTGTAGTTGAATCTGGTGCATGAAGTTGGTGATATTTCTAATTAGATGGAGCTGCTGTTAGCTAGCTAACTGTGAGCTAGTGTTGCTTGGTATTGAGGCTTAAGATTACTTACACAGGTTCTAAATAGCATTTAACATGTGCATAAATGCTACCTAACAGACTGCCATAAGAGCTTCACTGCTCATTGCAACATTTTCGTCACTTGTTGTTTTGATCTTTGGGGTGGAGAGCAGTTTTTAACACATCTGTCCAAAATATCTCGTAGGTATTCAACTGGGTAGAAATCTGGTAATGATCTCTTCGCTGAACCAGTCAGATTGTTCTAATCTTTGAAAAGGAGAATTGTCAAAAGTCTCCTAAACCACATCTTTTACTGGCAGATCAACAGATTATAAACAAAAACAGTTTATTATGATTGTATCAGCAGCTGATTTAGAAATAAAAATGCTAAAGAATCAGCATAACTGAAACCAAATGTACTTCTGGTTATTATTGATAGATAAAAGGCTGAATAGACAAAACCACATTATCTGGGTCATATTGCCATTCACATCAGTTCTCCTACACCCTGAAAATATGTTGATTACAGGGTCCATTTATGATTTGGCTGATAGCGCACACACTTTGTCTGATTCACTTTGCAGTTCATTTTAGAGCTGTGCAGCTACTTTCAGAAAAAAGAAAACACCCCTTCTTATTTTCTGCACATCCACCATCGCTGTTGCATTTACGTCTATGATTTTTGTTGTAATATTGCGGGTTTAGAAAGAGCAGTGCTTTCTGCTTTATGTCGAGTCAGCTGTTTTCATCGGGTTGAGTCAACAGAGTGGGGGAGAAAGTAGCTGAAGAAGGTTAATTGGATGGTGGTCTGAGCTCAGGAACTCTTTGGTTCAGTGTTGTTTACTGAGGAGAGTGGAACAGCTCTCCTCGTGACACGGTCACAGGTCACTGACTCCAAGCTACCTACATTTGAAGCTACGTGTCTGAACCCTTTCTTTTTTTCCCTTTCAGATTGATGAAATGAAGCAGTTGCGATCCCAAAACAGGTCATTGCAGATTGATATAGACTGCCTCAGCAAAGAAATTGATCTTCTTCAAACAAAAGGTACGAGCCTGACTCACCATCTCTGATTTATTTGTATCTGCGTGTATTTTCAGATTATAAAGCCAACAGTAAGTCATTAAATGAAGCAGGCCAGATCAGATTGAGGCCTGGCAGCAATAGCACATCACTCTGGCCTCCTCACATCCTCTTGACACATGCAGCCAAAGTGCTACCATTGTGCTGCTAACTACCAGTTCTTCCTGAATTGCATCCTGTAGCTGGTGGGTAACAAGGGATTTATTGGTCCCCTGGCAGCACTCCACTACCGACAGATCACTGCCGCTGCCTAACAGGTCTGCACAGGTGAAAAGGAAGGCATAAATAATCCTTGGGGATTTTTTTTTTTTATTTTTTAAATCACAACACAGAATCATTTTTGTTAAGGTATTACCGACTGTTAAAAAACAGTGAAATTTTGATGTATTTATTAATTTCAGTGAATTAGGCCTTTGTTGCAAATCATACATGGCACTTCCATAGATATCCTTATTATTTTAGCTGCTATTCAGAGACGGATTCATCTTGATGAAAAAGCTCCATCAAGATGAATGGATCCAAATGGTTTTTAAATGTAGGGGTGCACTGATCGCACTGAATGCAGTTTGGATACAATACTGATACCTTTGCTTTAGGTATCTGCTGACAGCGATTGCCTGTCCTATACTCACTTGACCACAGTTTGCAGTAAGGGGGAAAAAACATAGAAACAAAGATACAAATAAAAGTTTTTGGTGTTGCAAGACTGTAAAACTGACTTGCTGTTAGTGTCCTCCATGCTATGTATTGTTTGCAACCTTTGTTCATGTGTGATGTAAAAAAAGAAGATTACCTATAACTCCTGGAAGAAATTATATTTTGCGTTTTCGGAGCAAGGCAGGCTAATTATTTGAATTTGAACTTTAGCTACATTTTTGGCATTCAATAATTACACACACAACTTGATATAATAGCAGTGAGATTTTTTGCCCCTCCCTAAATTTTTAAACTGACTCAGTTAACAAGATCTATCTAGAGGAAGTAAGACTCAGTTTCCATAGGGGAACCTGTTGAGCTTGTGGAGTCAGCTTCAACCCCTTGTTACTCATCCAGTGGCTGCCATGCAAGTCTAGATATGAATTAGATATCTTAAACATTCAAACTCCCATTCTCTGGACTCCTTGTTTCAGCTTTTGCTGCTCATCAGATAACCCAGAATGAATGGAGCCCTGATGAGTGTATCTCAAATGTGTAGGTTTCTGTTGATTTAACTCATAGTGTGTGTGCTCTCTAAATGTAAATTCTTCCCAAACAGCACGCATTAGCAGAATTCTAGCATTTTATGGGTGAAATGGGAAATGTTGTAGCCATTCCTGCAAGAGCTGGCTGTTAGTTAGCTGTTTTTATAGTTTATAATGGTTTGCTGTTTTTACCTTGTAGCTTTCTTATTGGTGGTGCAGAAAAGATGCTTTGAAGGTCGTTGTCAGGGGATCTCCCTGCTAGGAAGTACCTCAGGACCTCTCTAGTGCCTAATGCTAATAGTACATCATACCTTTGCAATACTGTCCCTTAAGATTCAAGATTCTTTATTTGTCACGTGCATAGTTATACAAATACAACACGCGGTGAAATGTGTGGGAAAGGCTTGGTTCCATTCTCCTTCATTTTGTGTACAGGACCACACTTTAATCCCGGTGCAATCCATAACTTTTACGACAACATTGGATTCCTCGGTCCTGTCCCACCCAAACCCAAAGGTACTTTATCTATTGGTAAGTTTAAAAAAGGTTGCATGTCTGACGTTTCTCATTGCACTGGCCACCACCCCTGATATCATAAGGCACATGTGTCGAACTCCAGGCCTGGAGGGCGGCTGTCCTGCTTATTTTCCACCTAATCTGCCCTTGTAGCTTCTTATTGGGAAAGCACACCTGATCCAGCTAATCAGCAGCAGGTAGTGCAGGGATATCTCAAAAATAAGCAGGATACTGGCCCTCGAGGACTGGAGTTTGACACCCTTGTCCTAAGGTTAAAGCCGGCATGTGGTCAGGAGTCAGTGCACTACACTTCTCCTCGTGTTGATGTGCATGTCTGTATTGTAGCTGGACCACACAGCAGAGGGTGTGTAAATACTGACACCTCATAGTGGAATGGTTGTGTGGTTCTTCTCAGTCCTGTTTCTATCGAGTATGCACTTCTTTTGCATGCTTAACAGATTTCTAAGCCCCTGTGATGCATGTTCAAATAGCATACCCTCATTTATGGTATTTGCAAAACTTTCGAAACTCCAGATAGGTGTTGTTTGGAATAAGTGTTTGAGAAAATATTGGAATCAGCCTGTCTTTCAGTCTTCCTTGGGGGGGGGGTGTTTCTTACAGAGTAAAAAATGTCTTCTATAAATGAGTTTTAAAGTATTTTAGCTCTTTTTCACACAGTCTCTGAACATTTAGCTTACACATAGTTGATGTGTCACAAGAGATACATATTGGCCTCATATTTGCCATTAGACCGGTGGTGATATTTGGCTCATCAGTCAAATCAAAGCTATGGAAACCGAATCCCATGAAGTATCGGTTCTTTGATAAACTGGCTGTCTTTTAAACTGGTGAGCTTACAAAACTTTGAAAAATGAAAAAGGAGGGTTTCCAAATATGAAACGGACACAGTGGACGCTGTTGTTATTTCATCATCTGATCTGCTTGTTGAAGTGGCAGCCTTTTAGAGACTCTTCTCCTTGACACCAAGGCACTATCAGAATATTACATTTAAGTGCTGATAAATGCATTCTTATGCTTGTGATGTTACATCTGTCCCATCCCTCACTCGACTCCTCTTCTCCTTCTCAGACACGGGCAGTAAGAGTGTGAAGCCCATCACAGACCAGGAGGACGAGGGGACGCAGTGGAGCTGCACAGCCTGCACCTTCCTCAATCACCCTGCCCTGATCCGCTGTGAACAGTGCGATTTCCCGCGGAACTTCTGAGCCAACAAGGCTGCGACGCGCTGCCCCTTCCTCTGCCCGCCTGTCTTCTAGCAGATTAGAACAGACCGGGGCTCTGTCTGTTACTTCCTAGATGTATGAAAAGCGGGACAGGGCATAGTCCTCGTACACCGTGCAGCCCGTTTGTTTTTGTTTTTTTGTTTTGTTTTGTTATTTTCTTCTCCTCTCTATAGGCTTGTAGAACACTGTCCATTGAAGGCTTGACTGGATGGTGTTTACAGCTTGCGTTTCTTAATATAGGCTGGCAGAGTCGGATGATACCTCACCTTAGAGACTGGCATTGTGTGGGGTCCCGTTCTCCACACATCCCTTGCTCGACAGGTGACACTTTACACCCTGGGGATACCTCGCTGCTCCCACTTCACAGTATTACAAGCGTGGCCCTGCAGCGTGATTGCACACATGCACACTCAACACAGATGTGCCTTTTGCTGATTTTTCTTTTTTTTTTGTCCCTTTTCTTCTTCTTCTGTGGTGGTGGCATGACTGGGGAAGGGGGGGTGGGAACTATGTTGAGCCACCGTTCTCCACTTGAAGGGAACTCGTGGACTTTAAAGTTTGTTTGCTGTTTGTAGTGGATGCCAAAGGAGGAACCGCCAGTGTTGCTGTCACTCAAACATGCCTACTTTCCTCAGCGCCATTCTCTGTGTCTCTGATCGTGAGTTACCAAAACGCGAAACAAAAAACGGTTGCATGGTTTGTGTACAGAACACGGAGGCAGAAACTCCCCTCAAGCTTTTTACTGTACATAATTTTAGAATGTGCCTTTTAAAACCGTTCTTCCTCACACTATGAATCACTTGTATTTCCTGTAAGTATAGCTTTATAGACTTTTATTAACTTGTTTTGATTCCCTTCTTTCAACCAAATAAGCACCGTGCCCCCTTTTTAAGCTTTGATTTCTGTGAGAGTTGAAGCCTTGCAGAAGGAGAGGAGTGGAGCTGTTCAAACCCCTCGCAGTCATCATGAAGCTACGTCTGCCCGGCCCGTTCATCGCCCGCGTCATTGCTGAGGTTCCTGTGTATGATCTGCAGATGCAGCAAAAGTGGAAGGCGATGGAGGCGTCTTGTTTTTGTTTTTGTTTTTTTCCTGTTTTGTGAGTGTATGTGTGTGCGTGCGAGTGTAAGCGTGAGTGTGTGTTTTTGTTTTCCAGGACACCAATTACGTTCGGGACTGTTGGGGGTGGGTTTGGAGAGGGGAGGGAAGGGGTAAATAACAAACTGCCATCTTATCTGACAACTGGAATGTAGTTTTGATGTTTGGAGGACAACGACACCTCAGTGCAAAGAGACACTCACTCTCCAGTGCAATCAAGAACCATGTCAAAGTGCTCCTGGAACAGTTTCCATGTTGCTGTGTGCCTGAATTGGCTTTTTGTTAGGTACCAAAGGTCAAAGTGAATATATTTCTGTTAAAGGTGTTCCTGTGCCTTACAGTCAGGATTGTTGCGTGTTGGGAGCAGTTGAGGCAAAACAAACTGTCTATTCTGCACACTTTGCTTTGGAGCAGTTCATCCTCCTAAGCTTTTATTGCAGAGGGTTTTTCTAAAATGTACTTCCTGTCATGTTTCACTGTGGAACTGTGGATTATGTGAAACAATGGCTTGCATTAGTGCCTTTGTATTAATAACCTGCCCTGTCACATCCAAGTTTGTTTGTTTGTTTTTTTTAAAAACCCCTAAAATTTCCTATGACTTTAACTCACTGATTTATGAATTTATAAATGAATTCTTGTCTCTTAAGCACTTAATGTCATACTTTTTTCTTTTTCCAACCCCCAAAAACCAGTTTTCAGCTTTATCTGCACCTTGGTGTGAAGAGGCAGTTTATTCATGTTTTAATACATGAAAAAAAAATAATTTGGACATCTAAAGTGTTTTTTGATTTTAGCTGGGAAAACTGTCTTTGTAACAGATAAGTTATTTGTAAAAATTAAAAAAAAAATCTATTCAGAATGTTTGTGCCGCTTCTGTCATGTTCTGAATGTTCTGTCCACTAGATGGCAGTATAGCTCAGTGTACAGGTTGGCTGGGAGATTGTTTCCCTGCAGATGGTTAGATAAAAAGAAATTTATGATACAGTCTTTTTCAAAATTGCCTAATATAGCAAAATGAAGCAATAATTTCCAGCTTTATCTTTATTATCACATTTCAGCGTTTCATCGTGTTATCTACTACCTGCATTTTTATGGCCATGGCCTATGGACCTTTTATGTCAGCCCTTAAAAAACAAGGAAGAAAGATATTGCAAAAGTGCTCACATGTCAGAGAGCACTCTGGCCTCCTCTTGGTTTATTTCCTGCTTCCTTGTATTTCGTCCAGTCTTTTGTAAGTCAACAGCTTTCTGGGAAATGCAACGGTACATTAAACACAAAACAAAATGTCACACAGGTTTAAAAAGAGGCTCAGAAGCCCGTGTCTCGGGAGGAACATGCATGTGCTTGACGTGTGAAGGAAAACGTCTGCAGCGTCATTACTGGTTGAACAGCGGGCTCACTTTAAAGTAGACGTACTCTGCTGTTCCTTATTTGCTGTTCTGTACTGTTCCAGTATGGCCAGAGTTTAAAATCGTGAAATCGGTGTATGTACACAAATCACTGAGCAAAAAGCTCAGCTGGAGGAGATGTACGCAGGGTGGTGGCACTTCTGTACAGACTTTACTTTTCAGATCCAGAAGCTATGTTTGTTTCTCTGATGCAGCCCTAGGTGTAAACAGCTTGTTTCAGATTGATGGCATGCACCAAAATAAGGATCATTTTGAACTGTAAATCATGCAAAGCTGCTCTACTAAAACTACCATCAGAGAGCAATGGCTGTCTTTTTTTTCTTTTCTTTTTTTAATGACATTAATGGCATTGAAATTTCACCTTAGCTTCACATCTATAAGCACAGTTTCAAATAGAAAATTACCCAGTGGTAATGTGGTTTGAGCGCTTTTATTTCTCAGCAAAAACAAGGCATTCGAATTCATATTAAAAATAGATCAATGACATTCTTTACAGAAATATAGAATATAGCGTTCCTCACTTTGAGGCAACATGGGAAAACAACACATGCTGCTTTTATTTAAAACAAAAAATTTTCAGGCTACAATAAGTAGCTTGTATGGAGCTTAGTGCATTGCACTTTTACACTAGGATAAAGAGAGAGCATTCAATCTGCTACATTTTCTGCAGATCGTGTCACTTTGTAATGCTTCAAATGAAGGGTAAGTTTGCATCATGTTCAAGCAAGACAAATCATTTTGCACAGTACAAACTGTCATAATGAATTCACAGTAATTTCGAGAAGTGCTCTCGTTCTTCAGTTTTCACTTTTCTTTTGAATTGAGAACTCCAACATGGGCTCGGTTTGAAGAAATGTAAAAAAAAAAAAAAATCCTTGGGATCTAGAAACTGAAGTGGCTCGCTCTGTAGTTCTGGATGAGAGAAATCAGTTCAGACATGTCAGACACGTGCGGGTAAGCATTCATGACTTGCTCTACCATGTTCTGGGGGAATAGGGTGCTAAGCTGGATCCTCAGAGCCTTCCTCCGCTCGCTCAATGGGCTCTTAGCCCCACTGCTCAGCCTAGGGTCAGACAGGCTGCCCTGCACCCATGGGTCCCTGGGCAAGCTGTGGGTCTGTCTGTGGGAGGGCTGTCTGTAGTACTGCTTCTCTGCAAATTGAGAGGGAAGCTCCCCATTATGTGGTGGTAGAGCTGGACATGAGCTCCATCCATGCTGCTGGAGGTGGTGGTGGTGCTGCTGCTGGTGGCTGTTTGGGGATAGTCTGGTCTGCTGGTGACAGCACCTGCATTGACTGCACGTGGGGGGCTCACGCGATGCCAGTCCATTTGGCTGAGCGTAGTAACCCCCGTTCAGGCAGATCCTCGGGGCGTTGCCACCATAAGACCCAGAGTACTCATCTTGACTCAGGCTGTAGCTGGCCACCCCGCTGCTGCAGCTGTGCACAGGTTGCTCCCTGCTGTAGGCCATGTCATGGATATAGAGCCTGGACAGAGAGCTGTCCATGGAGCTGAAGGCTTCATCTATATCTGGGCTCGGGCAGTGTTGGAGACTTGAGTTCATTTGGTTTCTCGGGCTGCTGGTGTCCCTCTGACAGATGGACTGCTCCCCTGGCGAAGCCCTGTGTGACAGCTCATCTATGCCCAGAGGTGGAGGGGTGGAGATGTACCTGTGCTCCTGCTGATATGCAGCAGGGGAGATGTTCTTGGCTCTGTCTCTGTCTCTTAGGGCCCTCAGCTCATCAGCCACTGACAACTGGGACTGGTTGGCCCTCTCTGGATGGTAGAACTTACACTTTACTCCATAAGTGCATTTCTTTCCTAAAAGACAAAAATACAAATTCCCAAAATTAGAAATTGTGTCTGGGCCACTACAAGCTAAACTTTAGCTCAGGATGTGTGTAAAAGCCACTAGAATTACAAACAAATCATCTGCTCTCTTTGTTTCTTTGGCACTCACAGTGTAGGGCACTTTGTAGCTGTCTTATAAATGGATGTCTTTAAGTCCAGTCACTGACTGACTCCTCAGCTAAGCTCTTCCTGAGAGATCAGGGCCTTCCACAAATTTCAAATTCTCCAGTTGAAAAGTCACTGCTGAATGAGCGCAGACAAGTGAAGCCAGAGCCCCCTACTGGCTCAGTTTCTCCTCATTTGTTGGCCATAAAGCACATGATTTCAACATTTAACAACCTTACTTTTTTTTTTTAAACAAAAAACTGTACCAGTCATTAAAAAAAGGTTGTGATGTGTTGAAATCTGAGTTTTGTAATGACATCTGGAGACTTTATACTTCCTCTGTGGGCTGAAAAATCATTCTATTCTTATGAAATATTGAGATAATGTCAGGAATACACTGTGGTCAGTCTGGGTTTATCTCCAGCATTTCCCACATTTACTACTTCGCAGTCAGAAAGTCTGGGCTTTACTGTTTTTTCTGGAGGGGGGAAGGTTTACTCAAGTTTCAAACTATTTTACATGCTGGTGATTACAGTTATTAAACTCCACACCAGATTTAAGGCTGTATTTTAGACACAGGCACATTCCCAGAAACCGGAGTATGTCATAAACTTTCCATTTGGTTGTGCCATATTGGAGAAAATTCCATATACAAAAGTAGACGTGAACTGAACCTGTGGCCCTCACTGAATTATATCAACTACCAAATGAATGAGCTGTTCACCTCAACAGTGGTGGATGACTTATTTGGATTTCAAGGTCATTTTTATCAATTATAGGGTGAATTACCACCGCTACCATTCTATATTTAATCATTAGTTATTATTAATTTCTAACTATTTCGTCCTGTTTCCCTCCCATCACCCCCAACTGGTCTTGGCAGATAGCCGCCTCTCACTGAGCCTGGTTTTGCTGGTTTTCTTCCTGTTAAAATTGAGTTTTTGAGCACTTTGGCAACAGTGGGAAGGAAAGAGGGTCATTTGATTGTTGGGGTTAATCGTCTTGTAGGGACTGAGAATTATTTTTGAACTTGGAATTATGCAAAGCTACTCACTGCTTAAAGCAGAATGTCTTCTTCAAAGTAAAATTAGCTTTATCAGTTACTATTGTCTGTAAAGGTTCTCAGTCATCCAGGTCATCATAGTCTAAGGAGCTTAGAAAGAAAAGCATCTGGACTTCTTTCAGTTGCTTGAAGATGTTTCACCTCTCATCCGAGAAGCTTCTTCAGTCCCTAGAACTGAAGAAGCTTCTTGGATGAGAGGTGAAATGGCTTCAAGCAACTTAAAGAAGTCCAGATGCTTTTTTTTTTTTTTCTTTCTAAGCTCCTTAGATCAGCTACTTTTAAACATAAATACTCATGATACTAGTGTAAAACGACCTGTTTGTATGCACTGGTCCTCTGCTGTGTGTGCTGAAGTTTGGACAGGAAATGCTGGTGGGAATCTTCTGATGCAAGAAATGCATCATATTTGCTTACTGTCATGTTTGCTTAACAGCAGTGTGTGGGTGTATCCCTGGTGACTGAACTTGAAATGGTATCTGCTCAGAAAACAAACCTCTATTTACACAGAAGTTCCATTGATTGTATATATATTTTCTTATCTTTAGAGGAGCACAAGGAAGTGTAACATGAGCTGTCTGTTCAAATAGACCGTACTAACCATATGGACAATGCTGCAGCTTGTTTTCTGGGGTGCGTGGCTTCTTTCTCAGAAAATCATCAATAGTGGGACCATTCCTGCCCAGAGGATCATCTGGAGGCATGAACCTGCACCGGCACAGAGTTGCAGTTAGTCTAGCTGAACACATGGTCCAATAGTGGGGCAAATCACCCCCAATCAGCCATGCAAAACAAGTAACCCCCTTCAACCTGCCCCTTAAGAAGCCTTACTTGTCATTGGCGAATGTGTACATCAGCAGCCTCTCCTCTATGAATTTCTTCCACTGGAGGTTCTCTGTCTGCAGGTCGCGGTAGTTGTCATTGGACACGATGATGCCATCTGAGTCAAAGGCCAGCTTGACTATGTAGCGGTCATCATAGCACACCACCCTCTTCCCGTTTACGCAGCGGGATGGCGTGTACACCAGGATCTTCCTCCTCTCCAACTCGTGGAGAATATGTTGATCTATGGGACAAATATTATACAGGTTAGAGATTACTTTAAATGATGTGTGGTAACGTCCTTGACAGATACGAGACATTTATTCAGGCAGGTGACTGAGGCACCTTGTACTCCATGTGAGCTTTTAATCTTTTCTCAGTCTCTTTGTTTTTACAGTAAACATCACACCAGGAAGAAACAATTTGTGGATTTTTTTTACCTGACACTGATAATGGCAATAAAAGCTGACTGCAGCTTTCCGGAAAGCAGCTATTTTTAGCCGACATGATTGGACATGATTGGACATGAACGACGTGTAGGATTTCAGTTTTCATGCTTACACTTCCTCATTGTTTAAGGAGGCTCTATGGGTTCAATACCTGCTTTTCACAATGAAACGAGGTCATAACTATTGGATGGGCTCCATTGGAAGCCACCAGCTGCCAAACAAGATGACTCTAACAGCCAGGAAGAAGGGACAGGGATTTACCAGCAGCCATCTGTTATGTGCCCCACTGGCAAAGTACATGTTAAGAACACTTATAAAGATTTTATTTCCTTCAAATCCTCCGAGCTGTGGCTCAGGAGGGTGGTAATAGCAAAAGCACTAAGTACCAGTCCATTTACCATTTTTGTGATTGCTTTGCTAATAACCGACCAGACAGTGTGTGGCACACAGTGTAGTGGCATGCACTGTTTTCTTCAGCTTATTTAAATGAACTGCTTCTCTAACAGAAAAATGCATCATTTCCTGTGAAGCACACTTTTTCTGCCTGGAAACTCTGACTGTTTACAAGTGCTTCAGACTACATTACAGCTTTACACTGAACTACAAAAAACAACCTGCTTTGTCGACCAGCATAGTTTCAGGTTGGGTTTCTTTATAACACGTGCACACACACAGGCAGCAGGACGTTCAGGCAGCTTCTGTGTATTTGATTATATTTGAGTCAGGAGTACTGTTGGTAAGCCAAACTTACAATTACAAAAGTATATGAGCTGAGGATGTACTAGTATTCAAATGGCATGATTTAACTGTAACGTAAACACAGATTAAAGTTCCACTAATCAGTATACATTATATTGACAGTGTAATAAACCACTGAGTGTACTGTCACAGTGGCTGCTTGTCTCCATTTAAATGCTCTGCTAGTCTGTATCATCTGGATTTAGAAATATTAGACTGCATTTGGCACATTAAAGCAGATTCATTCTATGTACTGCATGCTGTATGCTGCAACTACCACTGCAAGCTCCTTTGGAATCCATGTCTGTTGACATAATCAGTCTTATATATGTTGTCACTGATGTGCTTTGCTCTGCAGTCTTCTGCTGGTTTTTTTGTGTTTTTTATGTTTGTGCACAGAAAGACCCACTGCAAAAGGAATAACATTCAGATTTTATCTAACCCTGAATTGAATAAGCTGAAGAAAATGGATGGACACATGGTCCTAACAGAAATAAAATGAATGACTGCAGCTTTATAATAGGCAGAATAACACACCCCACTGTGTGAAGCAGGAAAGGAGGAAATTCAATTCAGCTTTATTTATGTCAAATGCCAAATCGAACAACCATCACCTCAAGGCACTTTTATGTAGTAAGGTAAAGACCTTACAATGGAAAAGGGAAAACTGCAACAACCGGATAAACCAAGTAAGCACCTGGCAAAAGTGGGAAGGAAAACCCCCTTTTAATAGAAAGACATTTCTTCCTGGTTACTGAGCCAAGAATCCCTGTAATCAAATTGAGGATCTTGAATGTAAATGCTGACAAACAAAACGCTGAAGTAATTATGGAATCATAACTGAAGCGTGAGTTAATCAGGCTTCACTTCTACTTCACCCTGACCAGGAGGATTCAATTATAAAGGCACTTTTTCATCAGTGAACAAGAATAATTAGTGGAGACTTGACAAACACAGCTGACCTGAGCTGAGTGCACAGCACTGTCAGGTGACCTTACCTGTGATGGGCGCCTCAGGCTTCGGCTGCTCCTTCCTCCACAGGGGGACGAACACAGTGATGTCGCGCATCCCTTTGTCCCAAAACCAGTTTACTGCCAGCTGGAGACCCTGGCACGAAAACACCTTCTTGTTGCCGTGGCTACAAAAAAAAAACAACGCATACAAAAACCAGAGTGAACAACAGAAGAAAAAACAAAACAGAGAGCTTCTTCTTTTGCGCTAACGTGCACATTTTGCCCACACATGCTTCTCCCTTTTTCAGGAAACTAATGATGTTGCAAGTGTTCACTAGTTCATGATTGCACAAGCACAGAGATAAGTCGTTTTCAACGTAAGAGAGACTCTTCACGTGGAATTTGTGAGATCATTTATTAATGTTTTAAAATTCACAAAGTGGAAGCTTAAAACAAACAGCCTTCTCCAGCAATGTATTAATCGTGAAATTTTGAGGAAAACAGAATAAGGTTACATTTCACTACACTGCTGAATTGTGGTCATTGTCACACCTAGCCAGGAGAGCCTGAGACAACACGACACTTGTGTTTGTTCTAGTTCAACATTCATTCTTTGGAACAGCTCAACATTTATTCTCTGAAATACAAACCTACTGTATGAAGTCAAAAGGCTTCAGAAGAAGTAAACTGGATCGTTTTGCCTGCAGGAAAAGAATAAGGCGTGTGCTTGTGGGTGTTCCCCTTCTTTTCATCATCAGGAAGTGGCAAGATACTTTGCATACAACAGGTAACAAAGATAAAGCTTTTGGCATGAGCTAGTTTATGGATCCCAGATAATCTAGCTAATCTACCTTGCATAACTTTACAGATGACTCACAGATGACACTTTAAAATGATATTTCCTGTCTTGTTTAAGCTCCCAGAGAAGTCGAATGAGACCAGAGGGCTGCACGTTCATTCGTGAGTTAAAGGGAACAAAATAAAAGCAACTAATTAACTTTAGAAATTTAAATGAAAAAAGTGGATTTTTAAGAATAAATGAACAAATGAATTTTTTTATTTGTGGCTACTATAACCAAAAACAGTGCAGGAATGTAAAAAATTAATGCTTTTTATTTATTTATTATTGGTCTATTTTTCATGAATCAGTATTCTGATTCAACTCATTACCTACTTTATTACAGTTGTAAAGAGGTGTTGTTTAAGTTTTGATAAACTTGTGCATAGGAGTTACTGAATCTTTTAAACATCACATAAGAGGAAAAAGTAAAAAGCCACTTGAGCTACTTGATTCTGGCCTGTGTCAGACTGTGCTGGTGTTTGGCAGCAGTTTCCAGTGTAAAGTGCCATCTGCTGCTGTAAACATTAAAGCTGCAAGCTTAATAATTAACTAAAACAGGTTAAAGTGTTCTGTAAAGCTGAGGGGAACTAGTGGGTGAAAAATGGTTTGTCTGTGGGTTTGTCACTGTGAGCGTCTTTCAGATTGGTGATATATAAATCCGTGCAGCTTTAAATCCTCATGTATTGCTGATAAAGTCTCAGTCTGCTGAGTAATGAGTTTACCCGAGCTGCCAGATCAGCAGTTCGTACCTCCAAAATGTTATAAACATGTCTTATTTTTTTTTTTGTACATTTCTCATGTGTGAATCGTTCTCTTTTGATAAACGTGAAGAATTACTTGTCACATGTGCTGGAGCATAATGTTTTTTGTGTCAAGAGGGAATGAAGGGACGTGTCATGATTAATCTAGGTATGGGCTCAGAAATGACAGATTTATCAAACCAAGAATGTGGGGGTGTTTCAATCAAAAAACTAAAAAGATGTGGGTTTTTGCAAGAATCTTGCAAAAACACGGTGTGAACGGCAATGTGTAGGAGTAGTAGGTTTTTGTTTTTTTGTTGAGTTTTTTTTTACTTAGTGCTTTTTTTTTGTTTTTTCTGCAGCTGTCGGGCCTAAAATGTAATTACAGGTAATCCAGTTTCAATAAAGTGCAGCAGTAAAATCCCTTTGACTGATTTCCTTTACATGGCCACAAAAAACTAATCAGGAAGAAAGAGCAGTGAGAGGCTCTGATGACTGAGGACAGGAACTGGGTCTGTTTTTCCCATGAGACACTCAAGTTCCACTTAAACATGATAAACTGTACGTCAGCTTCAGAGCTGAAGAAGGGAAACAAAACAGGGAAACCGATGAGAGCTACCCCCCACAGCCTCTGAGGTTTCACACCTGAGGCTGGACTACAGTTACACCATCTTACCTGGGAATAAAGCAGTGACAGTAAATATCTGAGCCCTCTTCCTCTTTCAGCTCACTTCATGTCCTTACAGGAATATGCGTTATGAAAACATTGCTCCTTTGCTTTTTGTTTTGAATTCATGCCATACCGTCTTTGATTCGAGCGAAAACATTTTTCACTCCAAACTTCCTTGTTATCTACTTTGGGTGGAGGTGCAGATGCCAACCGTGAGATCAAATGGCGTTAATGTACAGTGCTACACGTGTAACAAGTCACGCTCGATACAAACATCACTTAAAGAGCTCAAACCTGACAAGTAAAACGCACTGTGGAATGGTCACTGTGTCAAAGGCCCTTCAGGGCACGAACATAATCTGGAATTGAGTGAAAAAACAAAAGGGAGAAAAGTGTCGGCTCAGATCATGTTTTCACTTCCCACGTCTTTAAAGAGGAAGTGTGTTGCAATCACATTTGTGAACTGAAACAAGTTCTGACATAGACAGACAGACAGCCTCTGGTGAGAGATTGAAAAGTTAAACCAAAGTTATCCTCATTCAGCCTCACAGAGAGGAACGCGTCTCCGCTCTTTTTACTGCCTCAAACAAGTGTTTTTTGTTTTGTTTTTTCCAGGAAGTGACGAAGCGTGTTTTCTTTGCTGTGAAAAAACGGTTTGCTTCCTTGTGCCTTCGTGCCTGTCTGATGAATAAACTGAGCGAAGGGCTTCGGTACAGTTGTGAACAGCTGCCTAACACCCATCGGGTCTGTGGCACAAACTTGGGGTTAGAGTTAACTTCGCTCTCAGATGTTACCTTTCAAATCAACACTCTTACACACTTGTTCTGTAAGATCAGCTCCATTTCAGAGAGGCGAACATTCAATTAAAACTTTACGGGTGGATGTTGAGAAGCTCAGATAAGATGTATTCATTGCGTTTCACCCCCACCCACTCCGCCTAACACCTGACAGACACGGTTACTCTGATATGAAGAAGTATGAAGTTACTGTAGTGCACTGTAACTGGAGGACTCCTTCCACTGTACTTAATGCATAAGCATACATAAAGCGAATGTCATGTGCTGACTCACCTCATGGCCACGTTGCTGCCGTCTATAACCACCGGTCTGAATCCAGCTGCCGCTTCTCTGTCCGGTCCCGGTCTGGCTTGGGTGGGGCTGGGGCTGCAGCCTCTGGGCACCAGCTTGGGGCTGTTTGGCACGCTCCTGTTGTTGTGGGTGCGAGTGTGGCACGTCTTTATCAGCTCCTCCAAGATGTCATTGGTCTGGGCGTCGTGCCGGAGGCTCTCCAGTACCCTGAGGATGTCGCTGTAAGAGTATCCTAACTTGAGAAAGCGCTCCACTTTGGCGTCCATGGTTGCCAGCGAATCAGAGTGGCTCCTCTCCTCCTCCTTTGCGCGCTCGGGACCGTCTGGCTGGGGAATCCTACTCTTCGCCTCCTTATTGTGGCTCATCGGCGTTTCCACGGAGACAGCCTGTGTTTTGGAACAGTTGACAAGTGTCAAAAGAGGAGGAGGAGGAGAGGAGAAGGGCGAGGGGTGGAGACAGAGAGTGTCGGTATAAACACAGGAAGCGCAGCTGCGGTCTCACAGGGGTTTTCAGACAAATTGACTGTGGTTGATAGAATCTGCTCTGGTTACCACAACCTCATGACTGCGAACGCTTCACTGACGTCATGCTGGCTAAGAAAGCCCCTTTCTCTGTCTCTCCTCCACACACACACACACACACACACACACACACACACACTAGGAGAGGAAGCAAAGGGTCTGCACTGATCACAGCTCTAATTTTACCTACAGTCACACCCTGCTCTGCCAAATCATGAATGAATGGAACTGATGTGAGCGGCCTCTCCCATTCCACCCGCGTGCTGTTGCGCTCTCTGGAAAACCCCCTCTTGCGCTTCAGGTCCAAACACAGATCACAGTGAGTGTAGAGGTGAAGAAAAAATACTGCTGAATGACTCAGCCCACTTCTTCTGTTTGTCCTCCCACAAAGACAGAGCTATTTCGAGTAGGAGACCTTCACAATGTTCTCACACACGAAACCGCTGTGAGGAAGTGTCACTGACCCTTCAGCCTATACGCCATCGCACTTTTGTGCAACGCAGGATGAGCTGATTACTGTACTGCCCTCCGTGTGTTAACGAAACATTTCAGGTATGAGGAAGAAAGAACAAAGCAAACAAAAAGCAAACAAAAAGCAATCTAACAATCGTTTCATCTCTAAGAAGATTGTTCGACCTATAAAAGCTATTATTATCTCACCAGAACCAACATTCCACAAATATCTGTAAAGGAGAAGCTGTTTTCATCTGACACCACCTACAGTACTGTCAGCAAGGGGCTGCAGTCTGCACAGGCCTGCTGCAGCCTGCAGCAGACCACATCCTCTGCTGATCACTTGGTAAACTGCAAGCTCCTAGCACTGTTTTCTGAAAAAGCCACACTATCTCCCACAACCTCTGTGCTCAGGGCAGACCGCACGGTCTGGACCTGACACAGAGCTACACATGACAAGACTGCACCCTCAGCTCACATTCAGCACAAACAGCAGTCAGACTTTGAGTTCACACTTACAGATTCAGCAGGTAGTGGCTCGCAGCATTAATCTCTTTCCCTCTGTGTGTGTGTGGGATCTGCTCTCAATGAGTGACTTACATAGACAAAACCACTGGTCTGTGTGAAGCTGCTCTTATTACTCACTGGAGGAAGTAAAGGCTGCTGAGAAAAAAAAGGGGGAGAGAAAAAAACCCTCTATGACCAGTAAGGAAGAGAACATGTAAATAAGCCATCTGAACTTCCTTATGTGCAGCAGCCAGGGCTGATCTGGGATCTGGGAGTCAAAGGGATATGTTTGACCTTTCTCCTCGCTTTTTTTTTTTCAGCTCTTGTGATGTGGTGTAATAACTGAACTGGACAAGTTAGACCAAGGCTTTAGACTGTTTCCATGAGCTGTTTGACATTTTCTTTTCAATTTAAGTGTGTTTGAGTTACCTTCAAACACACAATCTGTGCTGATTTCTGCTATTTGTTGTCTGTTATGGGATTATGAGGAAGTAAGTCTACTGTCTGGCCTGGAGTTCAGTTGCTTAACATGTTTGTCTGAAACTGCAGGATGGTCACTGAGTGTAGAGTCAAAATTTGCCTGCTATATTTTCCATGTTGTGGCAAAAACAATGGTAGTATGTGTTAATAGTTATGTTTGAAGTAACATGGCTGTCTGATGTGGGCAACGGCCTAAAAAGGAGAGAAAGAAAACTAATGTGGAGTTTCAAAGGTGAGTCAGTCTTGTGAAACAGCTGCTGGTGAAAAATGAAGCCAGTGTGGAAGAAACCTGCAGTTCTTCTAATGGCCACTTGAGGCTTACTCGGTGTAATTCAGGGCTCAACTTTACTAAAAATCTTGAACATAATAACTCAAGAAGGATTTTCAAACTATTACCATATGTGCGAGGAGGCTGAGGGCTAGCACTGCTGGCCACCAGTATTTTTGCTGATCTTTTGGCCATGCTTGGTCTTCTGTAGGATGTAAGGATAGACTAGAACACCCACAGCCATATGTTGCATCTATCAGTCTTGGAAAACTTGTAACCTTGGTGCATATGTGCCTGTGTTTCCCATGATACTGAAAAAACCCAAATGAACCAAAACAAATATCATCATTTTTTTCAATATTATGAAATTTTAAAATCATTACCTTTCATACACGGCCAGTGAAAGTAAGCAGATACTCGCTGGCAATGTCACAATACCAGAAAAGTAGTATACTAATACTACTTTTCTGGTATCGCCAGCTACTGACTATAGTCAGTACCAACAGTATGATTCTCAGTGCTCAGTTTGATACCACGTGGGGTTATGTACTGTATGTACTTAAACAAAAACCATGAACTCCTTTCACATGATCTTTCACATGGTGGTGTCAGCGTGTATTTAAAATATTAAAATTATATTTTGATGACAGGACGGATTAAACTGGTTGCAGAGTAGTCTACTAACATTACTACATGCATAATATTATATAACATAAAAAAAATGTTAATTCACATGTTGAGTGATGCCAATACCCAGCATGTTCTTTTGTTGCTGAAGTTGGATGCCTAGTTGCTGGTTACAGACAAAAATGCAAAAAAAAAAAACCCTTTCACTGATTTAGAAGCGTGTATGTCTGCTAACGTCTTTGTGGTGTAGTACTGAGCAGGCAAATCAAATATACATAAGCGACATTCCACTTTGTCAACATGAAACCCAAGGGGAGAAAATATCGCCCAAATATGATGCTGACAAAACCACAAGGTGACATCCAAGCTGACCTGAGTGACACACTTTAATCTTCACCGCATCAAAACAACAATGAGAGTGACATCTGATCCTTCCACAGAGAATCTGTTTGCGCCGCTGCCCGTCAAATAAACAAAAAGGACTTTTGTTCAGAGACTCTGCCGTCTTCAATCAGGCACATGAGTGATCAGAAAACTGGGTCTAAACACACAGATGAGATTTTATAAGCTGTACTATTTCCACAAATAGAAACTGAGTGTCATTCACGCATGCACTGATGAAACTGTGGCATGTTTATAATACAATTATTTCTTCATTCTTTCTTTCTGTTTTTTAAAGTAGGTAACCTGACACCACAGCTGACATGACAGTATATAGTTCATCTGAACCATATCCAACTTCTTAATAGCAATGAACTGGTCTGCATTGGTGCATCATATCTTTATTCTCTTCCCCCTCCTGCCCCCCCCCCCCCTCTTTCTTAAATAGATAACTATCATATCTGATATCATATCTCACAGTACAATAATATTGAATGGGTTGCATTGTTGTATTTTGTCATGTTTCTCAGGTCTTTGTCTGAATTTCTACGAACATTATTGCTAAGGATTGTCTTATTGCATTGGAGTCACACTGGGTTAAATATGTACACTTGGGTTTTAAGGGGTATTTATTATTTTCTTCTTTTTTTGGGGTTGTATGGAAGCCCCAAACGCAATTTCATTGTTCTTGACAATGACAATAAATAAATAAATACTAAATACTAAATACTTCTTGTTCTAAGACCTGCTCTGGTCAAAGTGCGCACACTGTGGCGTTGCTCTTTGTGCTCACACAAAGCCTACAGTCTGCTTTTCTAGCTTTACATAAAAACAGATATGTGTTCAAAGATAAGCAACAGAACGATGACTTCACAATGATGTGATGATGACAACATTAAAAGTAGGGCAGGGAAAATCGAGAACAATATAAATACAGAAGAATAATTCAGGCAATGAGGAACAGGAAAAGTCACAGTCACAATGAAACAGCATTAATGCCGCCCATGTTTTTTTTCGGTTTTGTTTTTTTGTGCGCATTATCTAACCAGGATGTTGGACATGAAAGAAAAAAAGAAAAGAAAAAAAAACACGAGGAAATAATAAATATTAATGGGGACTAATGTGTGTGTGTGGGAGTGAGTGAGAGATCAGAATGGAGGGGCAAGGCTACAACTACTGACTGGAATTTCTTACTCATACTTGAGTACATGTTGAAAATGAAAATTACAAGACAATCACAGTTTTAGGTCAGGAAAGTTCATGGAAAAGGTGACATGAAAGAAAAGTTGTAGTAATGGAAATGTAGCACGACACACCGCTGCCAGAAAATCTGCTTTAATGAGAATACGTTCATGCTTAGAGCTCATGATTTGGGCAAACACACAAATAAGAGTAAATAATCCATAACAATGGTGCTCATTAAACATGTTAGGAAAGTAAACAGTCATTTCTTGAAGATTATGTGTTAGAAAGAAAACAATATAATAAGGCTCTGACAGAGTCTGACCGGTTCTTTTGCTGTAAGGTGAGGATGGAGTTGACCAATACATTTTGTTTGTTTTCCTCAAAAGTTTAACTCTTATCAGTTTCTACTTTTCAGGTTAGATTTCAAACTTTCCTTTTTGACTGCTGATCCTGAAGTATTCCTTATACCGCAATATGTTCAGTCTGCTAGCAGGCTTCCCATGATACCCTGAGCACTTCTCTTCCATTCTTTTCTCTCTTCGTGTGTTTATACCTTTTGTTATCTTCTTCCTGCAATAGTTATAATATAAGTTATAATGCTGAGCTCTCACTGAGCCTGGTTCTGCCAGAGGGTGTTTTTCCCCTGTTAAAAGAGAGTTTTTCCTTCTCACGGTTACCAAGTGCTGCTCAAAGGGGTCGTCTGATTGTTGGGGATTCACTCTAGCATTGTAAGGTCTTTACCTTTCAATATTAAGCAATTTAAGGTGGTGTTGTGAATTTGTGTTATATAAAAACACAATTGAACTCAATTGAATTGATAGTGGGGATTTTTTTTAGACAGCCGGAATCTCCAGAAATGAACGAGAAGCAATGGGAAGAGACAATGATCATACTTTATTATAAGTTTGGTTACATGACCTGTGATGACCCTTAAACACAATGTGCTACACCTTACTTCAAACTCTGGCTTCATCTTGACTTGAGAATCAAACTTTATTTCATCATTTTATGACTGTATATTTCCTGTCACAGGTCTCCTTCCCACATAACATTAAATAATTAATGCATAATTAAGTACCTCAAAGATTTTTTTTGGCACAGCTAAAAAGTTTTTATGTGTCCTAATAGTCCAGTATGTTGCCACGGAGACACCCAGTGGTTACTGTTCTTTTCTGTCAAAGAAAACTCGGAAAAGGCAAAATCACAAACACAAGATGGAAAACAGAAAATAGTGTGCCAATGGGTGCGTTAAGCACAGATGTGTTTTCTGTGAACAACTGAATAATGTTAAAGGTATGTTAGAACACTTTGCGTGCCTTTAGCATGTAAATCCTTTCCCAAAGAGTTAGCTGTTGCTCAACTTATACAGCTATTTTGTTTTTAAAATGTAAAGCCTGAAACATGCTTCATTTCTATTTTCAGCATATAGTGTCACACCCACACACTCCACTGCAAAAATCTTTACCAGCAGAACACCTGAGGTGCTGCTACATCAGCACTGACAGCAGGGCAAAGAAAATTCATTAGAGAAAGTGATTAAGTACTATATTTATGTATACATTTATATCTGAGGTCCATTATATATATATATATATATATATATATATACATATATATATATATATATATATATATATATATATATATAATGGCTGCATAATGATCATTTAAACTTGACTTAATTAAGTTGCCTTTAGTCAGCATTATGAGTGCATTGACATGTAACACAGTTAATCTGAAGTGCAGAAAATTCTGACTTAAATGCAGCATTTGAACAGCATTTTTACTAAATACTGACCACTTCCCACAGTAGAGGTCAAAAGTCTATACGGCATTTTAAAAAAAGCAAGATATGCCAGAACACAAGTATGGAACAGGTTTTTTCCCCTATCACCACCACTCAATGAGCATGTGTATTTATTTCTGAAATAACATATGATGCTTTTGGTTCCCTAAAATGACATCTGAGTTTCCCCCTGTGTAGTCACACTGTGTAAAATGAGGAACAAATACAGGTAACAGTGATGGATGACTTCTTCTGTGAGCAAGACTTTCCTAAAAGGGCTTGTTCTGTTTTATAGCTGCCTTGTGATCACCTTTAGTTGGCTCTGTTTCCAAGAGACGCTTGATTAATTCCTTGAAAGGCACGTGGTTGAATGTGAATGAGGGTGGCAGTGCAAACAAGGACACAGGTTGGATTATTTATTACTGTTTCTAATTCTAATCTTAATGACTTCTTATGTGAATACAACTTATTATGATAGTAATTGTAGGTCTGTCATCCAGGGTTATTAATGTAAATGAAATAAGATATCAAAATATGCAGGGTTGAAAGGAAATTGCAGAAATATAAAAAGTGTGACATAAGAAGTTAATTAATTATAAGTGTAATTGTTTCATCAAGCAAAAAGGTTAATTCCATTAAATTATAGTATATATTATGAAACGCTCTGTGAATCACTACCTTATCATGGTGGAGGAGTTTGTGTGTCCCAGGGATCCCGGGGGCTATGTTGTCGGGGGCTTTTAGGGTCACCCATGGCAAACTGGTCCAGACAAAGAGCGATTTAAATGACCTCTATGAGTAGAACATCGAGGGAACAGTTCAGCCCGGGATAGGGTTACTGGGGCTCCTCCTGGAGTCTGGGGAGGGTGCCCGAGGGCAAGCGTCTCAGTCCATGGGGCCCATCCGGGCACAGCCTGAAAAAGGATCATAAGCCCAACTTCCTGTAGGCCCACTACCCACAATAGGCACTGTGCATTGTGTGTTGGGCAGTGGCCAGGAGCAGAGGCCCTGGTGAACTGATGCCATCAACAGGAGCCAGTTGAGGTGGTCCGGGCATCTGGAAGTATGCCTCCTGGCGGAGGGCATGTCCCACTGGGAGGAAGCCCCAGGGCAGACCCAGGACACGCTGGAGGGATTCTGTCTCTCGGCTGGCCTGAGAATGCCTTGGTGTTCTCCCAGACAAGATGGAGGTGGTGGCGGGGTAGAAGGAGATCAGGGCTTTTCTGCTTGGGCTGCTGCCCCTGTGACCCCGGATAAGCAGAGAAGATGGATGGATGGTTGCATATATATTATGTAATATTCACAGTACTATATTATAATTTCCCCTTTACATTAACAAGAGATGGTACATATAGGTATAGTACAAACACATTGCATGTCTGTGCTACACAGCAATATGTCAATTTCATCTTTATTGTTATTCCCTTCATCCCCTGGCTCTTTTTGGAGAATTTAATATCCACCGTCCTCTATGGGGTCTTATATGAAAAGGTGTGAGCCTTTCCACACACTGTCCAATCAGTTGGATTCACCACAGGTGCACACTAATCAAGTTATAGATTAGATTAGATTAGATTAGATTAGATTAGATTAGATTAGATTAGATAGAACTTTATTAATCCCTCGGGTGGGTTCCTCTGGGAAATTCGATTTCCCAAAAAAGCACAGCACCGACAGAAGTTACAGAGTTACAGAATATTATATATATATATATATAATACACACACACACACATATATATATATAAATAC
This sequence comes from Copadichromis virginalis, assembly GCF_057382275.1. Classification (NCBI taxonomy): domain Eukaryota; kingdom Metazoa; phylum Chordata; class Actinopteri; order Cichliformes; family Cichlidae; genus Copadichromis; species Copadichromis virginalis. Next base: position 29,922,510 of record NC_140632.1, on the reverse strand, counting down.
AGAGACAATATAAATAAAATATACGAAGGGGATAAATAGAATAAATAGGAATAAAAAATAAAAATACAAGTGAATTGCACATTTCAAGTATTGAGTCTATTGCACCGTTGACTATTTACAAAAGTATTGCACAAAAGGTATTGCACAGTGAGGTGAAGAGGCACTACAGCTTAGTTGTTCCCCCCTCCTTTGTCCTCCTGTTTCCCCTCCCTCTCCCCTCCAGAGAGGAGTTAAACAGTTTGATGGCGTGTGGGACAAAGGAGTTTTTAAGTCTGTTAGTTCTTGTCTTTGGGAGAAGCAACCTGTCACTGAACAGACTCTTCTGGTTGTTAATGGCCGTGTGCAGAGGATGTCTGGCATTGTTCATAATGTCCATCAGTTTCTTTAATGTCCTTTTCTCTGCCACTGTCACCAGTGTCCAGCTTCATGCCGACCACAGAGCTAGCCCTCCTGATCAGTTTCTCCAGCCTGGATGAGTCCTTCTTTGCTGTGCTGCTCCCCCAGCACACCACAGCATAGAAAAGTACTCCAGCAACCACTGACTGGTAAAACATCCTCAGGAGCTTCCTGCAGATGTTAAAAGACCTCAGCCTCCTGAGGAAGTACAGTCGGCTTTGGGCTTTTTTATACAGGTGCTCTGTGTTGCATGACCAGTCCAGTTTATTGTCCACCCACAGCCCGAGGTACTTGTACTTGTTGACCACCTCCACCTCCTCCCCCTCTATCTGAACCGGCAGTGGACCTGCTCTAGACCTCCCGAAGTCCACAACCAGTTCCTTAGTCTTTGAGGTGTTGAGTTGCAGGTGGTTTGTGTGACTCCATGCGACAAAGTTCCTCACCAGACTTCTGTACTCCTCTTCCTGATCATCCCAGATACACCCCATGATGGCTGTGTCGTCTGCAAACTTCTGAATGTGGCATAATTCAGAGTTGTAGCAGAAGTCAGAGGTGTACAGGGTGAAGAGAAGAGGGGACAGCACAGTTCCCTGTGGTGCTCCTGTGCTGCTGACCACTGTGTCAGACGTGATGTCCTTCAGCCTGACGTACTGTGGTCTGTCGGTGAGGTAGTCGGAGATCCAAGCCACCAGGCAGGGGTCCACCTCCATCCTGTTCAGATGATCAGGGAAAACAGGATGCATACATTTTTATTTCAAGCAAACCTTTTATTCTAATTTTTCTCACCTGTTATGTCGATCTCCACCCCATCTTGGTCCTTCATTTTGGATACTTTCTCTCCTGTTTCACTACCTGAGCTGGTAAAACTAGTGAATTCAGTGAAAGCATCCTCTTGTTCTCTTGACATTGTACCTGCATCATTATTCAAAAATGTCTTCCAGGCAATTGGTCCATCTGTGCTGACTCTAATGAACTCTTCACTGTGTCTGGTATAGTTCCAGTTTACTTAAAAAATGCTTTTTATATTCTCCCACTTTTAAAAGAACCTCAGCTAGACGCCTCTCTTTGGAGCAGCTACAGACCAATCTCCAAATTACCATTAATTGTTAAACTGCTAGAAAAGGTTGTGGCTAAGCAACTTATAGCGGCTCTGGAAAAACATAGCATTTGCGATAAGTTTCAGTTTCGCTCACTCCACGGAGACAGCCCTTCTTAGGGTCTCAAATGACATTTTGATGAGTAATGATGCAGGAAAATGCTCTGTTCTACTTATGTTGGACCTCACATTGGCTTTTGACACTGTTGACCACCACATCCTCCTTGAAAGGTTTAATCATTGGGTTGGTGTATCTGGAACTGCCTTACAGTGGTTCTCCTCATATCTCCATCACCGATCCTTTTTTGTGGCAGTCTCCAATTTTAGGTCATCTTCTACCGCCCTTACTTGTGGTGTCCCTTAGGGTTCGTTTTGGGGCCTTTATTGTTTTTAATATATCTTCTCCCCCTCCAGCATATAATGGGCTCTTTTGAGGACATTTCTTATCACTGTTATGCTGATGATATTCAGTTGTACGTTTCTTTTAAGCCCCATGATTTATCTAAGCTTCAGCTTCTGAATGACTGCTTAGATTCAATCAAACATTGGATGGCTGCAAATTTCCTCCAACTCAGTGAGGGGAAAACGGAAGTCCTCATATGCGCTCTGGACAGATTTTTATCCCAGATAGTGAAAGCCCTTGGTCCTCTCTCAGTGTATGTTAAATCCTCTATCAGGAATTTAGGTGTCACTTTTGACTCAACTCTCACATTGGATGGGCATGTGAATTCTCTGGTTTGGTCTTGTTTTTATCATGTAAGAAATGTGGCTAAGCTAAGCCCTATTTTATCTCGCTCCTAACTGGAGATTGCTATACTTGCATTTATTTCGTCACGCTTGGACTATTGTAACTCACTGTTTATGTGTCTAAGCAAAGGTTCTCTGGATCGTCTGCAGGTTGTGCAAAACGCTGCAGCAAGGCTTTTGACAAAATCTTCTAAGTATTCACATGTGACACCATTGTTATCTCAGCTACACTGGCTTCCTGTGGAATTTAGAATCCATTTCAAGATCCTGGTCTTGACATTTAGTCTTGCATGAACTAGTACCAGTCTACATCTCTGAACTGCTACAGCCCTATGTCCCTAGCAGGTCCCTGAGGTCATCGGATCAAGGCTTACTTGCTATAAAAAAGACTAAGATGAGAACTGAGGATGATAGAGCTTTTGCCACTGTGGCCCCTAGGTTGTGGAACTCTCTCCCCCAAACCTTAAGAACTGTGGACTCAGCAGTTGTTTTTAAAAAAACAACTCAAAACTCACCTTTTTAAAACTGCTTTTGATTAATTTTTGCATGTTTTATATTGTCTGTTTTACCTTTTATTCTTTATTATCTTATGTGCAGCACTTCGTGACTCTGTCTAGAAAGGTGCTATATAAATAAAATTGTATTATTTTGGAAAAAAGCTGTAACATATGGAGCAAGTGCTGGGAATTCATTCTGGATGTATACATATTTTTAACTGGAATTTTTGTAGGCCAGGCTGAGGAGTAACCAAAAATAATGTAACAAAAAAAAAAATGCCCCAAATAATTATTTTTTATGAGTAAGAACACCAGTACTGAAGACAAGAAAAACTGATATCTTCTAAAACCTTCTAAAAGAGGACAGGACCTCTCAGCAGTCTAATAGTCTTATCCGATCCATAATACATTTTCTTGAGGCGACATATGAAGCCACTGAGAATGTGTAGGAGGAGCAGCTTCCTTTCACTGTACTTGCATTGCCTTTTGCTGCATTTAGCTGTGCATCTGCAACCCCAAACAGAGCCTGAAATAGTTTCAAATACTAAAGCACCGTTCAGTTCCCATGCCTTCTATGTGAAATCAGAGCTGTACACAGTTAAAGTAAAACCCACAGTTTGACTTGTTTATTGCTGTAATGAGCAATTACAGCAATAAGCTGAAATAATCACCTTTTCAGTTTCATACTTTACTTGAGCTCAGTTTCTAAACTAATTTAAAATAAATGCCCACATACACATACGACAGTAAACCAAACAAATTTGGACTGGCAGGACTGAATGACAGCTTCTCATTCAGCAGTCACAACAGTTCATTTCTCACAGTTTTGTATCTTTTTTTTTTAACATGCTGCTAAAACGTGTAAGAGAGCTAAACATCAGGGAACAACGCTCAAGCCACAGGTGAAAATCTTGGGGTTGAACACCGTCATCGATCACTTCAGCGATATTTCTACAGTAACTGTGTTCAATTCAGTCGCAGCCCATCCCCGTCAGGGTGTGCAGCATTATTGCTGTGATGTTTACAGGATAAAGGTGATAAGGGGGTGAGTACACAGCGTAGGCAGCTGGGGAAGTCTACCAGTGGTTCCACTCGGGGGTGTGAAGTGGTGCAACCCTTTTTTTCCACTCTCTTCTTTCAGTTCCTACGGGTTCACCCTTTAGTTCCATTACTGCTCACCGCACATCTCCTCACCACCTACAAATCAACATGTGTATTCGGGGAATTCAAAACATTGTGTGGTAACTCTTTCTTAAGAGTTACATGTCTTGATCAAGAGATTACTAATGTTGTGTTTGTGGTTAGCTTTACTTAGAATAGTCATTTCTCAGTCATTCTAGAGAAGTATAAAACCCTACAAAGACATTTTAAGGATAATCCACGTCCCGCATAAGACTTTAAATACTTTTGTTGTCTAATGACTCATTTTATTTGATTATTACCTGTGGATCTGATGGTGATCTGATAAAAAAAAAAGACCACTAAGAAACACAATTAATTTACCAACATTTTAAAAGGTTTACAGCTCCACTTTCATTTTGACATAAGACACATTCTTGGGTTATAACTGACACAAAATCTGTCCTTCAGATTTCTGTAACATTTCCCAAACACACAAGAGTTTACTTTGAGAACTGGTATTCTGGCATAGTTGAATCCTTTTTGTGTTCATCCTTTTCATGTCATACTTTAATTGCGCTCTGTAATTATCATTAATTATATTTATCACTTTTTCACAGGCGAATCCAAACTTTGCCTCAGCTGGATTCCTGTAATATTCTCACCATCAACTATGGCTTGCAGCTCCATCATAACAATTGGCTCAGTCATTGTCATTTGAGAAGCAACTTTTTACCTGTAATTTAATAAAACCTGAAACCTTATGGTTAGACCAGAGGACAAGAGGTTTAATTGCCTGCCTATCAACTTTGAATTACTGTCAGAGTTTGTTTTTTTAATTCTCAAGTGATACTTGCAAACATGACGCAAGAAGACAAGTCTAGCAGCAGAGATACTCAGAATACATTTATCTGACCAGGGTCTTAATCTCTTACTCATACATCCACACAAATACAAAACTGTACTAAGTGTGGTTCAGCCCACCCTCTGGATATTACAGCTTGCTTTCAGGCTGATTATGGTTAATCTGTCTAGCTGATGAAAGGTGGTTCTCCAACTGCCTCATATTGGCAACGGTTGCCTTTTTCTGTTTACGTAGTCTCCATCTCTAAGATAACCAAATCCCAGTTCTTTTGGATTTTGTGCAGCAGGGCCTGTATCCACATACCCACGTGACCAAATGTGGGTACCTCCTAACTTAGCCTAAAAAATTCCAGCATAGTTCTCTTGCACAAGTGAAAAGACTCTGAGCAGGGAAGGGGCTAAAACTCTAACCTCAGCGGCAAGGCCCAATAGCCCAATCGCATGCTAATAGTTATAGTCTGTTCTCTTTACTGACCTCGCCTGTACCTCACCTCTCGCACTGTTGTAGATGGGATAGGCTCCGGCGCACCCTCAACCCTGATAAGGATAAGCGGACCCAGATGGATGGATGGATGACTTACCATCTTATATTAACGGGGGAATGGTTTAGTTTTTATCGATATTGACAACACTAAGAAGATTATGTCTATACTTCACAAGGAGCAACTCGCTTTTTGGGGAAGCTTCAAGAATATAGGCCCAAATTTTTGAGCTTATTGGAATGATATAAATTTGAATGCTGTGAGAAAGGTAATCATTTTGAATTAAAAAAGGCAAACTTTCATATATTATATAAGAATTACATCAAAAGTTAAATATTTAAAACATTTTGTTTAAATTTTGCTTATAGTGGGTTCCAGGGCAACAAAATCTGAGATGTGACAGTTTTCCTGAAGACACATGTGTGTAGTTACTCATGATGCACTGGCACCAGCAGTGGCAGTCCTAGCCTGTTCGGTGCCCTGGGCGAACACCCCCTCTGCGCCCCCTTTTCTACTCTGGAATAATCTTGTCAATTTTCTTGATATTTATTTATAATCACCTCTGTTAATCCTTGATATTTAGAACTGATTATATATTAGTATAATATATACTATATACTACATATAGTATGTATGTATATATATATATATATATATATATATATATATGTGTGTGTGTGTGTGTGTGTGTTTCACGATACATGACCTGCCATGACATCTGCTTACCTGTATCTTTTGCTCTTTTCTCCTTCTCTTCTTTTCTCTTTTTTCTAAACTGAGCACCTGATGGCTTTGAACTTTTCTTGTCCATCTTCCATTGGTTTTAATTTTGCACTCCAGTATGAACAATCACAACATAACCTAATAGACCTACACCTTAGTTCACAGAATCACTTTGTCTAGGGTTTATTTCTGAGATTTCGCACAACCCAGGATTCAAATCATGAATACATAATGGACTTGGATTTACAACATTATAAATGAAATGTGCTCTGTTTGGAAGCAGCAGGGCCCCCCTCCCCTTTCGACGGTTTGTGTGTGAGACTTTAAATAATCAAATATAAATTTTAAATTGTTATTGATCCCTTTACCAAAAGTCCTAAAGTGTATATTTATTTTCTTACTCTTCTTATATTTATTGTTTGTTTACTTGCACTGTTGTAACTGGAGCCTCGTCTCTCTATATCCTGGACTGTATGTAGCGGAGATGACAAAGTTTACTTTGACTTCAGCAGCGAGCAGGCGCACCGAGGGCTCTCGCGCTCACTTTTCGCGTATGGAATTTTGAAAAAACAGCGGTGCAAATTATAAGTCTGTATTAAAATGTCTGTTGTTTTCGTGTTTGGTTTGTTTTTATTTAGTTTTATTTTGCGGGTTGGTTATTAGATGCTGCTCCAGCCAGCCAGAGAATCCCCCGCCGCCCCGCCCTCTCCTCCCTGCGCCGCAAGCAGCAGGCGCACTTCACAAACGAGGGCGCCCTTACTCCCAGCAAATGGGCGATAGAAAACCGATCGGTGCCTGTGACATTCCCTGCGCTGGCATGACGTGATGCCGCCCCCCACCACGATGCCGCCCCGGGCAACCGCCCATATCAAAAACCGCTACTGGGCACCAGCCTCAGTCCACTCCTTGTAAAGTTCACCAAATTTCTTGAATCAACTTTTAACGATCTTTTCAAAGCTGCGGTCATCCGTGATGCTTGGGCAACTTTTCCTACCACATTGTTCCCTTTCAGTCAACTTTCCGTTAAAATCCTTTGACCTTCTGTGACTTAACCTTCTTATGGAGGGAGCCAGTGATCACCAGGTAGAAATATTCCCCATGACAGTTAACTAGACAGAGCACTCAGTACTCATCTCGTTGGAAGAATTTTTACTCAAACACCGTTAGCACTGTTGTCTCTGAGGTTTGAATCAACCGCCTGGCCGGGACCTTCCTGTGTGGAGCTTGCATGTTTTCCCTGTGTCTTCGTGGGTTCTCTCTGGGTTCCTCCCACAGACTTGCACTTGGATTAACTGGTGATCATCATCAAAGTAAAAACAAGAAAATATTTGAAAGATTTCATGTGTAATGAATGTAGAACATATGGATGTTTACCTTTTAAAAATTAAATTACAATAATAATTTTACTATTCTAACTTTGTGAGATGTACTAGTAGAATGATTTAGAATTTTATGGCCTACTTATAGCCCCATTAAAACAGATCATACATAAACCAGAGTTTTAGTTTTGTATTTCTTCACATTCATTTTGACTTTTAAACTTTCCTATTCAGTTTAGTTTCAGTCAGTTTCCAGAGAGGGTTTGTTTGTTTCAGTTTAGTTCTGATTTGTTTGAAAATGTTTAGTTTTGGTTTAATTGTGTTAGTTTTAGTCTTTTTATTATTATACAGAGGGTATATGTGGGAGCAAAAGATTCACTCACAGCCATCACAAACATCCCAAGTCTCAATAAACATGTGCATAAAAGCCTCATCAGGAAGTCAACAGTCTTTTTAAATGTCTGACTTTCATTGCGAACTCAAACAATTTTTCACACTAATTTTAGTTTAGTTAGTTATAATAAGCTTGCCCTACATTTTCGTGCCTTTTTGCAGGAAACCCAAACACATATAAAAGGCTGCAGCCAGGGTTAGAAGCAGGAACCTTCTTGTGGTGCAGCGCTAACCACAGCAACGCCATGCAGTTTTGTGTGGGGACAAATTTTAGTTTGTGGTAGCCACCTGTCCACAGTTACAAACCTCATGGCACATCAACAGGTCTAAAATCAGCTTACAGTCATGACGTTTTTATTTCAGCATTTGCTTTTATCTTTTCATCTTCTTTTCATTAGTAACCTATATTAACCTAAGACCACAATGATAATACCTCAAATCTTCCCCTTGCGGGCTTTTAATTGATGGCAACTGAGTGGCATTTTGAGCTACGGTGTGACCCCAGATCTAGGAGGTGGGTGGAGGGAGACACCAGTGAATTCCCTCAGCAGTCTGATTACACCACCCAGCAATTTTCCATGTTGACATTTTCTAAATGTAAAAGACCGCACAGTCAGAAAGTTGAAGGTTGGATATTAATCATCTACCACTTTTGTTCTAAAAAATGTGTGGGGTTCAAGGAAAGGAAGTAAACAACACTTATTCGGTGACATCTGTCACGGCATTCAAATGAAGTGAAAGAAGTGATCAAATAAAAACCTCGTTACAGTGAACTTTTAATGCACATATAAAAAAAACATTTCTTAGTGGCGATCTAGACGACGTGACAAAAACCTGACAATCACCCGACTAGTTCCCTAAAAGTCAAGATCAAGTGATTTAAGAGGAAGTTTAAGATGATGAATATTCAGACATTTCATGATGATCACAGTTCAGTGGCTGTGGTCCAAATACATATATATCTCATTCGTCCTCTGTCCTCCCTCATCTGTATCTACTCTTCTCCTTGTCCTTGGACCTCTTGGGAGAGCGACTGCGGCTCCTGTCCCTGTGGCCTTTATCGTGCCCCTCTTTCCCATGTTTGACCCGGGACTTGCTGTGCTTGTGGTCCCTGTCTCTGGAGCGAGATCGTGAGCGTGAACGCTGGCGGCCTCCCTTTCTGTCCCGCCTGCCCTCCTCACTGTCCTGGAAAAGAAGGAGAGGCAGAGTATGTTCAGTAAAGCAGCTCGTCTTTAAGTCCATAAAGAGAAAGCTACAAAAAATGTTCTCTTCTCTCTTTTGGTTACTGGTATTTAATATATTTTCATCAGTACACAATTGTAGGATTTGCATACGTATGGAACAATAAGCTCTATTATTACCCGGTTTCCAGCGTGTTGCACAAAGCATCCTGAGGGTGGTTTGCAGCCTTAATGCTGCTAGGCTAGCAATCAGCTCATAAACTGTTTCAGTTTCAGGAGATTCTGAAGGCGTGTGTCATGCAGGAAATAAATTTGCAGTAACTGAAAATGACGTCAGTCAGCCAAGAGTTATGTTCAACTTGTAAGCCTGAGAACAAGGATCAGTCAAAAGGATTGACACAAGATAAGACCTGACAGATAACGCACAGGAACAAATTTCATGTTTCGCTTTTTCAAGGTAAAAGTTGCTACTTTCCCCTCGGACCCATGGCATCTCTGGGAAATGAGTGTTTCTCAGGCACTCGGGAAAATATTTTCCAAGAATCTTATTTTGTCTTCGTTTTTCAGGTAGGGCTGGATTTATTCATGCACGAGCCGTTTTTGTTTATCCGAAGTTCAGACATAACAGGAAAATGCAGGTTTCTCTCAAATAAAGTAAACGACTAATTATTTACTGTCGGCGGGCAGGAAGTCCTGCAAGGACTCCTTCTGATCCAGAAAAATCCCAATAATATGACCTTTAAGTTAACCTTTTACATACACTGAGGCTATTTATGACATGACTGAAAGATCCACATATTGTCTGACACTATTATACATTAGACACAAGTTCAAGAGCCAAAAAAAATTGCAAGTCATGCAGTAAAAAATTTATATTTACAACATGACTGATCAATGTCACGTTACAAAAACAACAGTGTATTTCTTTTCTTTTAAAAATGACCATAAATGTTTGGGTGTTAGCATTTACTGCTATACTTAAACATGAGTAGAGCAGTTACACAAATGCAATGATATAAATATTGCAATGAATTCTGTCCTGACTGGTTTCACTCCACATCCAAAGTTGTAAAAAAATAAAAACAACCAATCTATTCCATTCTTTTCCCTGTGGAGGTGTTGATACACTGGGCTCTTTTCTAGGCAAAAGAGCCTAGAAAAGAAGATCTTAGGAGAATAATTAAAAGTAAATACTGACTGGACAAATGTATAATTAACCAAAGAAACAAGGAAACACATCACATGATAAGCTGGGGCTATCTTGACATCTGATACCATCTGTGAAAAACATGCTGACTATTAAATTCCATATGATGCAGCTGAACATGTGACACACATGTTTTTGTGGAGTCATTGCAGAAATGAGAACAAACGGTTTTTAACACAATCAACAGACTGTCCACAATGTGCTGGGCTACACACTGACAGATGGTTTTAATGGAAACGAGGAAACTCCAGATATCAAAGGTCAGTGTGTAAACAATGGAGTCGATCACTTCATAACCTAATTAGGCAGCCAGCCAGGTAACTCCTCGCCTGTAAACACAGACGCTGTAAAACACAGACGCTGTAAAACACACTCAGGGACGGTTGTAACTGACAGCGAGCCCATCACCTAACGAGGCAGATTTCTGTCAAACATTTATATTCAACTGTGTGTGTTGTGTGTATAGACCTAGACTAAATAGGGCTCAGTGATGCACTGTGATTGCAGCTCTGTATAACAAAGGAAATAACTCAGTGAACACAGTATAATTATTTCAGACCCTAAATCAGGGATGTCCAACTCCAGGCCTCAAGGGTTGGCGTCCTGCAGGTGTGTTGTCCCTGGGTCAACACACCTGAATCAAATGATTAGTTCATTATCAGGCCTCTGGAGAACGTCAAGACATGTTGAGGAGGTAAATTAGCCATTTAAATCAACTGTATTGGTTCAAGGACGCATTTAAAACCTACAGGACCTTGAGGCCTGGAGTTGGACACCGCTGATCCGAAAAATCAATACTGGTTCAGTCTTTTGCCAAGTGAACTGTAATGATCTTTGACCTTTAACATGTTATCTGAGGCTCGTATAATGAGATGTACCTCTTGTGTTTTTTACAGTTTCTCAGAGCATTGCTGGGAGGTCCGATCTCTGAATCACTGACAACTGTCTTTTCCACTTGTGAATAATCCATCTTATTGTCCATGGTGGAATTCAAATTGTTGGGAATGACCTTATAACCTTTCCCAGACCGGCTTCTCTAAAACCGTCACCGATATCTTTCCTCTGTGGTGCGGTGATAACACTCTCTTGAACAGTTCAGTCCCACACACAACCAAAACCTCTGCTGTTACAGAGGTGCTCGAATCGTCTGATCATCAGTTAAACAAGTGCAACACATTTTCAGGACCTGACTGCTGCTTACTCTCTTACACATCTCCTTCATTGTTATTATGTTAGCTGGATGTGACATGGGCAGTAGAGCTTGTGATTACAAGCTTCTAAACTATTTAGAAGACTTTTCTAAATATTAATATATTTACTGTGTATAACAATATAGACTGACTATTTATAATCCATGTAGCCCACCTTTTCTATAAGTAGAAATCAACTTATTGGAGGTACTTTGGTTGAGTGAGTGGGAGATGTGCAACTATTTTCTTGATCAATTACTTTCATCACTGATATATCAGAGTGTCTGTTTTCTTTTTGAAAAAGTCAGAACCTGTACCAGGTTAAAGCAGTTATATGTGCACAAGAAATAACATGATAATAACTGTATGTTAATTAAAACGATCCAGTTAGTCTTTAATAAAGGTGAAGTGTCACCTCATGTAGAGGCACGCATCTGCCTCTGCCTCCGTTTCATGGTAATATTCTTTTACTACTCCAAGTGTTACCAGCACAAGTACTGATGATAACTCTTAGAACATGTAATACCTTCATCTGCTGTGTGAAATTTATATTTCTATAATGATACAAAATACAGCAGCTAGTATGACTAACTCTCTTTACCACTGGGTTAAGATGGTTTAATCCCTCAGAAAATTCAACATGAATTTATAGCTAAAGAAGTTATGCTCTACTTTAACATGAACCGTGCTGCCACTCTTTAAAACAAAGGAAAACAAAAAAAGAAAAGAAACTATGACCGGGACATGCTTTTTATGAATATAACTGTGTAGGACTGTGATCCTTCACAGATGATGATCAAAGATGCCAAAACCAGAGTTATGTAGGTTGCCACAGGACAGCATCCTGTCCCCACCGCGCAGAAAGTCAAATATTCAAAATTCAGGACTAGTGACTCACAGTTACCTCGGTTTGATTCTGAAATGAGCACCTGCCTGACTGGAAGTGATACTTTGATGCTAGCATATTTTTCTCAAACAGCACGACACCTATAAGGGCACTGCACGTGGACAAACTGTGCTGTCACTAAAGGGAACTAAATATTAGAATAGTTTACCCGTGGCAATAAAGGAGCACTCCACATACTGTTAAAAGCTTATCCTAAACATTGGCAAACCACATCTGTGACCACTTTTAACTCATTTGTGTCTATTCATGCTTTTTGTTTTCGCCATATATCTCTATGGTTTTTTGTTTATTATAAAGTTTAATGCAACCTGCTCCGAGACTGCAGTTGTAAATGAGCAGTTTTCCGATGATCTGACATGATTACACTTTATGTGTTTGGTATACTGATGTTCATTACCATGTGTTACCCTGTTAAATAAGTGGAAAAATGGAGTGTTGTCATTGTCTTCTGACCTTTGACACCAACAAGGCATTTTTACACAGACAACTGCATATCAGTGTATATGTCTCGATGCATGCTCAGTCATCCAGATAAGTAAATCAAAAGGTTGCTTCTGTGATCAATGTATACTTTCCGTTTTTTTGGAACATTCTCAGTAAACCCAAGAGACTATTTTGTGGAAACATCCCAGTAGACCAGCAGTTTCTGAAATACTCAGACCAGCCCATTTGCCACATTCAAAGTCACTTTAACAATTCCCATTCTAATGCTCAGTTTGAACTTCAGTAGGTCATCTTGTTAATGTCTAAATGCATTAAGTTGCTGTTGTGTGATTTGAACATAATTAAATAACACAAAGATAAATATTTGTGTTACTGGACAGTTAAAAGGCGTACCTAATGAAGTGGCTCGCATGTCTTTAGGTGCATCACTAACAGAATTAAAAACATTTCTAAAACAATTCTTACTGATCAGCGAGCAAAGAAAAAAATGTTATGTCATGTCATGGACTGACTATTACCTTGCGCTTTTTGGACTTCCTGCTGTCCTCATCATCTGAATGATGATGGTGCCTCTTCTCTTTATGTTTCTTCTCAGAGTGCCGATGACTCGGTGCCTCCTCTTCTTCCTCGATTATCAGGTTGTACTTGGAACTTTTACCTGAGTTATGGAAATCTCCAGGAAGTTGAGACAGTCAGTTCTGAAAGCTCTGCCAACTCAAACCAGGAAAAGAAAAGGAAAAAACAAAAAACAAACAAAAAAAGCACACAGCAGCTGGCATGTACTGCAGAATGATATGTTGTGGCACGAAGTGGAAAAGCTGGAAAACTCAATCCCAGCCTATTGACGCACAAGGATACTCTTGTTTTGGCTTCACCTGATCCTTGAGAGCCAGTTTGGATCGATTCTCTACATCCTTCTCATAAGCTTTGAAGTCGTCTTTAGTGTATTTCCCCCCTAGGAAACGGAGAAAGCAGTGAAGGTCACAGCTAATGAAAAGGTGTGGTAATACAAAGGGAGAACAACACCACTAATGACAGAAACTTTGGTGTAACTGGTGCACTTTAAACAACATAAACTAACATGCAAACCACAAAGCCTTCAGCTTCATTACCTTTCCCTTTCCATTTGATCTTTGCAACTGATTGACTGAAGTCTACGTGAATGCGTCTGTCGTCAATGAGCACGTTGTCCATTTTGAAGTAAGCTTTCTCACAGTCTTCTTGCTGTGGAGAAAAACCCCCCCACAGTAAATCTAAGGAGCTTGGAAAGAAAAGCGTCTGGACTTCTTTAAGTTGCTTGAAGACATTTCACCTCTCATCCGAGAAGCTTCTTCAGTTAAAAAAACAAAACAAACAAAAAAAAACTGGTAGTAAAGCTGCTCGATAATGGTAAAAGTTGTAGTCCTGATTACTTTGCTCAACATTATAATTTAGGTTATATAACATAGCACTTTATATAGCCTCTGTAGAAATTATCCACACCCTCACTTATCTTAACTGCACTACTGTATAGCTCTGTGTAAATAATCATTCTGTACATACGATAATTTTTAATCCTACAACTGTTTACAACTTGCATAGTTCCCATTTCTGTATAGCTGTATATCTCAGATTCTGTAAAGTTATTTATTTCATATTCTGTATAGTTTTTCATATTTATATCCTTATACTTATAGTTATAGAATATTCACAACATACTTCATACCGTGTACATTCTAACATACCATAATAGACCCATTTCTGTAATATACTTACATATCTATATTATTGCTAATATATATTGTAATATATCTATATCACTAAAGCACTTCTGGATGGATGCAAACTGCATTTCGTTGCCCTGTACCTGTGCATGTGCAATGACAATAAAGTTGAATTCTATTCTATAACACACATTAAACTGAAAACCCCCTCCCACCAGGACGTTTGCATATGCAGACCAAATGGCAACGTCTACCAGCACCAAAGTGACAAAAACTGTAGTTCCTCTTATGGCCTCTTGAGGCTAACTTCAAAAGCAAGTTATTCTCCACAGACTGCAGTAATGCTATTTGGTACAAACATCTTGGCCTATAGACAGTTTTCAGTTTCATAACAGCTTTGCAGTGGGCGTTTCTGTAGGAATTAAGCCACCTCTGCTAATTCTGAACTCGTCTTCTCCAGTGTGTTTGTGCTGTTGTAGCATTATTAATGAATTTATCTGACAAAGCAATACATCTCATTGGGTGATTCAAGTGGTATAAAAGGTTTGTGGTTCAGTTTTGGTGACTGAACTTTTAGTATTTTATATTGTGTGCACTGAATGTAAACAGACACACTAATATATAGATGCCACTTGATAACCAAGCTAGCTAGCATAAGCTGTTAATACGTTTTGGCCTAAATATGGACACGTCTGGCTCCAAAATACATGCAAGAGCAAACCACTAATACTAAAGCTTCAATATGAATAGTCCAAAAACATCTGTGCATGTCGTTGACAGTCATGCAGGAATTAATGCGTCATCAATCATGTGAAACAAGAATCAAGATCGAGTTTTGATAAAACGTTAAGTTACTGGAAACTGAAACCAAAAGACAGCAGTAATCTGTTATATTTATGATATTTTCAGCGTTTAAAAAGCAAAAATATGCTTTTCCAAAAATAAGAAAAGAAAAAACAGATGTTCTCAACATTAATGAACTAAGCAAACAGTAAGAAACCCTCTAAACAACAGCAAGGTTTTCCAATAAGAACCATTATCAGTGCCTACTATCAGATATTCAAGAAGAAGAAAAGACCTTGAGGAGAATTTGACATTAAGTGCCAAACTCCTTAAATAAGAATGACAGGCAAAGGTATCCTCCCTACTGACAGAGATTACATGGCACGAAACCTCTCTGCTAATCATAAGGGAAAACCCCTTGGCTGGGACTCACACCATGTAGCACTACCAATGAATATTTAAACTTTCATTAATCAGAAATCAAGAATTAGGGAACATATACATGGACATCAGCTGAACAGCTGAAGTAAACAACACAGGCCTGCATTTGTTTTTTTGCTTTTATAAAAAAAAAAATTTGGTTCTAACTTTTAAGCCATTTTATATTTGTATAAATGAATGGTAACAATACAGTATAAGTTACATACATTAGCAATAACAGCTGGGGTGTCAAATTGAATTACAGATCACAACAGGGCCCAGACGTAGTACTGTATGTAATTTGCTAACATGCTTGAATCAAGAAGCATCCTGGATTTCTATTGCTGCATATCCCATTATGTCTTCTTACATACAGGGGGTGCAGAATTATTAGGCAAATGAGTATTTTGTCCACATCATCTTCTTCATGCATGTTGTCTTACTCCAAGCTGTATATGCTCGAAAGCCTACTACCAATTAAGCATATTAGGTGATGTGCATCTCTGTAATGAGAAGGGGTGTGGTCTAATGACATCAACAACCTATATCAGGTGTGCATAATTATTAGGCAACGTCCTTTCCTTTGGCAAAATGGGTCAAAAGAAGGACTTGACAGGCCCCGAAAAGTCAAAAATAGTGAGATATCTTGCAGAGGGATGCAGCAGTCTCAAAATTGCAAAGCTTCTGAAGCGTGATCATCATTTGGCCATATTTCAGAGCTGCAACATCACTGGAGTGCCCAAAAGCACAAGGTGTGCAATACTCAGAGACATGGCCAAGGTAAGAAAGGCTGAAAGACGACCACCACTGAACAAGACACACAAGCTGAAACGTCAAGACTGGGCCAAGAAATATCTCAAGACTGATTTTTCTAAGGTTTTATGGACTGATGAAATGAGAGTGAGTCTTGATGGGCCAGATGGATGGGCCCGTGGCTGGATTGGTAAAGGGCAGAGAGCTCCAGTCCGACTCAGACGCCAGCAAGGTGGAGGTGGAGTACTGGTTTGGGCTGGTATCATCAAAGATGAGCTTGTGGGGCCTTTTCAGGTTGAGGATGGAGTCAAGCGCAACTCCCAGTCCTACTGCCAGTTTCTGGAAGACACCTTCTTCAAGCAGTGGTACAGGAAGAAGTCTGCATCCTTCAAGAAAAACATGATTTTCATGCAGGACAATGCTCCATCACACGCGTCCAAGTACTCCACAGCGTGGCTGGCAAGAAAGGGTATAAAAGAAGAAAAACTAATGACATGGCCACCTTGTTCACCTGATCTGAACCCCATTGAGAACCTGTGGTCCATCATCAAATGTGAGATTTACAAGGAGGGAAAACAGTACACCTCTCTGAACAGTGTCTGGGAGGCTGTGGTTGCTGCTGCACGCAATGTTGATGGTGAACAGATCAAAACACTGACAGAATCCATGGATGGCAGGCTTTTGAGTGTCCTTGCAAAGAAAGGTGGCTATATTGGTCACTGATTTGTTTTTGTTTTGTTTTTGAATGTCAGAAATGTATATTTGTGAATGTGGAGATGTTATATTGGTTTCACTGGTAAAAATAAATAATTGAAATGGGTATATATTTGTTTTTTGTTAAGTTGCCTAATAATTATGCACAGTAATAGTCACCTGCACACACAGATATCCCCCTAAAATAGCTAAAACTAAAAACAAACTAAAAACTACTTCCAAAAACATTCAGCTTTGATATTAATGAGTTTTTTGGGTTCATTGAGAACATGGTTGTTGTTCAATAATAACATTATTCCTCAAAAATACAACTTGCCTAATAATTCTGCACTCCCTGTATAAGCTGATCCACATAAAGGTCTCAACAGCTGGTGATAAACTTCCCAGTAAATTATAAAAATACAATTTAGTGTTTCCTGTCTATTAAGATCCGCATACTTTTGCACGTTTTACAGATGAGCCAAACATTTCCCTGCTGCTTAAACCTAACAGAGGATAGATTTAGGCCTGGAATAGTTCATTAACCAGAGAAGCGGTATTAACGGCAGAGCTCACAATTCAACTCTGCTCCAGTGAGTGCAGACCTGAAGACCTGTTTGGAAATATTTTGTTGTAATGAATTTACTGGTGATAAAAAACAGGATAAAACAGTAAAAGTAAAAAAGAAAAATATTCTACCCAAGTAGTGTGGGCTCAAGTCTCTTAATATAGTTAGATAAAGACCTAACAATATTAGAAAGAAACCTCAATAATCACACAAGCAAGCACTTGGTGACAGTGGGAAGAAAAATATCACTTTTAACAGGAAGAAACCATCCCACTGAGTGAACGTCAGAGGAACCCTACTGATCGTTTGATCATTATTTACACTGAGGTAGATAACTGCTGTTCCATATTTTTAAAGCAGAGCTCGCTCAAAGTTTCAAATATACATTTGATGTACTTTAACATAATTCTTTTGTTTGTTTCATTTGCAATCTATATGCTTGTAGATCTTTTTAAAGACGCGCTTATGTTGCAATATATGTGACTCTACAATTAGCTATGCACTGCCTTGCATTGTTTTGCCCTCTTGTGGACGAATGCTAACCCAAATAATTTGAACCTGTTTTGTTTTTTTAAATGAAACATGATTGAAACGCCTCTGAAAGCTGCAGCGGTGTGCATGCAGGTGTTGGGATGTTCTGAGGCCAAGTGCACTCAATCAATAATTCACCATAGTCAGTGAAAAAACTAATAGTCCATGATTGTGTTCTTCGTTATCTTCTGATGGTGTAGATTTACGAGTTTACCACAGGGAGTTGCCCTTTTAATAGTTATAAGTCATTACCAGTCATAACCTGGGGCAAATTCCACAAAATCAAAGTTTTATGGTTTTTATTTTCACAATGTATAGCAGGCTGACAGCACCTTCATGATAAACACAGTCTTATATCGTGGGTTTAGTTCTCACTTCTCTATGATACCGACTCCACTGAGGCACGGCATGACAACAACATGTCACTATAAGAACATGACTGATTTCCATTACTCCTGACCAGGGTTTTCCCATCTATCGCTTTCACTAAATTTATTGTATTTACTCTACTGATACTGATAGATATGCTTCCCCATTCTGCACATATGTATCACACAAAGGACAGTGAAACATGGAAGACTGTTAAAGATATACTGGTTGTGTCATGCAAACTGAAATGCCAAATGTGTACACACAAACATGTCATTAGGGACATGTTAATCAGTAAGCTAACCAGGCTAATCGTGCCCTGGCTCAAGCTCATGACACCAAAACAGATCATCACGATATCTCTAAAAACTATAAATAGAGTAAACATAATGCACTGATTATATTATTATTATTATAGGGGAAAAAAGTGTTTCCTTAAATCTAGAACTTTTTCTTTAAACTGTCATCACTGCAGTATACACACACTTACCTTTTCAAACTCTATAAAAGCATAACAGAGGGAGTCTCCAGTTTTCCAGTCTCTGATGATCTCACAGCTACACAGAACAAAGGATTATTTGAAGAAGACAATATAGAACCAAGGCAAAATATAATAAATAGAAATAACTGAAAAACAAGATACTTTGTAGTACTTGGAGTGAAGCGTCACCTTTTTATGCATCCAAAGCGAGAAAAAATGATTTCCAGGTCCTCATCTGTGGTCACTGGGTTCAGCTTGCACACAAACAGCACGTTTTCTGGAGGCTTCACATCTGCATCAGGGAGGTCGCCCACCTGGATGGATTTACAACAGAAGAGCTTGAGTATTTATTTTTTTGCATCTTCTTACACGCACTCTCTCACACACACTTCAACATAAAGCTGAGAGCAGGTTTCCTTATCTTACCATCTCCAACAGGATAGCCTGAGTCTTGGCCTCTTTCTCCTTCAGCTTCTCCTCCAGTTCCTCGGCTCCTTTCCCATCTGTATCATCGACCACTTCATCTGCACCGATACGGCCACTCTGCACAGCCATGGCAGAAACATTTACTTACGGTACTGTACAGAAGTCATGCTAATTTCTTTAGATTTTGCTTCCAAGGTGCCAGACCTAATTTTTAAAGTGGTTTTTGAGCAATAGTTCTCCTGGCTTTCTGACGATTGTTCAAAGTGTTTTTTGCATATTGGCTGCTTCTTTTACTGCAGTGTGTACAAGTACTACTTCTACACAATTCAGAAAGCATGTGCTTACAGCCATCTGTAAAACATGGCAAAGGCTCTGTCATGGTTTGGGGTTAAGTTTCAGCCAGTGGTGTTGGGGATCTTGTCAAAACTGATCGAATTATGAACGCAACAAAATATCGTTCGATTCTGAAAAACCATCTGGAAAGGATCTGACTGGCAGCAGCTTAATTTTTCAGCATTACAATGATGTCAAACTCACTGCCATTGCAGTCGAAGCATACCTAGATAGAAAAACACACAACAGAACACTATCAGTCACGGATTGGACTCCGCAGGGCAGTGTGGGGTCATCTTGACAGAGAAGGCAGCCAACATCCAAAACAGAACATTGATGTCCATCAAGATCAATATTCTTTTAAACAACTTTAACAAGCAAGCTGCCTAAGAAAGTTCAGGATGTATTAAAAGAAGGTGTTTGACCTTTAAGCTTGTTAAAATTAGAATCGCAAATATGAGATAGATATCTTTTTTATCTTAGCTTTATGATCTTGCTATGAACATCTATCTAATTGAAGCTGCGGCCCTATACTCACATCCAGCTGCTCCTTGGTGGGTTCAGGCGATCGATCAGGCACCGGTAGGTCAGGAGGGTCATCGAACGGGTCGTCCAGGATCACTGTGTGGTTTATCCTACAGCAAAATGTAATAATAATAATAATGATGATAATAATAATAATATGCCCTGAGGTTTTTTTTTATTAAAGTGATAATGAACGCAGCATTAACATTATTCTTCAAGTTGATAAAACAAGTGCAATACAGTTTGTCTTGACTCGCCTGATATCTTGGAATGGGACAAAATCCTTGTCAACAAAGGCCTCATTGATTTTGTTCAGGACGTCCATGCCCTCAGTCACTTCCCCAAACACTGTATGAACTCCATCCAGATAGTCTAGGTTCTCGCCAGTGGTAATTAGAAACTAGGAAGAAACATACCTCTAGATATAGTATCTCATGTTAAACAATCTTGCAAAATATTATTTAAAATGTATTTATAATATATATTACATACAGATCTATGATTTCTGTATGAATGTTGAATATGTTTATAGATCATCTAATCTGGTCTAACCAACAGGGGATGAATAATAATGTATTTTTTCTGTGGTTACTGGTCTGAAAGCACTCAACACTGGGTGCTCATCTCATTCACCTGAGAGCCGTGCTGATCATTTCCATTGTTCACCATGGACACCGTCCCCTTCTTCTTGTGTTTAATGCGTGGCATTTTCTCCAGATCAAAAAAGCGTGCCTGGTCCCCATACAGTTTGCTAATAAGGCACAATGGAGAGCATCTTTATTTTTTATCCAACATCCTCAATCTGCTGCCCTCTTAAAAGACGGATAAGACTCACCTATACACAGATTCTCCTCCACGACCTGTGCCAGTAGGATCTCCAGCCTGCATGATGAAGTCTCTCTGGAAAGAAGATGAAGAGTTATGACATGTTACACATATAATGTGAAGAAAAAGACAGAAAAAGTGCAAAATCTTCATTAGAGTCTGAAAAAATATGGAGAAGATTACAGATGTTAAAAGTTTCTACTGAAAAGTCTACATACGATTAAATATATGAATAAAAATTGGCAGACGACACCCAAAGGCAAACGCCCGGTGGTCCAGCAGCATTAAAACCCTGACAATGGGTTTGCTTTACGCAGTGGCAGCACAACTAAATCAAGAAGAAGCTAAAATAACGGATGTCTGAATGAAATACTCTAACTGACAAACTGCTGCATGTGTCAATTTGATAGGTTTCTTTTAGACTTTGCTGCAGGCTGACAGCAGCAACTTTGTCTCTTTATAGCGGCAATACCTGGAGTACGCACAGGTGACTCTCGACGGAATGAGAAATGAAATTACTCCAGTTATTTTAAAACTTTAGCTACTACATTTTTCTCATTTAATTTTACAATATCAAATACAAATCTAATATGAAATTATACTCTGACGTTCAGGCTTCCAGTGATCCATCCATCTACTGCTTATTGGGGTTGCATGGGCAGCAGAGAAACCCAGACCTCCCACTCCTCGGCCACTAACTCCAGCTCATCCAAGGGAACAGTGAGGTTTTCTCAAACCCGCCAAGATATGATCTCTCTAGTGCAGGGTTGTCAAATATACAATCTGGCTTTGGAAAATGTGAAGAGGGGCATAAATTGTGGACTTTTAACTGTATTTTTCCTGCTTACAAAGACCTTCCCCATGGCCATTCATGCTACACCAAAGTAACTAACTGGCAGTTAGACATTTAAATGACAGAAAAGTTCTTCTTTTATTCATTATCTGCTATAGAAAGTAATTACAGGAGAGCCTCGTTAATGAGCTACCAGAACCTTGTTTTCTGTAATTTCACAGAAAAAACAAACAAACTTCAATTTACAAGAACAACATTTGTTTATCATGTAGAAAAACTGAGACGTACTGCATGCACGACCATGCAGGTGCTAGACAAGTGTAACTAGTAAACTGTTTGGGAGTATTTAGAGACTTGTCCTGCTGATAAAGGTGAGCCATGGAACATGGATAAAGTTCTGAGGACTATCTGTCTCAAGAAAGTTGTGGCTAACAAGCAAGGAGGTACTAAAAGGAAATTTAAATCTAGACTAATCAACAAGTCTGAACGCATGGGAACAAACTTAGCAGTAGAAACACCAACCTTCCTTTCTTGCACGGTAAAGTCTACATGCTGGTTTGCCATTATGGCAACAATGCAGTTTCAATTGAATTTGAATTCTGCCATATTAACTTGTTACTGGGTCCAAATGCAACACCACTTACACCCAACTTCCGCTATTACTACATACCGTATTCTGGGTTGCTTGAGGTTTCCCAAAGAAAACCAAATTTGAACCATTCACTACCACATAAAGTTTATACAGGACATTTCGCTTTACCTGCACATTGTGGATGAGGCAGTAGTTGTAGTATTTTATCTTGCATAACTTCAGAAAGTTTAAGCAAGCTGGAAAAAGAGCACAGAGTCCAAGTTAAGCCAAAGTAATTATAATTAACTAAGTCTTTATTAACAGAGTATTTATAGCAACACGATGTATGGGTAACTTTGCACAACACCGGCTAATGTTACTAAAACGAATATGAAGCAAACATGCTAACGACGGTAGCTAGCAACCATTAATTCTGTAGTTTAACGTCCCAGTGAGTGACTCAACCAGCAGCCGCTTACAGAAATTAGCTACCACCAAGAGTAAGAATTTTTGTAGTCTTACTTTTAGGCCTTTCGTCTGTAAACAAATCGATCACAATATCGCCCAGACTCGTTTCAAGGAGCACCGCCATGCTGACGTTCCTCTTCTCGCGAGAAGAAAATCTGCGCCTGCGCAGTACATTTGCGTGCTCAATGTTTTTGTTTTAGCTGTCCTGCTGCTGGGAAGTGAACTCAAAATGGAAATGACGTGGTCGACAGTTTGTGTTCTATTACTTCTTTTTGTCTCAGCAACTCGCACAGAGTCGTCGAATAGACAACTGAATACGGTAAGAGCCACGGAGGCAGCAAATATATGGAGCTAACTTGATCATCATAGCATTAGCTTACTGAGAGTCCAGGGCCCTATTCCGGAAAGCAGGTTTAGCCAACAATTGAGGCTAAACCTGATGAGTGGAAATTCCCAAGTTTTTTTTTTTCTCCCAGAAAGAGAGTTAACGTAATCTCAGCCTCGGATACCTTGGAAACACTTTGTGAACTTACCTTGCTCACTAGCAAGTTTTAGTCAACCAAGTCGTCCTTCCACAGACTCCTCCCTTCCTGCAGCACCTGAACACATTTTTCAATTTCCTCATCCAAATAGCACATAGAAGAGCGAATTAGTTTACAGAATTTTACATTTTACAAACACAGAAATCCTATTTACACGTTAGTTTACTGTTTTATGTACCCAGCATGAGTGCTTTTATAATCACTTAGTCGTCAACAACTGATACAGCGATTACGCGGATTTATTATCAACTCAGAATAAACTCTAAAGGCTAGTCTGCATCTTTCTAACTCTTGACTATTTCCCTGTAATAAAAAGGTTGACCGTTTTAATCAAATCTTTAGACACAGAACACGCTGATCAGTGATCAACCATATTTGTGTAATCGGTCACACTGATGGAAAAATGCCTGTCATAGTTGAGATCTTGGTGATGTGAATATGTGAGTGAAGAGGAGGCTGAAATGGTTTTGGTATTTTAAGAACTAAACCGATTTTAAAGTGACTTTTTAAAACGAGGCTGTAGAAAGTCTAACTATAATCTGATTACACATCATGTTGAAATGTGTTCACGGATTGAAATTCAGTCATTAAATGATATTAAAAAACATCCCACTGTCAACATCAGCAAACAGGTCTGCCTTGGAGTCAACTCGCACAGTGCATAAGGATCACAGATTCAGACTGGATCAAATCTGTATCCAATTCAGATCCAGCCATTTCCCATCTCATTCTGTCTGGACCTGCTTTGGATCAGTTCACAGTGGCTTATTTTGTCCCAAATCCCACAATGCAAGTAAAATGTCTAATTCAGAATATAAAGAGCTCTTTAAAAACTTTGGCATATCTTATAACATGTTTGTCTTTAATGGTTAAAGTTTACATTCATAACAGATTTGAAAATTTGTCCTGCATTTTTCAAGTTGCATTCAAAACAGGTGCAACATGAACCCAATTAACTGTAACATGTCTGCTATGGCTGCAAGAGAGACAGTGAAAGCAAATATTAGTTCACATTATAAAGGGTTAAACTGGGGAACACTAAAAGGTTTTTTTGCAAATCTCATTAAGAAATGTTTTTTCATGGGAGAAATGATAAAATCCTCCATTCAATTTTTTAAGGTGGTTACAGCCGTTAAGTACATTCAAATATAAAACAGTGATTAACTCTCTGTAACTCTTTATTTACTTGTTGCCATAGTGAACCTGCTTCCTGCAATAGAGCACAGCTACTTGTCTGGAACTGTTTTTATCATCTAAGAAACATTTCTAAACTCAGGCTACTGGTGTCAAAGGCAGAACTTGAGATGATTATTCATGCTTTTATCTCTTCTCGTTTGGATTATTGTAACGGTCTTTTTACGTGTCTTAACAAATCAGCTCTGGATCGCCTTCAGTCTGTACAGAATGCAGCGGCAAGACTTTTAACTGGTACAAACAAGAGGTCACACATTACTCCAGTTTTGGCTTCTCTTCATTGGTTGCCTGTAAATTTTAGGGTTCATTTTAAAATTTTAGTTGTAACTTTTAGAGCTCTGCACGGTGAAGCTCCCCAGTATATCTCTGACCTGCTGAAACCTCATGCTTCATCCCGAGCACTTAGGTCTTCAGGTCAGAGGCTACTGGTGGTCCCACGTACTAGATTTAAAACACGTGGGGATCGGGCTTTTCAGGCACTGGCACCTAGGCTGTGGAACTCTCTGCTGTTGTCTTTACGCTGTCTAGACTCTACTGACTCCTTTAAAAAGCAGCTGAAGACATTTTTATACAAACGGGCTTTTAACTAATTTAATTAATTTTAACTTGTATGTCTGATCTTACTGTAAAGCACTTTGTTATTTTTATCTGTGAAATGTGCTATATAAATAAATTTTACTTACTTACTTACTTACTGTAAATTACAAGCATTGCAGTGTTAAACCTAATCCTTTCGTTTTTAATTACTGACCACCGTAGGAAAACATCCTAATCAATGTGACAGCGGGGACACTGGCAGACACACAGCTGCAAGACTCTAACAACTTACAGGTACTCTGTGTAAACTGCTCAGTAACCGAAGGTTTGTTTTCTGTAAGTATGAACTGCGACAATTAGTCGCCTTTTTGTTTTGTCTATTTTTTTTTCTTTTTTCAGATAAATTTAAACATATCAGTGAGTGAAGAGCAGGTGCTGGTCAATGACGTCCCAGTGGAGCTGTCAGGGGTCACTAGGTTCAACTGCCAAGCGCTTCTCTGTGAGTTTTTCACACATTTATTCAAACCACTGTGGTTTTAATCAGGGGAAAGCACTTATCTCAGCTGGAAGAAAATATACTGTTCAAATGTTAGAAATGTAAATATTATTGTCAGTGTAAATTCAGTAGAGTTCAGTATTGTTTAATCAATCATGATTTCAAATGTATATCAGATTAGAGTAGTTTATTCTTATGCTTTTCCTTATTGTTTTTGTTAAAAAAGAAAAGAAAAACCACATGGTGGTTAATCACATTAAATAAAAGTGGTCTGAAACACTTTGGGAATGAACCAAGGGGCAAGCTCTATATAAGACAAATACAGATTATTTTGGTATTTGGTGAACTGTGAGTCATACTGTGATAGTCTAGTTAAATTCAATAAGAAAAATATGGATCTGGAAATGAACACAAGTCCACTTTAAAGTCAATTAACATTACAGTGATTGGAAAAGTCAGTGATAATGGACTTTTAGACAATCATAAATCACTAATGGTTTTTTAATGGACTACCCAACAGACAAACAGGTGCCTGGGTTCCACATTATGTTTCCTAATGTGAGTTTATCATTTTAAAAATGCCAAGTGATCAATAGGAAGACATTTTCCCATTAAGTAAGCATAGCTGAAAACCGTACTGCTGATTAAAGAAGCAATACATTTGAGCAGTTGAAGCAACAACTGAAAAAGCCTAAGTCTTCAGCTGGCAGCTTCATTAAAGTGTAACCATAAAACAGGAGAGATCAGAGACTGGCCAATAAAAGATGAAGATTCAGACATACAAATGAGCACAGACAGTGGGAAATGTGGCCTGTTCTGTTGAAGCTGCCAGTTGGAGCCCATGAAGTAAAAATTCTTATATTCTTGCTCAGTTGTGCACAAGGTCCTCCCACCAGTCTTTTAGAGACTGGTTAGACCCAACTCCAGTTCTTGTTTTCAAGGGAAGTCTGTGGATTTCTTGACAGTGACATTTCAACCTCCAATTCCTCTAATTCTGCTACATTTTGTTTGTTTTTCTTAGTGGACAGTGTCAATGGGAGCAGTGAGTTTGAGTCTGGGGACATAGTGTCCACTGTTACCCGGGTGATGGTGAGCCAGAACAGGCTATACAGTGACTCAGAGGAGGTGGTGGCTCTTCAGGTCTTCAGTGAAGTGATAGAGATGGATGGCAAAGAGGTAAACACTAATTGTACAGCTCTCTGACAGAATCTCACAGTTTGTTTTTGTTTTTTTTTAATGTTAAGAATAACTCTGGAGTAAATATGACTGAAATTATCATGTGGGGACAAGCCTCTGTGGCTTTAAAGAGGTGGTGATTGCTTATACTAAACATGACCAGAGTCATGTACAAACACGCAGGATGGAGAAATATTAAAAACTTGCTTTCACATTCAAAAATCCAAAGTGAAACAGTTTATGTTCATGTAGCAACAGGAAATAGTGTTTCCTCATTTCTCCAGTACAGCCAAATCGGATGGACATAGCTTCCAGGTCTGAAATGTGAACCATATGTGGAAATCCCAAAAGTTGATTCTGTTCATGTGGACGTAGCGTTTTCAGTGGGAGAAATGTTTTTTCACTCATCCAAGTGACTCCTTCAGTCTCAGCTGAACGCAGGTTTCCCCGACCTTATAAACAGTACATTTGCACAGTGACTGAAAGTAGCACCACTGAATGAACAATGGGCCCTGATATGGTTCTTTCTAACGGCCAGCAGGGGGCGGCAATTGTGGTGGCTAAAAGAAGTTTATAAAAGTCTCTCGAAAAATGTCCCTCGCTCTATGACCTCATTAAACACTTTGCCGACGATTATGATGCCAGTCATTAGTTTTGAGTCTTAGAGGATGCAACTTAGTGTTTATGTTGTAAATTATGGTCCCCTTTAACATGCACAAAAAGCAAACAAGCCAGACTTAGCTTCTTTTTTATGGGGGCGGGGAGTTCACTTGTGATTGACAGATCACTTTAGAATGAGCAGTCAGCCTTGCTTTAACTGTGAAATTTGGATAATGGTGACAACAGGGCTTTTTTTGACCCTATGCGACCCATATCCGATCACGGTTTGACAGTGTGAACAGCACAAATCCGATATTTTCAAATCCGATCTAGGTCACTTTCGCATGTGGTACTGAATCTGATACATATCTGATGTTTTAGAAAGCGACTGCTGTTTGAACGGTCATGTCGCATTAAATCCGTCTTCTACATCACTGACACAAGACAGACGCCAATTAACAGCGCTAAAGAAGACATCGCGAACGCTTGCTGGCCATCCAGTGAAACTGTTTGGAAGACAGCGTTGGAGAAACGTGAACATTTTATTTGTACTGTATAATCTGCAGATTCTGACTGAAATCTGCAACTATCCTTTGAAGCACCGCTCCTCTCTAAAACAGCAATAAGGATAATTATTAGGCCATATCTAAATAACAAAATAACTTTATAACTTAAAGCAAAATTGAGAAACGTAAAGTCCAAAACAAGTCTTTATATTAAGGGCCATCAGTCAAACAATACTGTTTGGTCTGGGTCTAAACAGTGCGTTGTGTGTGACGTCTTCTTTTGCACATGCGGGCCGCTTTGAGGGTTCACACTAGAGCACGTTTGCTGTCACATTTTATTTGTAGTGTGAACAAGCAGACAAAAAATTCGGATTTGATCAAAAAATCAAATCCTTAATTGAGCATTAAGACCTGCAGTGTGAACGTAGCCATTGTGTACGGCATTCTAGAATTTGACTTGTCATTCAAGTCAAATTCCAAATGCATTGTGGGATGCGCCTTTTGAGTCTGATGACTCATCCATAAAATATGCATCAAAGAGGCAGCTTAAGTATGTTTATTTTAAAAAGTTGTTGCATTTTCCTTTTTGTTTTTTTTGTGTGTGTTATTCAGGTCCAGCAGCCTGACATGTGTGAGGTGAAAATACTGATGAGCCCAGACTTCCAGAAGCTGGCCCAGTTTACCAACATCTACCCCATTGGACACAGTGATATCTTTAGGGTTCCCAGAGAAAATGATGTGGTTGTCACAGATCCACCAAATTCTAGAAAAGGTTTGCTTTTTGTGTCCTAATTGTCAGTAAACTACTCATTAGCTGTCCAGTTTAGAATATTGGCTATTAATTAATATTTAATATTTTTCCTCCTGCACTTTTCAAATCAGATGAAGAGCAGCTGATCTCTCAGACCACAAGCCAGTATCCTCTGAAGCACACAGAGACCACCCGGGAAGAGATTGCATCCCCTGGAAAACTCCCAGAGACCCCCCTGCGTATGGATCCTGACCTCCTGTATGATGTCAGATATGATGATGAACTTGATTACACTTACCCGAGCCAGCCTGATCAGAATCAAATGGAAACTCCACCCAAGGAACTTATTTCTTCTTACTCTGTAAGTGCAAGTCTGCAGTAAGATCACACTCATTCCAAACAATACAGTCTGCTCCACAAGGAGTTTCATAGGGTCGGACTGAGGATAAACCAAGGCCAGTATAAAATACTGTAAATCACACAAAGCTACTCTTTGGAGTCACAGAGTAAAAACAGGGAGCCAGAGTCTCTACTATTAGGAAGATTAAAATGAAAGATCTGAAAAAAAATGTCAAAGTTTGTAGTTATTTTATGTTATCAGGAGAAAATATTGAGTTATTTCCATCACAAACTACACAAAGTTAGCTATACAAAAAGAAATCCTGCAATCCAGCAGTTAAAAGCACATCATTTCCTCAATTTTGACACTTCTAGTCTTCACAAAGTGAGCACATTGTTTGAAAATTTCTTCCACAACAATTAACAATGTCTCCCCAGGCCATGTGTCAGTGGGTAGAGCAAGCCAGGGAGCGTCTGCGGCGCTTCTGTTCCGAATCCCTGCCTCTCTTCTTCCTGGTCATGTGGGTGGTCGTGATCGGCGTGGTCGGATCAGCCGTCATCGTCAAGATCTTAGATGTGTTTTTCCCAATTTGTGAACATAAGTGAGTTTGTTGCATAGATACAAGATGAATGTAGCTGTTGTCACCTATTGGTTTCTTTACTCTTTGGCTGCCGCCATATTTGTTTTCTGGAGGTGGGAGTCACCATATTTAGATGAAAGGGTGGCGTGCTGAGTTGCTAAAGAATGCAAGCTTGGTTAGGAAGCATTCATATTCATGTGCAGACATGCATATTGCTAACAGTTTAATGTAATGCTAGAATTTCACTCACCAGAAGAGAAGAGCAAACTTCTTGAACTGCCTCCTAACTTTAAACTTTCAAATTCAAATTATTGAGTTGCAGAAAAATTCCTGGCAGATGAGGCTGGTTCTGCTGAGTGTTTTTCCTTCCCCCTTTTGCCAAAGCGCTTGTTCATAGGGGTTATATGATTGTTGGGGTTTTCTGTTGTAGGATCTTTACCTTATAATACAAAGCGCCTTGAGGCAACTGTGATTGTGCACGCTATATAAATAAAATTCAACTGAATTTTTGGTGCTGACCTCAAGTGGTCATTAGATGAACTACAGTTCTTTTTGCATCGGCTTCATTTTTGGGACCCAGAGGTTGGGTCCCAAAAATTTTGACCCCCCCGTGATTACTTCCAACAAACTTTATTTTCTGTTTTACAGGCGCATTTTTAATGTAAACTCTGTCCCTGTGATGCCAGAGGATGAGAAGCACAATCTCCTGGAGAACATAGAAGTAGAAGCAGAGGAAGAAGAGAAGAAGCCTTGAATGAGGATCATCTTGACCGGCTCCTCCAGTTTGTTCCTATTTGTTGTTTAACCTGCGGTTTGGCATGGCCTGGTTTTGTTCTGATCTGTGAATCACCACAGCTTTTCCTGTCACTTTACTCTTTCATGGTCTTCGTGAATCTTTTCATCAGCCAACATAAGCTCATTTAATGTTAGCTTATATGAGTCCCTCAGAATGGAGATTAAAGTGAGAGATTTATGGTGCTGAATGTCATGATGCAATGAGATTAAAGTATGGAAGGCTTACGGTTACCTTACCAGAATCTGCTTTCAGCACATCATGCAGAGAATCTGCAACAGTGACCACTTTGGCTTTACCCACACCCAAAACATGTTTAGCTGTAATGCAGTTAACAAAAACAATGTCCAAGATTCAAGGGATTATCAGATGAGCTGAAGCTCTGCTTTTTGAGAAACACTTCGTTTTTGGTTTTTTTTTTTAAGTCATTTTAGCTGAAGGTCAAAGGAAAAGACTGATACCGCTCTCCAGCTGCTGGTCTTGTTTAGATTTCTTTAAAGAAATCTGCCAAAATCTTTCTACAAGCAACCCTTCCTAACTGGCACCCATGTTGGAAGGTGTTTTGAAGCTCCCATCTAAATGAATGGTAAGACCCTCTCAATATTATTTATAATGTCCATCAGGACAAAAACTGGAAAAGGCCTTTTTGGTAATAACATGACATAACAGCTCTTATATAAACTCAAACCATTCAAAGTTTACTCTCTTTCCTTTGCTTCGGTAAAACTAACTGTTAGCTGCAAGGCTAACGTGATCAACCCAGTTTCCTGATGGCAGAGCTGTGCAGACACAGTGTATAGGGCATAAATACAAATGATTACATTAACATAAGTCATTGAAATTTCACCACCAGGGAGCAGTGTTTTATCAGTGGGTGTTTAGAAATGTATTTGAATGTAAGCTTCTTTACTTCTATTTGGTAATATCCCTGATTCCGCAAGTAGCTTTGCTTTTCCCGGTATGATATTGTTGATAAGAATGTGCTCCTAATGACTTGCCTGGTTGGCTCACTGCACCATCTTGTGGTACAAATTGGTATTACACAAAAGTATAACCTTTAGCCTTTGTATCAGATCTGCTCCAAAGCTCAAGACCAAAGCAGTTTGATATGGTCTACATCCTCAGAACTGTTACTAAATGGACCATTTATCCTGTTTAGTTCAAGTTTACGTATCACTAAAAGTTTGCAGCGCAGAATAAAAAGCTAGATGCTGTGGGGTTAACCTATAAATATGGACAAACTGAGAATTTTAGAACCAGAACCAAACACTTCAGAGTTCCCTTAAAAAAACTTTGTGTATGTAGCAGTTCTTTGTTTTTTCTCCAAAATCATTCACCTACAGCTGGAAAAAATGAAGACAGCTCTAAATGCATTAAATGTATTTAAAAGTAAACAGAGGCAAAGACACTTGCTTAAATCTGTTGAAATGTCTAAAAAGACAAAGCTAAGCAGATTACTGCGTCAGAGTTTCTGTTCTGTCGCTACTAAAAAACTTCTTCCTTTGACTCGACATTACTGACGTTCATCTGTTAATTGTCTTTTTTTTTTTTTCACTGTGCCTCAGTTTTTGTTTTTTATAAGGATTCTATCATGAGAAGGATTACTATGTGGTCTACTTTAATCAGTATTGTTTGTGGCTTCCTGTTACTAATATTGTAGAATGTCCGTGAAGCTGTTCAGAATGTCTATGCACCTTCTCTATATATAAACTACGAGCGGACTGATACAGTCCAAGACTGAAACACAATTCTTGTTCAAAGAACGAATCTGCATGTCCTCACTATCACTTCAGTGGCCTGTGCTACAAAGTAGCTGTTCTTTTCTGAACTTGGGCTAAGCGACGCCACAATCTGGCTAAGCAGTCACACAAAGGTGGTTATCAACTGCAGAAGTTACCCCCAGTTTCCCATCTATCCATGTGTGCGTTCACATAACAGAGGAAGTGCTGATCTCAAACATTACCTGCTCCAGAGCAGGTTAAATGTTCAGCAGGTTTAGTTGACCTTGCGAAGCTTTAATCATGCTTTGCAGTGCAGCCCTCTCTGATGTTTGGCAGCTCTAGGTGTGAAGGATCAAACGGCTCAACAGGCTGTCGGTGAAAAACCTGCGTTTTCATTCATCATAAATTCACAAACCACATTTTCTCTTTTCATTGGGTTTTTTTGTTTGTTTGTTTTTATGTGCGAGGGTGTTATTTTACTATTGGTCATGCTTTTTCAAAGACATCCCAAAAGATCAGCTTGTGATGTCATGATTTTCTCTCCCTAGGGCTCAGTTAAACTGCAGTATGCATGATATACTGCGTACAACGAAAAGGTGCATGCATAGTGTAGCTAGTGACTAGAGTTTGCTGCTCCATCAACAAGTTTTCCATTAAAAATAGGAAAGTGCATGATGACTTAAAACAGTGTTGGAATCTGCCTCAAGTTGTGCAACAGAATGCTGTACGCAACACCTAGTTGGTTCAGAGTTAAACAACAAATGTTTTAATTTGGTCTTTGATACATCAGCGTGATATCTTTTTTTGGCATCTGTGTGCATACATTGTATGAATTACAGCTGGACTGTGTATTTGGGTCAGAAATCATGCTAATTAAAAGCTTTCCTTACAACCATCACATGGATATATTGTCTGATAATTGTCTTTGTATGTTGGGTGATCATACTGTGTTACTGTACAGACTAATGATCAAGTGTTATACTGGCACGTAATGTCTACCTTGCGGAGTGACCATGCACCCCTATACACCAAGCATCATGGAAGAGCTCAGAGTACAACCATAAAACTAAAAGCAAACTCAGTGTAGCTCCATTTTACAGGTGGAGGACACTGACATTTTCCCCTCATATTTTCTGACCGTTTTTCCCTAATTTTGCATTAAGCTGTGGTCATTGACACTACTGGTGGAATGATGTAATACATGCATCCTACAGAGGATGTATAGGTAGTCCAGTTCCTCCAGGATGGCACATCAAGACATGCCAGTGCCAGATTTGCTGTGTGATTCCAGGAGACAGGCAGTTAGTCTATGAGAGCTGGATAGGGCTGTAAAGGGTCCTGCATCCCTCAGCAGGACCGGTATCGGCTCCTTTGTGCAAGGAGGAACCGGATGAGCACTACCAGAGCTATTAAAAAAAAAAAAACCTTCAGCAGCACACTGGTGTGAAATGTGTCTGACCAAACAATCAGAAACAGACTTCATGAGGGTGGCCTGACATCCTTCAGTGGGCCCTGTGCTCACTGCCTAGCACATTGAAGCCTGTATGGCATTTACTATAGAATACCAAAAATGGCAGGTTGACCAGTGGCATGTTGTGCTTTCACAGATTAGAGCAGGCGAGCACATGTGACAGACATGAAAGGGTGTCAAAAAGCTACGGAGAACGTTATACGTCCTGTAACATCATTCAGCATGACCAGTGTGATGGTGGGTCAGTGAGGGTCTGAGGAGGACCATACATACACACCTCTAAAGGTTGAGCAACAGCACCCTGACTGCCATTAGGTATTAGGACGACCCAACACTAGTGCAGTGGGTCCTGGGTTCCTCCTGGTTTACAACAATGCTTCATGTGGTGAGAGTATGCAGGCAGGTCCTGGAGGCAGAGGCGGAGCCAGACATTTGAAACACCCGGGGCTTAGCCCTAAAGGGTAGTATGCATGTGGGATTTTTTTTTTTTTTTTTTTGGGGGGGGGGTTTAGAAATGACTGAAAGATTAATAGGCTCTGTTTTGAGTTTTGTTCAAAAAAGAATGACTTCATATAGGGAAAAATATATATCACATATGCAGGACACCTTAAACTAGTTTTTTAATTAAGCAGCAAGGCAGAACAAAGTCGGGGCTGTATCAAGACTCGAGGACTAAACCCCAATTCAACCAGACCCTGAACTGATCCAGAATTAAAACAGGACTACAACAGTTCAAAATCAGGACTACTTGGGATTTAACCAAGACAGAATCAGAACTAGATGATAGTAGCACTAAAAATCATCATAGACCTGCACTACACTTATGTTTTAATTCTACCAAACTACACTATTTAGATTGAGAAAAGTTTATAAAATTATTTGGCCTTGTTGTGCAAACAAGCCTGCATAACTTAATAAATGTAGAATTTGAAAAATTGCAAACCTAAAAAGAAACACTAGGTACGAGATACATGAGGACCTATGATACGGTGATACTTTAGGTAAACAACCATTTGACTAACATGTGTCTCACCTGCTCTTGTTCCATCTCTGTTCTGTCCTCATTCTCTCTCTCCCTCTCTGTTCCTCTCTGTTCCTCTCTCTCCCTCTTTGTGCTAATCAAATATACAGTTGAAACCAGATATTTATGTACTCTTCAGATCAAAACACAAACACTTTTTTAATTGTAACATCAAATCAGACTAAATGTTTATTTTTTTAGATTGATAAATATAAGAAACATATTTGTTAACTTTAAGAGTAAAGAGAGAAACTATCTGTATTTCTTAATTGTAAATGGCACCAAATTGTATTCAAACTTGAGCCACACTTATGGAGCTCCACAGTTCTTTTTCTGGTGTTTGGTTGACATCTCTTGATTTTCCCATTTCAAAGAAACAGGCTCTGTGTTTTGCCTTATATGCATCCACAGGTGTGCCACCAATTTACTCACATTGACTCTACTAACCTATCAGAAGCTTCTTCAGCTCAGAATGGAATCGTCTGGAGTTTTCTTATTAATTAACAATAAACTTAGTGTACATGTACTCCTAAATTTGATGAAAGTGATAAAAATAGACAGCTCTGTCTCTCTTTATTCTGACATTTAACTAATTCAAAAGATATTTCAATATTTATTTATCCAAAACAAAACAAGTTCACTCTAAATTGATGTTATACAGTAAAAAAATGTTCTTGTGTT
This sequence comes from Copadichromis virginalis, assembly GCF_057382275.1. Taxonomy (NCBI): domain Eukaryota; kingdom Metazoa; phylum Chordata; class Actinopteri; order Cichliformes; family Cichlidae; genus Copadichromis; species Copadichromis virginalis. Next base: position 29,887,294 of record NC_140632.1, on the reverse strand, counting down.
TTCCATAAAGTGTATGTAAATATCTTGAAGGAAACGGTTTCCAGGGCCTAATCCGTGGATCGACTTCCTTCGAGGCGTGGACGTCTATCAGCAGAGAATGTACCTTCACCTATCAGCAGAGAATGTCCCTTAGTCTGTAACACAGTCAAATATATTCTCAAGTAATATTCAAGCATGCCATTCAGCGTGTTAGTACGAGCTCGGGAGCAGCTTGGGAGAACAAGAAAACAGAGACTGCTTTAGATTGTCTTCCCAAATTGACTCAACTTTATTCACAAGTACAACAGTTTATATAGAGGGTAAAATTCATGAGACAGCAGATTTATCAGTTTAAACCAGTACAGACCAAGATAAGGCAGCGTCTTCCTGCCCTTGGGTGAAGAAGCATCCTTTGTGTAGTGTATCAGTTCAGCTACAATTGTGATTATCTCAGCGACATATTTTCAAGGCACAAAACAAAGAGTTCTTACATTAGTGAAATCTGAAACAAACCATTTGGCCTCAACAGGCGTCTCCTAAAAGATTAAGAAACTAATGTAGCTGAGGGAGTGATCTCTGTGGTATTTCAACCTTGTACCAGCCTGTGATTCTCACACATCAATTCTTGGGTCAAAGAGAAAAATAACTAAAACAAAGGGGCCTTATTGAATGACAGAGTTTTCCTGTATAATGTCACTATAAAACAATATCCAGTAAATGCTACCATGGTACTAAAATACCTAACATATCTGGTTTAAACTGTGAATATACTGCTGTGTATTGAAGTTCCTCTTGTTTTGCATAGAAATATACTGAACAACATACAAAGCATAATATATAAAATACTACCAGAGTTTTTTCTTTGAAAGACGCTCCTTATGTCCATTCTTGTATATCAGTACATTACTGAAACCGATTTATTTAGCCGTGGAGGGTAACAACTGAAAATATGAAATAAACACACATGTAAGCTGAGACTCTCTAAAGAAACAGCATTGTTGTTGTTCGGCTTTTCATTTTGCCATTTGTTGATTCACTTGAAGAGCGAGTAACATAATATGGGTCAAGTGATCAGTTTGATATCAATCTTTCGTGATACACCGTCATATTTACATTATTTGTACAGTACGAATGCTTTGCTTTGGTACCTGGTCAAACTTCAGTTCTCCTCTGTCTGCCTAGCTCCGTTTCTCCAACAGCGCAGCAGCTGCCCCGCCCCGCTTACTGCCTGAGCTCGGATCATACCAATATTAGGGGGATTTATGCACAGTCGTAAATTCCCACAGTGTGCACTATGTGCTTCGAATATTGTGTGTAGTTTTTCGCTTTATACAGTTGTCAGTCAGGCATCTAACTATGAAAAAAAAAAATTACACTCCAAAAGACCCCGGGCTTCTGAAAAAACAACCCGGGCTTAAGCCCAGTAAGCCACCCCCCCGCTCTGCCACTGCCTGGAGGATAAATTAACTGTTACCACTGAATGCCCCCCCCCCCCCGACTCGTCTGACCCAAATCCAATAAAACACCCTGGGACATTTGGTTTCAGTCTATCCAACACCACCAGGCTGTACCTCAGACTGTGGAAGAGCTCAGTTCAGCAATCTGAAACACGCTGTCTTAAATTAGTCTCCCTCCCCACTCCCTTTAACCCAGCTACAGCTCATGGAGGTTTGAACAGCAGGTGGAGCCATAGCTGTGTGAGTGACAGACTCAGTCCAGATCAAAAGTTTAAGACAACTTGTAAAATAGCAAAACAAAACAAACAACAAAAAAATCTTTTTTCTTTTTTTTCTTTTTTTTTTTCTTTTTTTTTTTTGCGCCATGTGGTCCTAAACTTTTGATCAGCTGTAAAACAGCCTGTTTCAGTTTAAGCATTTTTTTCAATAAATTCCATGCTCAAAAAATGTTTTGTCTCACTCTCATTTCTTCTTGTTGGAGGGTGAAGCTCTACCTGGAACCTTGTTAAGATCCAACCATGCAAAATATGATTTATTTATTTATTACCATTTTTCAAGTGGTCTTAAACTTTTGATCGGGACTCTATTAAGGACACCCCCTCTCAGTAACATACAGATCCAAGCATAAAAAACCTGAAACAGAGCTTGCAGGATACAGGGGAAGTTGGACAGGTTTGTTTTGGTTGCAATTAAATGTGTGAACTCATCTGTGTGTAGATTTTTTTAAGCAGATATAGTGAGCAATAAATAAACTTGCACGTATCGCAATATAGAAATGGCTTCTTAGTTTAATGTTTATAAGAAAAAGTGTTATAGATCCATACGGTTTAAAATAAAATCAAGTGCAAAGTGAAAAGAACAACAATAAAGGGAACAACATTTGATTGGCTGGTTCTGTATCCAACAGATACACCAGCACAAAGACAATAAAACGACACTGAGGATAAACTAATAATATAACATGTTTGGCCTTTTACTATTAGTGTATTTCAGGAAATGCCGACGTTTTGTCAGTTTTTCTAATAGCTATATCCGATTTGTCTAACATTTTGGCAACATGTTCAGGACCAGTCAACTAAAATGATTAAGTCCAAAAATGAATTGTATCAACAATCAGCTCCGAGTTGTTCTTCTTTCGACACTCACTGAGATGAAAAGGTTTGCATAGCAACAACATGTACAAGAGTTACCACTTTTCAAGTGCAATTACGTTTGTAATAAACCTGCCTGCTGATTCAGAAATGTACTTGCAGCTCGATACACCAGAGCTGACACATTTCTCCAAGAAAACATTTCAGTTAGCAGGAACACAAAACCTTACACTAAGCTGCACACTTAAAGTTTCATCAGCAGGAGCCAAACTCTTCGATCCACTTTTCATACTTTTCCAGGTCAGCTGCAGAAACTGATTTGGACACTTTCCTCAGAGCGGACTCAAAGTCCTCCATGGTGGTGGGCATGTGCATCTCATCCCGGGAAATGTTGCGGATCTCCTCTGGAGTGAGGCCTTCGATCCTTCGCCTCATGGCCATCAGAGATGCGTCCCTACGCGACACACAACAACGATTTGTCAGATTTCACTTAATACTGTTCCTCACATACAAACCTTTAGGTGGGAATGTTAGGTTAAATTGAAACCAAACTCATGAATGTTTTCAGCGTGCATTATCATACTGCAAAATTGCACCCAGCTGTGGAGATTATTCTTGTTGCAGAGTCCCTTGCATCAGCGTCTCTCTTAGTCCCCAAGAAAGTGTTATAAAGCAAGCAACACAGCCAAAGAGTACCGTAACAGTCCACTAATAACTAACATCAAACACATATGGCTACCAGCACAACAGACTTTAACACAAGCTCACAAAATGATGTGGTTTCACATAGGAATGTGCTAGCCAGTCTAGAACACAAGAAACCTAGAATTAGCGAGGAAGCAACAATTTGTCCACGTTAGCCGCTAATTTATTATTAGCTAACAAACAGGAGCTTCGTGAGCATCAGCAGAGTGATCACGATTCACTCTCTCTCTCTCTCTCATCTGGTTAGTGTTAGCAAAAACTAGTTTTACTGCTAACACGGACAAATTGCAAGACATCTTATGTAGCAAAGTACCATATTTTTCAGACCATAAGGCGCACCGGATTGTAAGGCGCACTGTCGATGAACGGGTCTGTTTTCATGCATAAGGTGCATTAAGCGATACAAAACAGGCAGATAAGTCAAACTTTACTCAATTTATTCTTCTTGCTTCCTCCATTCATTAATGTTGAATTCTCTGGCAGCTGCTCTATTCCCATGTTGTTGCAGTATATTAAGGACTAACCTCGTATCTTGGACTGATTATCTCAGTTGTTCTCCTGACTGAAGTTTAGTCCGTTTACAGCATCCTGCCATGCTATTGCATTTGTTAACTTTTATCAAGTGGAAAATAGTTAGTGTTCATCCTCCAGCTTCACTGTGTTTATGTTACGCTAACATAGCTGTATCGCTAGGGATCAAGTAGCACATCATTATATACCAGATAGTCCAACTTCAGTAACCCTACAAAAGTCACTCCTGTTTAGTTTTCTGTCTTCATTTATGTTGGAAGTGATAACAGAGCTGTACGTTTAAATTTTTTCAGAAATCTCTCAGTCATGGTATATCACGTTTAGGTGGAAACTAGCGAGCTAACTTCCTGCGAACTCCATTAAATTGACTAAATTCTATTTTCATGGATGCCTGGATGTTAAACTTAATTGTTACACCTGGTGAAGCAGCAACGCTGATCCTTTTATTAAAGATGAAAGAATTTAGACAGTTTTTAACTCTCAGTGATCCTGCAGTGTTCGTTTGACTCTGGGACCTGAAACAGACAGAGTTTTTGACCCTGGATTACTCCGCGAGGCTCCTGACTACGGCAGCCGTAATGCTCCAACAATCCATCAAGCGGTGCAGCTTCGTAGCTTACCAAAGTTGTACTAAAATGTTTTTTGACAGATTTTTGAGCGCAGTGTACCACATAAAATCGGTTCGAGGTCAGTAAGCACAACCAGAATTCATACATAAGCAAACCGGATTATTAGGCGCACTGTTGATTTTTCAGAAAATTCAAGGAGTTTAAGTGCACCTTATAGTGCAGAAAATATGGTACTGCAAATACCAAGACTACAGTTCATTTAACTACCAGGGCCATCAGTAAATATCAGCAGTTATCTGGAAGTTATGCGTAGTGTATTCTTGAAACTTCATTTTGAAATATGCCCTGACCTGCACACGTTAGTGATGTCAGCTCCTGAGTAACCCTCCATCTGCTCAGCAATCTTGTCCAAGTCCACGTCGCTGGCCAGCTCCAGCTCCCTCAGGTTAATCTTGAGCAGCTCCACTCGCCCCTTAGCTGCAAACAGAGGGCCAACAGCAACTAGAGCATGCTTTCTGCTTCAGTAAATGGTCATTTCATCAGCAATATTTACACGAAGACAGAAGGTCATCATTTACTCAGCATCGTTAGCAATTTAGCCCTCCTTGAGAATATTTATGTTGGGACTATAATTCCATGTTGTACATTTCTAAATCAACATTTGTCAAGTTTAATTAACACAAAGCAGACACTGAACCAGGCAGCCTTCTGGCATGGTTATAAATGTTTCCATAGAACAGAAAGTAGCTTTAAAAAAAGCTGCATGTGCTGTCAGCTGTGTGCACTGTGCTTCAAATCAGTGGAATGTGAGGAATGTGGAGGCTGAGCAGCTGATGCTTGTCACCAAGTCGAGCAGTTATGATCCAATCTGTTATGATCTGTTATTAGTTATTGAAACATGCAACACTTTTCAGAGTTTAGAGTTGTTGGCAGTTTTCATTTTCAATAATTGCATTTCATTGCCAACAATGTGGAAATCAGTAAAACAACAATTGTACTTGAAGGAAGAGGAATGTAGATCCGCTTCTCCAGGCGCCTCCTCAGAGCCTCATCAATGTCCCATGGAAAGTTGGTTGCAGCCAGGACCATCACCATCTTTGATGGGTCGTCGTTCTCTGATGCTCCACCAACACCTGCGTAAAAACAACAACAAGACGAGAAAAAAAACCTGCCTCCATCAAAAGGTAAATATATCTAGCATGAATGGAAATAGACAAAAGTTCTATACCATCCATTTGCACAAGTAGCTCTGCCTTTACTCTCCTGCTAGCTTCATGCTCCTCTGAGGTTCCTCTGCGGCTGCACATTGAGTCAATTTCATCAATGAAAATCGTGGTGGGAGCATAAAAACGTGCCTGTACGGGGACACATGCAATGACTCAGATCAAGGACAAAAAAAAAAAAAAAAAGTGTATTATTTTTAATACTAAGAAATTGTTTAACTTTACACAAAGATTGTTATAATTGGTTCACAAAAATGGCTTAACTTAATATGAAAGCACGTTTTATTCAGTTAATGATTATTTATTAATGAGTGATAAATTCACTCTCAGAAATAAAGGTGTGTTAGGTGATTTCCATCCACTAGAGGGCTCCAAAACTAACTTACAGTCCTGAAAAATTAAAGGAAATACTACTACAGACAACAGAAACTAAGTTCAGAACATTCAAGCACACCAACAAACACAAAACTGACAAAAACTGAACTTACCATTTCAAAGAGAAGGCGAACTAGTTTCTCAGACTCTCCTCTGTACTTGGAGGTCAGAGTTGATGAGGAGACATTGAAGAATGTGGTTCTACATTCAGTAGCAACTGCTTTAGCCAGAAGTGTTTTCCCGGTGCCAGGAGGTCCCACCATAAGCACACCCTAAAGAAGAAAATAACATCTATGTAACAGGACGCATGTGATACAAGTGATGACACAAACTTGTGCTTGCACACTACCTTCCAGGGTCGTCTTATTCCTTTAAAAAACGCTGGCATCCACATCGGCAACACAACTGCTTCTTTCAGCAGTTTTTTTGCATCTTCCAAGTCTGCGATGTCATCCCTATAAAAACAGTTTAGACTGATGTCAGATGTGAAAACTCTCAGGGAGGCTGGTGTTCATGCCAAGAAAGATAGATAAACCTCTACAGGACAAAAAGGCCATTAAGTGAAGCCAAAGCAGACATACCAAAAACTACAGTTTGTCTAACGGAGGAAAGCTCAAAGACTACAGCTTAGTCATTCAAGGCATCTGAAACGTTCACCTACCATTTAATATTTGGATTTTGAGATATAATATCCCTCTCCAGAGCTTCCACGAGGTCTTTATCATATCCTGCCCCATCAAACCTCTTTGCTTCTTTCTCCTGGACATCTGATTTATTCTGAGAGGCAGACCATAAATAAGTAAATACAAATAAAATAACCCTTCCCAGTTCCTTGAACAAATCTCTCGGGGAAAAAAACCCAAACTGGAATGACAGGCTAGGTAGTGAGTAAACAGACCGCATGTGATACTGTTTGATCAGCAATACTTTGTGACTTTTTGTTATGTGGTATAATAGAGAAGGCTGTGACTATGTGTGCTGCAACTTGGAACCATCAACATATCGCTCACCTTATCGTCCTTTGCTTTGCCAGCAGCCTCCTTTGGTTCCTTCTTTTCTTTGCCCTTGGAAGGTCTGCTTCTGTCGCCGTTGGCCCCTCGGGGCAGGTGTCTCTGCTGGGCCTTCACAGCCACACTCAGGCGGTTGTTTGCAGGTTTGCTGTCTTTGTAGGGGTTGGTAGGACGTCTGACAGGACAGGGAGAATGTCTGTGAAGAAAACAGGGATAAGACTATCAACTGCAACCCCTTAATGTCAACAGGTGTTAAATCATTGAAACATTTACATTCTTTGTGAATCAGCTTTTGCCTTAGTGCTTGGAGCACAAACCAGACAGAACCGTATGATTGATCGTTTTTTCCCCCCCTTAAATATTACTGATCTGACACCACTTCGATTATTCTATCGGCCAATAGCCAACTAAAGAGCTTAATATCATAATCTTTCATTTAAAACTAGCAAGACCAGACCAAACTGCCACAGCACACAGTCAAAAAGCCAAAGGGGAAAAAAAAGGCTGAGACACAGTCCTGCATTTGAAGTTAATGCTACTCTTTTTTTTCCCCTCTAAACAAAAACAAACATTTATTTAACCAGGATGTAAAACTCGTGAGATCAAGCATCTCTTGTGAGAGTGTCCTCGGTGATGATGATAATAAGCTAGCATGTTTTTTTAAGCATCATCATTTGCACTAGAAGCCAGACTCTCAGTCCAATCTGCTTCTCATTTTGAGTCAAGGCAACCTCTGCGAATGAAAAAAGCCCCTAAATGCCAAAAACAGTCCCATTAAACAGCCAACGTTACAGTTTTTTGTTGGGCTTTTTTTTTGGCACAGACATGTTTACAGACTGTACAAAAACAGATTTGGTCTCTTTGCATAATTTTCCTCTTAAAAAACTAAAATCTGTATGGTGGGTGAAATGGTTAGAGGCAGCTGTAGCCAAATAAGACGGCGTCCTTTGTGGTATCTGCTATCAAAGACGTTTGTGCTTCAGTTTTGCTGAGTGAAATTCCAGTATTTTATAAGACAGCACTGATGTGCAGATATCTGTGTTACAAATATACAGTCTGCTAATTACCAGATAACTTAAAACTCACTTGAACTGGGTGGGTGGAGTGCTATTTATTGTGTATAGCATCGGTATAAATAAAATCACACAATATTAGAGAAAGAATCACAAGAATATGTAAAGGTTCTCAGTCATCTAGGTCATCGCAATCTAAGGAGCTTGGAAAGAAAGAGTCTGGACTTCTTTAAGCTTCTTAACAGAGAAGCTGATGAGATGAGAGGTGAAAAATCTTCAAGAAACTTAAAGAAGTCCAGACGCTTTTCTTTCCAAGCTTCTTAGACAACCATACAAATCACATGATCCTCTGTGAGTAGTAGTCAGAGATGGTGTGGTAGAATAACTTCCTTTTAACAGGAAGAGACCTCTGACAGAACCAAGCTTAAGGTGGAGTAGCTATCTGCCATAATCTGCTTGTGGCAGATAGCTGCTCTCATCCCAAAAAGGAAATTTCTGGCTTTGATAAAATAAATATATACATTTTTAAAAATTACTAATGTTGTTCAAAATGGAGCATGTGGCCAAAAAAATATGTTACAAGCATACAAGCAACATAATATAAACTATGTTGCAAAAGTTAAAAAAAATAATAAAAAGGTGAATTTTTCAAGAAGTGCATCTCTGACAGTTAAAAATACACAGTTTGAGGTTTACCAGCCATCTTTCTGGAGGGCAGAGCAGGAACAAATCAAGCTCACAGAGGCTTACAGAGGTTCACTGATCTCAATCATATGACTACATCATGACTATTGTTCTTGGCTTATTCAACAATTGCAGTTCAGAAAACTGCAGAATTGCACCAGAAGCAGATATGTGTTCACGAAGCATCGGAATTTGTAGCATATGAAATTTCCTAAGCAACGAATAAGCAGAAAATAATACGTGTATGTAAATAGCCAGTGCAGTACCTCTGTTCCACATGCAAAGGTCTCATTTCAAAATCATCATGGTTACTGGGTTTAACAGGAGCTGTGTCCAACTGAAAGTTCCCCAGAGTTGACATTATGTCCTGAACTTGTTGATTCTCTTCGATGATTTCCTGCCACAGCTGAGAAACAACCACAGGTGCATGCATAAGAAAAATTGGTACCGGCTCCTCATATGATCAGATAAAAGATCAGCACTACATTTACCTGCTGCCACCTCTGCTGGAAACTGCTGTCTCGCAACGTGTACGCATATTTTTTGATTTGTTCAAGCAGCCCATGATAGAGAACACTGGCTGAGCTGTAGTTTCCCAGCAAGGCATATTCACGAGCCAGTTTCAGATTCTCACTAATTTCCCGTAGACTCATACCGCTGTGGAAACAGACAACAGGTTCACAAAAACTTATAACGCTGACTGGTCAAAATGGGCATGCTGCTGACAGTGAAATAAGGAGTGTTGAATAACTACAGCGCAGACAGAGATTGAAGTTTTAAAAATCTTACCAAAAAACAAAAAGCTTGCATTCACCTGGTGTAATCAGTAGAACATTTTCTCAGGACCATTTGAGGAACTACCCGTGTTCCTACTAGAAATGCAGGCAGTTTCTACATCAAGTACCATTTTTCTAACAAGGTCTAGTTTCCTGCCATTGTAAAAAATAAATTTAAATATTCAATTCAATTTTGTTTATATAGTGTCAAGTCCTAACAGCAGTCACCTCAAGGTAAAGACCCTAACAAAAATACAGAGAAACCTCAACATTCAGAGGACCGCCTTATGAGCAAGCACTTGGTGACAACGGGAGGTAAAAACTCCCTTTTAACAAAAAGAAACCTCCTGTAGGCCCAAGCAGGGGCAGTAATCTATTGAAAGTAGTTGGGGGTGATGGATAAGGAGGTAAGACAAAAGACACAGTGTGAAAACGAGTCAGAGATTAATTAAATGCAAACTAATGTATAAACAGACAGTGAAAAGAGGAGACAGGTGCCCTGTTGTGCTTCAACACAAAAACATGAAGCTACTGTAAAACTAACAAATTGTAAAGATCCACTGGTTTTAGTATTACTGCTTTCTTCTTTACTTTTTGCCTTAAATTCTTTTTTCTGGTTATTCTTTGTTCTGATACAGACTGAGGTTTGATTTACTCCCTGAAAAATAAACTTTTTGTTTTTCCCAAAGGGCCAGAAATAGCAGGACATAGAATGGAATAATGTCACGCAGACTTATTACCCGAACCACTGTTCATGCGGACTGAAGTGCTCATTTTGAGCCTGGAAAACACTACAGTGACCTTTTTGAAGTGGCATATTACAAGCCATAAGGTCTCTATTACGTACTAGAATCATTACACTTGTTAAACAGATATTTTATATGCATTTGCATTTTTTACTATCCAGATTATCTGGACATAAATACCTAAACTTTAATAGCTGGCCTTAAAATACCATCTTGGTGCTAGTTCCATTGTCAGATGGCCCGGGCACAACACCTATGTTGTATACAATCTATGAAAAATACCCAAGAACATATGTAGTGCCATCTGGACACTGCTTTATATAAGAGTGATACTATATTTACGACACGTGCACAGTTTAAAACATGTTGTCACATTCAGCGAAACATACGTAGTTGACAAGTGTGACTAGCACCTCTCAGCTGAAGTTGTTTCTCCACAGATTAGACGGAGCCTCGCCCAACTATAATCTGTTAAAGGCAAAATGCGACACTCAAGTCCACACGTACAAGATGCTAACGTTTCAAAGATGAGAAGAACAGCTCCTTTGTTCGTAGGAACCTTAATGTTAGGCAAGATAACTAAACTAAACGCTAGTGTACGTTTGTACGCGGTAGTGGTGACGTTAACGACAACCGACGCATCCTTAAGTTTGAATTTCAAGCCGGCTGGCTGGCTTCTCTCTCTGGTTCAAACTGTAAACGCATCGTCTTCGCAAAACTTGATGAACACAGTTGCTGAAACGACACTGAAACAGCTTTTGACACAAACCTGGTGTAAGTCGCATTTATGCTCAACTTTTCCTAAATGTGGCCGTGGTTCAGAGAAAGGCTGCTCACAGAATCCATCGGACTGGGAAAATAACTACACGATCTGGGGACATTTGTAGTCCAATTCATGACGGAAGTTTGTCACAGCGCACGTTGCGTATGCAAACCAGCTAGGGGCGAAAAGTTTTGAACTTCCGTTTTCGACCTTCAAAATTAAAACGTCAAACGTTATATGGACGTAAAAGCACAAAAAACTAAACGTAGAGTTTCCTGAAAAAACAATAACGTCACTACGACTACAGTGAATTACTCGCCCTAACTCGGTCATCTTAAGTAAGGCATAATTTTTTAAAAAGTTCCTTCTGACGAAAGGCAACCATCAGTTATCTATTAACATAAAACATTTCTGAATATTCCTGCTGTATTTTTTAAGTTCACTCTTTAGGGGAGCAGTGGTTGGCACTGTTGCCTCAGAGCAAGAAGATCCTGGATTTGAATCTGCTAACCTGGAGTCTATCTGTGCAGATGTGAGTAGCTGGGCTCTCTCTGTGCGTTCCTCTTCTTCCCAAAGGAATGTGACTCTAATTTGTGAATATGGTAAATGGCCTGTATTTATATAGCGCTTTACTAGTCCCTAAGGACCCCAAAGCGCTTTACATATCCAGTCATCCACCCATTCACGCACACATTCACACACTGGTGATGGCAAGCTACATTGTAGCCACAGCCACCCTGGGGCGCACTGACAGAGGCGAGGCTGCCGGACACTGGCGCCACCGGGCCCTCTGACCACCAATATGAGTGTGTATAGTTGTCTTTCTTTGTGTCAACCTGGTGACAGACGTGAAACCTGTGCCCCGTTGTTGCCCAATGACACCTGGGTTGGACTCTTGCCACCTTGAATTGAATATGTTGGATTGTGTGTCCACAGGTGTTTGTACTTTGCGTCGTAATAAAATGACGGTAAAAGGCTCCGCCCACTTCCTATCAATGTCTTACCATGCAACGACTCTGTGAATGGACTGGAGAAGTGTAGTGGTAGAGTCCTCCGTCAGGAATGAGATATGTGTGTCGACTTTTTATTCTCCCTTAAAATTATTATGCCATAACGCTGCACAGAGCAGCTCTGCTAACAGAATACGCAGAAGAAAAATGGACGGACCTTTAATAAAGATCTTCATATTTTGGGCGAGCACGTGTACTTATACCAGGGTTTTAATAGTTTTGCAATTTTCATTAGTTTTTATTTTTATTTAGTTTTGACTTCAGATTTTCAATTTTATATCAGTTTTAATTCGTTTTTACCAATTGTTTGCTAGTTTAGTTTAGTTTTTATTTTTTTGAAAATCCTTAGTTTCAGTTTAGTTTTGATTAGTTTCAGTTATAGTTTTAGTTGTGTTTGCAAAAATTAAGTGTAACAAAATCCCAGTTTCGTCATATCAGTCATTCTCTTCTGCTTATTTTTTGGGTATGTTGCTATTCCAGCTACCATACCCTGCACCCTACACAGGTCGCCTATCTGTCGCAGGGCTAACGCGCAGAGACAGACAACTCACATTTCCACCTATGGGTTCTTTAAATAAATACATACAGGCAGACAAACAACCATTGATACCAGGCAACTATCCATCCATTCGCTTCCGCTTATCCTTTTCAGGGTCGCGGGGAGCGCTGGAGCCTATCCCAGCTGTCATAGGGCAAGAGGCGGGGTACACCCTGGACAGGTCGCCAGTCTGTCGCAGGGCCAACACACAGGAACAGACAACCATTCGCATTCACTCGCACATTCACACATAGTGGCAATTTGGATTATCCAATTAACCTATCCCCACAAGTTGCATGTCTTTGGACGGTGGGAGGAAGCCGGAGTACCCAGAGGGAACCCACGCAAACACGGGGAGAACATGCAAACTCCACACAGAAAGACCCCGGCCTGATGGTGGAATTGAACCTTCTTGCTGTGCGGCAACAGTGCTAACCACCGTGCCATGCTGCCCTTACCAGGCAACTATAAAATGTATATCTTGGCCCCAATGAGACTATTAACTCTTGCAGCACCGGGTGTTCGTAATTTTGGTTCAAGTGAATTGATAAACTTTTTGAAGGCAATTGACTCAGAGTTATGTAGATATCCCCGTCCTGTTGTCTCGGGATGCATCACGCTGCCTTGCCTGGGGTTAGCTTCTGTTTTCTGGCTTCTGTTTCTGGGGATGAGGGTTGAGTGTGCTCCCTTACCTTGAGAAGGTAAGGGAGCTCAAGCCTTCTTGTGTGAGCTTTTCAAGTGCACTTTAAGGTTTGTGGGATTTTTTTTCCCTTTAGAAATGTCCCTCATAATTTGTCTCTTTCCACTACAAGACACTTGCTTTATCCAAAACACAGTCATATTCAAAGTAATCCCAAATTGGACTCTGGCGCTATCTCCCGACATGATTCTGCGCGTGGACGGAGCAGCAACACAGACGACTCGACTAACGTACTGCTACCTGCTGGCATAATGAGACGGCAAGAAAAAAATCTGGAAACTAAACTTCATTTTCACCCTTGACTATTGTATGACACGCACACATCAATGAAAACTAAACACATTTTTGCTATAAATTCAGTTAATTTTAGTTAGTTTTCCTTTTTTTTGTTTTTATTTTTTATTTCAGTTAACGAAAATGTTTTTTTACTTCTAGTTTTCGTTAACGATAATAACCTTGGATTAAACTATGATAAACTTAACTTTCAGCATTTGTATTACTGATGAAAATGTTGACAGGGAAGACCCAAATACACATGTTTGTAGTTAGTTAGAAAAAAAGGCACTTTGACTACAACTGAAAAATGAATGAATATTCCTGAATATTTACAAGAAGACAACTCAGTAGCAGGGAGCCAGCAAAGAAAAGAACAATAGGTACAGAGATACTGAAAAATAAATTACAATCAATTCACGATTTACAGATCAAAGTTGATCTATGAAGGAACAAAACACATGTAGTTTGTTTTTTATGTGGAGAACGTCATCCCGCATGACTGATTTATTGGTGGCTTAGGCTGTTGGACATTTGCACCTTAGAGAGCTCAAGGAGCTCAGTGACACCCTAATCCAGATCTGGAAAAAGATCCCCAGGACACCATCCACTGTTACATTAGGAGCATTCTCCAACAACATCATCCCCAGTGCCACTCATGGGGGAGAGCACATCATGTTTGAGACCGTTCTGCAGCTGCCATCCTACCTCAGAGCCGGGGTCTGTACAAGGAAGAAGGTTCAGCATATCCACGACATCTTTCCAGCTGCTCATTTCACAAAACTATAATTTTAGAAACCAACATATTATCAAATATCATAGTTTCTATTTTGTTTTTCAACAAGAGGTTTGTATACTCCTGTTTTCCTTCATGTGCAGCTTTGCTTATTCTCTTTGGACTTGCCCCCAGGCTCCTTATTTCTATTGTTTGGATTTTGTGAATGTACTGGTAATTTCAACAATTAAAGGCTCACTTTGAAGTCATCCTTGCGTTTGTGTGCCTGCATTAAACACTCACTCCAGCTTTAAATATGACACAAACAGAAATGTTTATTTTTGCTTCTGTAATACCTTTTTCATATTGATCACTATGAATGAAAAAGTAAAAACAAGAACTTGAAAAATAATTGGACCAAGAATAAAAAAGTTACATAATTCACAAAGGGTTTTTTTTTTTCCTGGGAAAAACTTGGTTAATTAAAACAAACATAACTTTTTCAGCTTCACTGAAATACACAGAAGGCCGATAAATGATCCATGTCCATCTGAGGACAGGATGTTGCTGTGGTGCAGGAGTAAGAGTACCTGAGTACATGAACAACAGGAAGACCGGCACACAGGTGATCGTTTAAATTAGTAAGCCCTTTTTAATTCAGTTTGCTTTGCTATATAATATTGCTTAAATTTGTTTTTCTAAATCAGCATCTATATTATATGTTTATTTACTTTGACTTATGACTAAGCTACATAAAACTGTACTTTTTGATTTTGTTGCATTTGAGTTATTTTAACTGCTAGGGCTAAATAAAGGACGTGTTATCTCATTAATTCAAACCCAATGTCATATAAGCTGTCTCGCATAATAACGTTGACGTATGACAGTTGAACACAATATAATCCATAACGAGATGAATAAAAGAGATATATTGCTGACTGGGGTAAACAACCATTTATTGAACATGCCAGTGTGGAAACACTGGGTTTTCTCCACACCCTTGCTGGGAAATCAGAAAGCTCTGCTTCATTCATGTGGCACAATGAGGGGGGACAAAAATCAAAGTAAACTGCGCTTAAACTGAATCTGACATAGCTAGAAAGATGAGAAAAAAAAAGACAAGTTATCTTCATTGCCCATCTTTTTCTTCCCTTTCAAAACTAAAAATTTATGGAAATGTCTTTAAAGAATTCAAGGTGCCAAAGCTGCTTACACAGCAGCTAATGTTGTTCCACCCCTACACGGATCTTACATTTAACTTACACCATTAGGGATGTGATCATGCCTGTAAAGGAAAGGTGGACAGTTAAACTTAAAAAAAAAAAAAAAAAAAATCCTGAAAATATATACAGTATATATCTATAGCTTCTCTGGCAGCATTAAACCAGTGTAAGCAGCCAGATCCAGCTCCCCACATTCCCGTTTTACAGACTCGTCCCACTCTGATGTTTCTATTCTCTCAGCAGCACCACCATGTCCTCTGAACTCAGTCCGAGAGCTCCAAAACTTTAGCTCTTCAAGAGCATTTTAGTCCGTCTCCATGGCACCACTGTGCGTCTCCTTGGACACCATGAGTCTCATCAGCTTCCCATGGAGCTTTTCAATCTTCTTCACGTCCTGGGCCTGGTCTGTCTTGTATTGTAAACACTGTAAAGATGGAGAAGACACCAAATGAAGGCAGTTACAGCATGAAAACTACAGGTTTTTACGGTTTTATAGTAGTGATTAAGTAGTCACCTAAATGATAGAGTTACATTGTTGCTTTCTTTTGGTGGTGCACACCTTTTTGTAAATCAATAATTGCTTGATACAGAGTTACATTATTTTGGCATGTGTACACGGTTCTACACTCAATGCCTTTTTAAAATAAATCTTACTATAATTATGTGACAAGAACACAATCAGCATCTTCTTAGCTCATGGATGAAATCCAAACTTCAATTAGACTGTAACTGGTCACAGAAGTCATTGTTATGCTTTGTAGCCTTGTGTAGCAGCACCACAGCTCTCCACTTGAGCAAGACCCACCATCAACAACAATATTCCAACACATTGGAGCTGGGGTTGGGTTTACAACCATGAGAGGTGAGCCTTAAGAGAGCTCAGCAACATCCAGGAACACCACACCACCACAACTAATTAAGCCAGCACCAAGTACCCAGGGAAGACCCGCACAGACACAGGGAGAACATGCAATCTCCACAGAGAATGAACCTAGCCAGGATTCAAACCAGGGACATTTTTGCTGTAAAGTTACAGTGAAAACAACCAATTCAGGTCCCTGGCTGGTCAACCGGTGCATCTCTAGAAAACATCAACCAAACAACACGCACTATGACACAGCTGTGCTTGATGTGTTGGTTACCAAACAGCCCCACTTATATTCTCATATGAATAATACTAGACTCAAAGCAGTCTTCACCATGTATCACAACCCAAAAATTAAAGATATTAATTCCAGTCCAAAGATCCATTAATTACTTTATACAAACTGTATGCGATGATTTACAAAGGGTCATTCCAATTTCAATACAAATTACATGGCCCAAGTAAAGGCTTGTCTAGCCACTTTCAAGTCATTTGTTTCCACAGGCAATAATAAAATATGGCTCTCTCAAAACTTTATCTCAAAAGGATAAAAGCCTGAAATTTTCACTTGTTTTTCTTTACACAGAGCTGAATCAGGACCTGTAATTTGTGACTGAAATATATAAAAACAAATGCCAGTACTGGCTAGTTGAAAACTATAAGCAGTCCTGTAAAGTACCATATATGAGCACACATTAATAATAATACAAAATAAATACATAAATAAAAACCTTCACATTGAGAAGTACTTATAACTGAAATCATTATTTTGTTAAATATATGCATATCCTTCATTTTTCAAGACCCACGTTGTAAGCAGCATGGTCAAGAAGCACTCTCATATTTCAGATTATGCTATCTATCTATGCGCACACACACAAACTTTTGCAGCGTTCATTCATGCAGTCAGTATATCGAATGCCTGTGGCAGTTGTGGCATTAAGATTAGGGCTGGGTTATACTTATACATCAGACTGCAAGTTATGCCATGTCGACATGGCAACTTGGCTTTGCAAGACTACTTATGTGGAATAACTTACTAAGCCATTTTTCGTAACTTTTAATTGTTTTGCTATATTTACTTTTCAAGATCAATTCTACCTGCCACTTTGAGACTTATCGCCCTGAAGAAGTCTTGTAATTAAGATTACATTTAAAACTCCTACTGGCAAGCAGGGATCAGGAAATTACAAGTTAAAAAGTATTCTACGTGTTTTATTTTGTATTATTGTGAAATACAGCTAGACACCACTCACAAGCTGCTGCTCAGTGGCTTTTGCCATGTGATATTTGTATTATTAGTGTGTGCTAAAATATGGCACTTTAAGTGCTTAATTTATTCATTTTTTATAACCAATGCACTTTAAAAAAAAAAAAAAAAAAAACTTATATATATATATATATATATATATATATATATATATAAATTTAAAAAAACACCCAGCACGCCCCTGCGGGCGGTTTATCCTTCAAGCTCGGGTCCTCTACCAGAGGCCTGGGAGCTTGAGGGTCCTGCGCAGTATCTTAGCTGTTCCCAGGACTGCACTCTTCTGGACAGAGATCTCCGATGTTGTTCCCGGGATCTGCTGGAGCCACTCGCCTAGCTTGGGAGTCACCGCACCTAGTGCTCCGATTACCACGGGGACCACCGTTACCTTCACCCTCCACATCCTCTCGAGCTCTTCTCTGAGCCCTTGGTATTTCTCCAGCTTCTCGTGTTCCTTCTTCCTGATATTGCTGTCATTCGGAACCGCTACATCGATCACTACGGCCGTCTTCTTCTGTTTGTCTACCACCACTATGTCCGGTTGGTTAGCCACCACCATTTTGTCCGTCTGTATCTGGAAGTCCCACAGGATCTTAGCTCGGTCATTCTCCACCACCCTTGGGGGCATCTCCCATTTTGACCTCGGGACTTCCAGGTTGTACTCAGCACAGATGTTCCTGTACACTATGCCGGCCACTTGGTTATGGCGTTCCATGTATGCCTTGCCTGCTAGCATCTTGCACCCTGCTGTTATGTGCTGGATTGTCTCTGGGGCATCTTTACACAGCCTGCACCTGGGGTCTTGCCTGGTGTGATAGACCCCAGCCTCTATGGATCTTGTGCTCAGAGCTTGTTCTTGTGCTGCCATGATTAGTGCCTCTGTGCTGTCTTTCAGTCCAGCTTTGTCCAGCCACTGGTAGGATTTCTGGATATCAGCCACCTCCTCTATCTGCCGGTGGTACATACCGTGCAGGGGCCTGTCCTTCCATGATGGTTCCTCGTCTCCATCCTCTTTCTTGGGTTTCTGCTGCCTGAGGTATTCACTGAGCACTCGGTCAGTTGGGGCCATCTTCCCAATGTATTCTTGGATGTTCCTTGTCTCATCCTGGACTGTGGTGCTGACACTCACCAGTCCCCGGCCCCCTTCCTTCCGCTTAGCGTACAGCCTCAGGGTGCTGGACTTGGGGTGAAACCCTCCATGCATGGTAAGGAGCTTTCTTGTCTTTATGTCAGTGGCTTCTATCTCCTCCTTTGGCCAGCTTATTACCCCAGCAGGGTACCTGATCACGGGCAGGGCGTATGTGTTGATGGCCCGGATCTTGTTCTTACCATTCAGCTGACTCCTCAGGACTTGCCTGACCCTCTGCAGGTACTTGGTGGTTGCAGCCTTTCTAGCGGCCTCTTCATGGTTCCCATTTGCCTGCGGGATCCCCAAGTACTTGTAACTGTCCTCTATGTCTGCAATGTTGCCTTCTGGTAGTTCAATCCCCTCAGTTCTGACTACCTTCCCTCTCTTTGTTACCATCCGACTACACTTCTCCAGTCCAAACGACATTCCAATGTCATTGCTGTATAGCCTGGTAGTGTGGATCAGTGAATCGATGTCTCGTTCACTCTTGGCATACAGCTTGATGTCATCCATGTACAGGAGGTGGCTGACAACTGCTCCGTTCCGTAGTCGGTATCCGTAGCCAGTCTTGTTAATGATCTCACTGAGGGGGTTCAGGCCTATGCAGAACAGCAGTGGGGACAGAGCATCTCCTTGGTAGATCCCGCACTTGATGGTAACTTGTGCTATGGGCTTGGAGTTGGCCTCTAGTGTTGTACGCCACATCCCCATTGAGTTCCTGATGAAGGCTCTTAGGGTCCCATTGATCTTGTACAATTCTAGGCATTCCAGTATCCAGCTGTGGGGCATTGAGTCATAGGCCTTCTTGTAATCAATCCAGGCAGTGCACAGGTTGGTCAGTCTGGTCTTGCAGTCTCGGCTGATTGTTCTGTCTACCAGTAGCTGGTGTTTTGCACCTCTGGTATTCTTGCCAATTCCTTTCTGTGTCCCGCTCATGTATTGACCCATGTGCCTGTTCATCTTAGCCGATATGATGCCTGACAGGAGCTTCCATGTAGTACTGAGGCAGGTTATTGGTCGGTAGTTGGAGGGGACCGGTCCCTTCTTGGGGTCCTTGGGGATCAGGACCGTCCGGCCTTCAGTTAGCCATTCCGGGTGTCTCTCGTTAACTAGCAGCTGGTTCATTTGTGCTGCCAGACGCTCGTGGAGTGCAGTCAGCTTCTTCAGCCAGTAGGCGTGAACCATGTCGGGCCCTGGTGCTGTCCAACTCTTCATACTGGAGACCCTTTCTTGGATATCTGCCACTGTGATGGTTACTGGACCCTGTTCAGGGAGGTCGCTGTGGTCTGCCCTCAGATCCACTAGCCACTGAGCATTGCCGTTATGGGTTGCATCCTTCTCCCATATGCTCTTCCAGTATTGCTCCGTCTCCAGCCTTGGTGGTGCTGTTCTCTTATTGTTCCCTTGCCACTGAGAGTACACCTTTGCTGGTTCTGTGGAGAACAGCTGGTTTATTCTCCTGCCTTCTATCTCTCTGGTGTACCTCCTCAAGCGGCTGGCCAAGGCTGTGAGTCTTTGCTTGGCAGTTTCCAAGGCCTCAGGTATGGACAGCTTGCTGTATTTCTTAGGCACCTTATTTGTCGCACCTTTCTGCATATATATATATATATATATATATATATATATATATATATATATATATATATATATATATATATATATATATATATATATACACACACACACACATATGGGGTGCAACGATACACAAAATTCACAGTTCGATGTTTTTTCCATACAAAAAAATGTTCATGCCATTGAACAAAAATGTTCAAAGGCATGAAAAACAATTTGTCATTTCTTAAAATTATAAATATATATTTTAACTCAAAAGTACAGTTTTTAAATTTAATGTTGCTGAAACAACAAAGTAATAAAAAAAAATACATCTCTCTGATCGACAAATCACTCATCTTTGGAAAAGAGAGTTTATTACAGAGAAATGTCTCTTTCCAAAATAAAAGCTATACTATACGCTTCTTCTGGGCTATATTCTCAGCAGCATATTAAACATATCAGGTCCCCATAAGGAGAATCATGTGCTAACGGCTGTCTAAATGACTCGGGTAAAGTTAGTAGCATGCTTGCTTGTTGTTTTTGTCTGCTTCCACTTGTCTTTGCACTAGGATGATGTCGGAGTAAATGTGCAGTCATATTCGTTGTGTTCCCACTAGTGCTGTCAGCGTTAATCTCGTTGAAATGACCTTAACGCCACAACACGGCAAATATCCGTTAACGAGCTACCGCGGATCGCCTCGTGCGTGGGGCTGGACGGCGTCAACACGTTAACGAGCTAACTGCGCTAACGCACTAGTTCCCACCAATGTAATAGAGCATTGCGTGGCACATCCAACATACTGTTTTACTTTTGTCCATGACGCGCTTACCTTCAGGGTCATACGTCACATGAAAACCAAAATAGTTCCAAACGCCTGATCTGAATGAGGGTGGGGGAGGTTCAATTTGCCATGTTGCAAGGAGAGCTTAACTTCTGTCTGCTAGCTTGCCCTGCGCTCAGTGAATCTGCATTCGACTACTCCGCCTAGGCTGCACTGTCGAGCACAGATCCACTGAGCGCTCAACACAGACAGCATAGTCAGAAGGAAAGTTGATAAAATAGATTAAAAATTTTGTATTGTTCGATACATATGCGTACCGAACCGAAAGCACTGTATCGAACGGTTCAATATCAATACGAGTATCGTTGCACCCCTAATATATATTATAATATAATATAACATAAATATATATATATGTGTGTGTGTGTGTCCTAAAGTACAGAGTATGTTTCAATCCTGTACTAAGAAATATCAAAATGAAAATTTCCAGCTTTTATCTTTAATAGTTTTAATAGTTTGAGATGTTCATGTTCAAACATTGAAATTTGAGGCAAACCGCACAAACATGCTAGATGGAGATGTTAAGCAGAAGGCTCACAATGATTTGAGACTGAATTAATCATATGCCATTACCTCACTTAAAGAAAAAGTGGACAAAGTGGCATGATAATCTACATACTGTCATTTTCTCCTGTGCCTAAGAACCATTTAAGCCTCTTTACCCTGATTTTATATGAATTTATGGATAAATGATTTTAAAACGAAATTAAATCTAAGAACTTTCTTAGCATTTTGACAATGGGATCTACTCCAAGTATTAAGAAAGTTTGTGAATATAGGGCTAGATGCCAATATTATAAATCTGTAGTCTTCTCTAAAGATGAGTTTACCCGCCAACCTTCCAAAAGAATTCATAGAAGTGAAGAATTTGGGATATCTGGAATATAATGCAGCCAGGTCATTAGACATTGGGTATCACTGTCAAGTAAGCCTAATATTTCTACCATAAAATGAACACGGAAAAATCCAGCGCAACACAGGAAGAAGAAAAACAGCTAAAATGGTGTATCCCCCTCCCACTGCTCACACTTTATTACACAACAAAACGTAAAATATTACAGGAGCTTTATTAAACAAAAAAAGAAAAAAAAACTCGCAGCTGCTAGCCTGCTTGTGTTACTCTGCTACACGTTACGATTTAGCCTCACACAAACTAGTACCAGCAGACTCAGAAAACAAAGAGAGAAGTTTCTGGCTGCTCGTCCAAAAAACAAGTTTTAAGAGCTTTCTCAAGAGAACCTCTCATATTTCACTGGCTGGTACAAACAATTCCACGTTTTTTCCTCGGTGTACTTACCACAGCATTGTCAGTCACTTTAATGCACAGGTTTCCGTCGCAGTGTCTGTATTTTAGAACCACTCTGACCTGAAAAAAAGAAATAACATAACAAAAATGTTCAGAATTTAACATGAAAAAATATCGAACCACCAGTCAGCACAGTCACGTCGCTAACGTGCCATTTAGCTAACAGGCTATCCAGTATGGTACTTATTAAATAAAGCGTTATTACCTTCATTGGGTCTGTCAGATACAGTTTTTCTGCTGCACGGGCGAACTCCTCCCACGTCTGATAGTAAGGCATTGTTTTCACAAATACAATACTAACAAAAGCAGAAAACAAGTTTGAATCGGATGTTCGCGTTTGCTAACTTCGGAACACCACATCAGCAGCAACGTGAGTACAACCAATCAGACCGAAGAGACCACGGCGCGAACCCATATCCGGTATGCGCATTCAAAATAAAAGCACAAGACTTGAACTTACTGAAAAATCACAAAAAAAGGTAAGAGTACCGTAAATCGAGCAGTGCTCCCTTACAAGCTATTAAAAGAGACGACGAACTGAAACACTGACTTGATAAAAATCCTAGACCTGATTAGACCTTTGATCTTTTAAGCCTGAAACTCTGATTGGGACCTGGCATTTTTGTTTGTTTGTTTTCTTTGGGAGGGGGGGGGGTCTCTGTATGTTTGTTTGATCGTGTCATTTCATTCATCTGAAGGTGGCAAAATTCCCTCTGAATAAATAAGGGCCTTCAAAAAAATTATGTGCTGTGAACACAGGCCATAGAAAGGAAAAATCCAACACTGAGGGAAATCAATGTCACTAATGGAGCAGAGAGAAAATAAAATAATGTAGACTAATAGAAATCATCTAACGCCTAACTCTTGTGTCTTGGGGTGAGTTTAGTCAGAAAGATATGATTATATATGTATAAACAGCACTAGCAATGAAATATTACAAAGTTTTAAAACATTTACATTTAATTTAAGCCTTCAAAATTAATGTTTCATCAAGATACGGCCACATGATATAGGCTGACCTGAAATGCAAGATGAATAAATTGATATAACATACTTCCTCAATGAGCCTTTTTTAAACAGTGGTTTAAAAAGATTAAGTTAAAAGAAAACACATAACAAATAGCTTATTTAAGCAGAATGGTATAAAAGGCAATAAGAGGCAGACACGTTTGTTGATAAGGCACAAACCTGAAATTTCATTAAATGCAATCAAATAAAATCAGCATACACTTAAATTTTTGAAAACTTAAGTAATAACATAACACATGACAAAGTAAATAGATATTTCGAATTCAACAAAGCAAAAGTAAGCAGTTACGCAGAGTCATATAGAACAGTTTTTAATTTGTTTATTTATTTGTGTATTTATTTACACTGTACACTTTATGGAATATCATACACTAGTTCAGTAACGTAAATATTGCCTCTCGTTTTTCTGAGCAGTCGGGATGGTTTGTTTTGCTTTTGTTTTGAAATTGTACACAGGCCCAGACCCGGAAATGTTACTGTGCTGTAAAGCGTGGGAATGCCTTTATGTCGCCTCCAAGTGGTTGTGGTTAAAGACGACTAAAATAACAAAATATGTATATCAAAATTTAAAATCATACACCCCAAGTATTTAGAATATTGAACGGCAGCAAAGTAAAGTACTTAAGTAATAATAATACAAATAACAATAATAATAAGAAATGAAAAAAAATGAGGACATGCTCATTATGTAAATTTCAAGTAAAAAATATTATATGTTGAAAATGAGAAATTATTATTATATTTTAAACATATGTGATCATTTTAAATGTGGCTGTTAAATTAAAAGAGAAAATCACAACACAAAGTTTTAAAGAAATGAACAATTTCATCCAGAGTGATACATATTAATTACAAACACAAAGGACAGGAACGAGAAACGAGCACTAATGTAACACTACTCCTTTTTATCAGTTAAGTAGAGTTTCTAAATTATTTACACATGACTGCACTCTTTGATTTACACATTACACATAACACATAAAAAGAGGGTTACACCTTCACACTATTGTCACATAAATGTCAGAGTTGGGGTGTGAAGTGAACCCAACTACATGAAATAGAATCTCTGGGTGTTTGCTATTAATTTGTTAAGATTAGTGGCAAAGAACCAGTTAGGTTTTTTTCTTAACTTAATTAGTTAAGAAAAAAAAAGCATAGCAGCAGGAAAAATACCTTATAATTGAAGCAGAGCAAAAACAAAAACCAAAAAACCCCAAAACAAAATAAAAAAACAAAACTCAGGAAACTAAACTGATGCCCAGAGAAACAAACAGGGAAAAAAGAGACAACTGCACTGAGACAAAGACTGACAAGATGACAGATAAAAGAAAACAGAGGAAGGCAAAGGATATAGGAAGCAACATATATGGAAACCCCGAAGGAACTAAACACACAAAAGTCAAAGTAGCAAATGGACCAAGAATGACAAAACAATGGTTTGCAAATTAACACAAAAAAACAACCTTAACAGTCACTGTGAATCCTCTGAGGTCCAAGAAACCCCAATTCTTACCCAGGGCTATCACAGTATGTAATTTTTGTTTTTATGAAATTGTTCTCTCATGTCTTCACAACCAGGGAGCAAAGAAAATAACAATTTTAACTGAAACACATCTAAATCTTCTCACGTTTTCCCTATAAATTTAGGGTTCCATTTATGACTTACTGTCTTATAGCAGGGGTGGGGAACTCCAGGCCTCAAGGGCTGGTGTCCTGGAGGTTTTAGATATAACCGTGGGTCAACACGCCTGATTTAAATGATTAGTTCATTATGAGTCCTCTGGAGAACTTCAAGACATGTTGAAGATGTAATTTGGGCATTTAAATCAGCTATGTTGGATAAAGGACACATCTAAAACCTGCAAGACACCGGCCCTTGAAGCCTGGAGTTCCCCATCCCTGTCTTAGAGCTCAGAGGATTAGGACTAATAAGTACCAATGCACCTAAGGTACTAGAAAAATATTTTAGTGAAGTAAGTGTGGAAAAGAATTACAGTACCCAAATACAAAGATGTTTTTTAACACTGGCAGAATGTTGGTAATGTTGTGGAGATCATTTCATGGTCTCCACACTAGATGGCAGACAGAGTTCACTGGCATCTGGGGTGAACTTTAGAGACCTAATGAGCGCAGAAGAAAACTGATGCAACAAAACTGAGTTCAGATCAGGCTGCTTGCATCAGGATTTGGATGGTGCCCTTTTGCCTTTGAGCAGTTTGCAGTGAGAGTATGCTTCATTTGCCTCAGATCTAATGACATTTACTGCTTCATTGTGTTAGATGTCACAACAACAGAGCTGGTGAGGAGTGGGCGTTGTGCTGATGGTTCATTCATCATCGGTGAGTCAGTCACAGCTCAGTCACTCGAGTGGATGACTTGTATTGATTTCGGATTTTAGGATGGATGGTGCTAGTGTTTCGACACATACACACCCACGGGGACTCCATCCTCACAGAAGAACACAGCGACAAGACCCTTCATGAACAAACTGACAAAACACAGGCTTTTAGCACGAAGAACCTGCATCTCAGAGGCAACATTGCAAACTATAGCTGCCTCTAATGTTGTGGTAAAAGTCTGTTTGTCCTTTCCACTACATACAGTTTGATAATGATATTTCTAGGAAGCTGTTAGATGTCCTAGAAGAGGATAATAGAATGTGTAATCTGTTATGTTTTGGGATTTGCCACCTTGTACTTGCAGTCTACAAGAACTATAGAGTCAGGTCTTGAGTCAGGTCTTTCCGTTCGGCTATAAAACCACAACGACACACAGGAGTGGTTTGTGCACTTATACAATTCAGGGAGGAGGAGGATCTCCTTCAGCTACATAAATAAATAGTCCTTTCAGTTTTGTGGACTAACTGATTCAGCCTCACCTCTGATAAGCTTCTTTCAGCCCTTTTGTGTGTCAGTAGCTTACAGGACTTCACTTGATGATGGACATGTGATATATCCCACACACATATGGCTGAAATTCAAGCAACCAGTTAAAATAGAAACACTCGCTGTGGCTGCGGATCTGTAATGGTGACAACAGGATGACAATTTTGCTTCTCACTGACTTGCTCATTAATAATCGTCAGGGATCAGCAGTCAGCGTTTTTACCACACCAGCATGAACTCTCACATCAGTCCACTCACACATAAACACACACCCGCAGTAGAGAGAGTGACCAGCAGTAAATCACACAGTTTGTGTCAGGCACCACCTGTGGCAGAACATCAGCTGTCTGTGTTTCTGACACCTGTTTGTCTTTGTGGGGAGGGCTACAAGTTGTTTTTGTGTGTGTGTACTTGAAAGTAAAATCCTCAAATGTATTTTCTCAGTCAAAGACATTAATAAAAATTCCCATCAGAGTAGGGAGGGATTCTTTATGAGACAAAGCCTGTTAAAAGCTTGAGAACCACTGAATCACACTAAAGTCTGAATGTTTCCAGCTTTCATTTTACAGTGTGTTCAGAAAGCATTCAGACCCCTCCCCCGAAATATCACATTTACATAGTCTTTGGCAAAAACACAACGACACATTTCTCTTGATCATTGCTGAGATGTTTCTACACCTTGATTAGAGTCCGCCTGTGCTAAACTCAATTGATTGGATGCGATCTGGAAAGACACACAGCTCTCTATAGAAGGTTTCACAACTGATTATATATATGAGAGCAAATAACAAGCCCAACAAGCGGGGGGGGGGGGGTATAGTGAGAGAGATGACCAAGGACCTAATGATCACTTTGACTAAAGGACAGAAGAAGAAGACCACATGGATAACTATCACTGGAGCTCTCCATTGATCTAGGCTTTATGACTAATAAGCAATATAATTCTAGCTGTGAAATAAATGTATGCGGTGAAATGTACAATGCACAACCCTGAAATTTAGTGACGGAAACATGTAAGTACAGTGAAAGCACTTCACAAAACTTGTGACATGGTGTAACTCAGCTCATAACCTTAGCGCGTCGGAGCAGTATGCCTCATGCGATAGAGCGGCTGTGGCGTGCAAGACCTCTGTCTGGTTGAGCATTTGGAGCCTTGCTACCAAACCGGCATTTCATCTCCGAGAAATTTATCCCAGAGAGAAGTGTGTAAGTTCATTTTGGAATGTCTGTAAAGCATTCCACGTTAAGCATAATAACAACGGATATATGTAACGACTGCCCCTCATTCTCTCCCTCCCTCTCCTGTTGCTACTTCAATGATCAGCTGATCGGCTTTTCTGTCGTGAGTCCGTCTCTCTTGCTTGTTTTTGGCCCACTTTGCACCAGAAAGAGGAAACCAGCGGCTGAACAACAGCAGCACGTTTAAGCTTGATAAGCTGTTGTTAGAATTTATTTAATATTAGTTTCTACACCAGGATCCTTTTCTACCTAGCTGACGGCTGGTAACTGTGCAGGGGCGGATCTACCAAAGTTTTGCCAGGGAGGCAGGTAGGGCATTAACAGGGAAAAGAGGGGTACTAAGAAATACTTATCTTTCTTATTCTCGTCTAAAACGTCTAGCTTTTAATAAATAATTATCTGAATCTTACACCCAAAGTTTTAATCTGATGTAAAATGTATAGAATGACGAGGCAGAGGGTGGGGGGGTGGTTCCTTGTTTTTTTTTTTGCTGGGAGTTTGCAACCCTATTAGTTAGGTTGTTTAATATTTCTGCTAAGTACTCTTTAAAATGCCAGAATAGGGAGGATGGTGTAGGTTTAAGTTTATTAGATTGATCATTATTGTCAGTAGCAGTTTTCGATACGAGCGACATGGGCGGTTGCCCGGGCGGCATCGTGGTGGGGGGCGGCATCACGCCCATTTACTTGTACTCATGCTGCCCGACGTCATGCCAGCGCATATTGGGAATGTCACAGGCACCGATTGGTTTTCTATCGCCCATTTGCTGGGAGTAAGGGCGCCCTCGTTTGCGTAGTGCGCCTGCTGCTTGCGGCACAGGGAGAAGAGGGCGGGGCGGCGGGGGATTCTCTGGCTGGCTGGAGCAGCATCTAATAACCAACCCGCAAAATAAAACTAAATAAAAACAAACCAAACACGAAAACAACAGACATTTTAATACAGACTTATAATTTGCACCGCTGTTTTTTCAAAATTCCATATGCGCAAAGTAAGCGCGAGAGCCCTCGGTGCGCCTGCTCGCTGCTGAAGTCAAAGTAAACTTTATTGTCATCTCCGCTACATACAGTCCAGGATATAGAGAGACGAGGCTCCAGTTACAACAGTGCAAGTAAACAAACAATAAATATAAGAAGAGTAAGAAAATAAATATACACTTTAGGACTTTTAGTGAAGGGATCAATAACAATTTAAATTTTATATTTGATGATTTAAAGTCTCACACACAAACCGTCGAAAGGGGAGGGGGGGCCCTGCTGCTTCCAAACAGAGCACATTTCATTTATAATGTTGTAAATCCAAGTCCATTATGTATTCATGATTTGAATCCTGGGTTGTGCGAAATCCCAGAAATAAACCCTAGACAAAGTGATTCTGTGAACTAAGGTGTAGGTCTATTAGGTTATGTTGTGGTGATCCTCGGGTTGGGGGGTGATTGTTCATACTGGAGTGCAAAATTAAAACCAATGGAAGATGGACAAGAAAAGTTCAAAGCCATCAGGTGCTCAGTGTAGAAAAAAGAGAAAAGAAGAGGAGGAGAAAAGAGCAAAAGATACAGGTAAGCAGATGTCATGGCAGGTCATCCTGAAACAATCAGAATCAGAATATTTAACAGTAACAGACTAAACTCCAAACATTATGTAACATTATGTTACAGATTTTACACATTTAAGAAATAGCACTAATATATATATACATATATATATATATATATAAAAATTGCCCACTCGCCCCTGTAGGTGGTCCATCCTTCAAGCTGGCAGAGGGGGTGTTCGCCCAGGGCACCGAACAGCCTAGGACCGCCACTGAGTATTGTTGAACAATTAAATATTTTGGGTGCAGTGTAGTTTTTGCATACAGGTATAACAGAATTGCTTTAGTTTAAAAGAAAACACAAAAGCTTGACTATGACCTTATACAAAATGCAGCAAGATGTTAAAAAAAACTGTTTTATTGATTAAAAAATACACTATATCGGATTCATATCGGTATTGGCAGATATCCAAATGTATGATATCGGTATCGGTATTGGACATAAAAAAGTGGTATCGTGCCATCTGTAGTTTAAACCACTCAGACTGTGACCAAACATGATTCTGTGGTTTGATTAAACTTTGTGGCCTCAGTTCTAAATATTATGTCTGAAGGGAAACCAGGCAGAGCTTATGACCTACTCAATATCATCCCTACAATGAAGTATGGTGGCATCATGGTGTCTGGCTATTTTTCAGCAGAAGGGACTGGAGACTAATTAGGGTTTAGGGAAAGCTGAAAGTAGAAAAGTACAGAGACATCCTCAGTGAAAACCTGTTCCACATGTGGAACAGGTTTTCACTGAGGATGTCTCTGTGACAATTACTTGAAGGTTCACTTTCCAACATGACAATGACAACACAGGAGTGGCTTAGGGACAACTCTACGGATGTCCTAGAGTAGCCCAGTTACTGACCTGAACTCTATTGAACATCTCTGTAGAAACCTGACAATGCCGACTTTCATCATCCAACCTGACAAAACAAACAATAAGAAGAAAAAAGTTGGGAAATAAATGTACAATGGTTGTTGCTTGTTTACTTTACTACTGTTTTCAGTTAGACTGACTAACATAATTACATAATTAAGACTTACATGTTAGTTATCAAGGGCATGAGTAAAATGTTGTGAATGTGTGTAAATCATAATGAAATCCATTTGAACTATTGTCTATAAGTGTGGAAATTAAGATAAAGAACAACGGAGTGTTATTAAAGACATAACCAACTCCTTACAGGAACCAGTCAACGCAGAAACACTGAAAAAGTTATCCACCTCAGTTGTCAAGGGCAACCTGTACGTGCGACGTCTGACAAGCTGCGTAAATTGCTGCATTCAGGTACAGTGCGACATAACCAACTTATGCCGGCTCGCATGAAAAAAAGGCAGCAAGCCGGGTGCTGTTGCCTGAGTTATGTTTCGAACTAAATTAGCCTTCTGTTGTGTTTTTCCAAAATAAGCTTCATTTTATAAAAGGTACAATACATGAAGAAACCTGGACCAGTCCTAGATTGAAATGCATTAGAGGTTTCGACGACAGCAAAGTTGGTGGTAGAACACATAACTTGCAAGTGAAGAAAGGTTATTAAAACGTTATTTTGGGGCAAACATTTTAAACAGTTTTATTACATACGTGCTGATGCTAGACATGCCGATTTTTGTCCATGATGTAACCATTTAAATCAAAGTTCGTTTAGAAAAACTGCCCCAATAAGTGCCTGAAGGAGTTTCAAGACGAAAGGCAATACTTTTCTGTAGACACACCTGGCGCTGGTAAAATTCATTTTTTGTTTGTTTGTTTTAGGGAAGGGGGCATATTTATTCCCGAGAAACTTCAGAGTAGGAGTTTACAGCGGGTCCTTAAACGCAGCACATGTTGCGGCCAGCAGCCAGCGGCAGCAGACCGGTATCCGAGCGGCACAGCGCCGCATCACATAGAGCTGAGTGCGTCAGAAACAGCCGAGAAACGCTGCGATTCTCCGCTTTAGTTCCCAGTGATTCAGTGCCAGCAGCGGAGCGGCGATGCTCTAGAACATGTAGGAGTCGACTGTTTCTTTTTAAGCCACCATTTTCTTTTTTCTTTTCCTTTTTTGTACTTTTATCGGATAGCCCGCAAACTGTGAAACATCTTGTCACGCCGTCGTCGGGAGTCCCCATTCATCTTAGGTCGCTTGTATCGTTGAACCGAGCAGCGAACTTTGGTGAAAACTACACAGCAACTCAGCCGTCGTCGTTATTCGAAAGACTCTGTGACATATTTGGCCTGACACCACTTTCACCATGAGGTAGGAAGCCCCTGTCTTCATTCTGAAATAGTGTGAGAGGAGTGAGTGTTTTTTTTTTTTTTTTGGGGGGGGGGGAAGAGATGAAACAATGAAAACTACAAAATTACGCCAACTTTGCTTCCATAACGGCTTGTATCGAGTAACCGGTGCGCGCCTGCTTGCAGTGCCGTGTTCGCCTTATTAGAGGGTGTTTGTTTGTGGTCAGGTTTTATTAACGCCAGCAGGCGCGCTCAGTTGAATCTGAATTTGTGCTGCATTTGTGGACGTGCATGGGTTTGGAATGGCGCTCGCTTATTCCTCCTGCTGCTGCTACTCCCACTCTGCATGAGAGAGGATTATCTTTCAGCGGTGCTGCTGATGGGGTGGCATTTATTTGATGCCACATCATGATTGTCACACACGCGCAGAGAAGCACACAGAGAATGGCTGGTAAATAAACGCTAGCTCCATAGACACCCAGCCTGAGCGAGTCTGGTGGCAGATGGCGAAGACATATGATAGCTGCTTAAACACATAGTGCAGTTCTGACATGTGTCATGAACTCGGGAGGACACGGGTTTGACAATGTTCGTGCAGCATGTTGGATGTACCACCTGACAAAACCATCATAGCTTACCATGTGTGGCTGTTATGTAGCGTGGATGAAGTCTCTGTTTTCCATTAAAACATGATATCTTCTGAAGGGAAAGCCTATTCGTGCAGATACTTTGAACGGCTGCTTATTCTATGGAGGTCTGTTTTTGTCCAAATTATTTTCGGATATCTATTGTGCAAATTGTATTTGCATCCTTTCAACTTTACTTCACTTATGGCAAAACACTTTTTGACAAGCAGGTTGTGCTTGATGGTGTCTCTTTTGACACAAACATGTGTCAGTGCTTGTTTAATGTGGAGGGAAGACCCATCCCACACTGTGGTGTTTGGTGGTGACATAACAACGTGGGCTTTTGTGTAAGGAAAAAAGGGGAATGTTGAATGATGTACAACATAGAAACAGATGGTAAGAAATCTTTTAAACCCATAGAGGAAAAAGTTGAATGAATTCTGTTAGTAGTGCTGTGATGTGGTGACCACAGTGATATTCAGTGACAGCAAAATAATCGCTGACGAGTCTCAAGTTAAATGTTTCTCAACTCCAAGGTGAGCATCTGAAGTGACTAGAAATTACTATTACTAATGATAGAATCAGATGAAAATGGGCTCTAGTTTTGTCTCATTCATTTGGCAATAAAAACACTGCTTATGTTTGGAGAAGGGAGTAACTTACAACACGGTGGTGGGACTATTATGCTGTGGGAACGCTTCAGTGTGTTTGGAACTGGGAATCTCATCTAGAAGGAAATATGAATAAAGAAGGACATGTGAAGATTTTAAAAGAGAACCTCAAGCAGTCAGGAGCAAAAGTGGGTCTAGATTATCGCTTTAGTCAGAGAAATGACCCAAAACATACGCAACTTCTTGTGAAGAACCATCATCCGTAGTGAGTGTCCACATGAACAAAATTTCAGCCTCATATAGAGCTGAGTGTGGGAGTGAAAATGAATGCTGTGTTACTTTACTCTTTCTGGGGGTCATGATGTACAATGCATTTCTTGTGGCCTTATTTTCCACGATTTGGTGTAACATTGTTGCACAAGCCTTGAGGTTCCTGAAATGCCTCCTGCATGAGCAGCCACACTGTAATGTTACCACCAAAGTGTCAAGGTCTAGCACTGGCCTTGTTTAGATACATCATGCATGAAAGCTGTATTCTTTTTATTTTATTTTTTTTGTATTTTAAAATTTTTTTTTTCTTCAGTTCATGTAGAGCTGCCATCTCCACAGGAATGTGTCCAGAAGAAGTGTTGGATTTACTTGATTCTGTTTGACATGGCTAACATAGCACGGCAATGTTTGTCAGACATTTCCTGTTGCGTGTTTCATTTGTGATGCTCACATTCATCCAGACAAAGCTCAGTGTCAAAACCGCTTCTGTGGACATTTGAGATCTTTATTTTACTGTGTGTGTGTGTGTGTGTGTGTGTTAAGAAGTGAGACATGCAGTGTGCAGGAGGCCTGCCTCTTTAAAGAAAACCCTTAATTGAAGCCAGCTGTTGGAATCTCTCTGTAGGCCAAACTGTGGTTAACAATAGTTTTGGTTGTTTCAAAGAGCCGCATGTTGCGTCCGTGTCCCAGAATGGAAACCGCTAACTTCTCATGTCTCTCATTTTCCCATCCTCTTCCTCATATTTCTTAACAACTCCCTCATTAGTTGTTTTTAGTCTCTTATGAGCCCCTGAGCATGTCTTTTAAAGTACAAGGAGGAGCGCTGAAAATGAACATCACCAAACTGCAGATAGCAACAGAGAGAAATAAAGGCTGATGTAATTTTTAACACAAGTTGTTTTCAGAGGCAGAAATCTTGTTTAGAAGGAATGTATTTGTGTGTCTGTGTCATAGAACAGGTGTGTGGACGAGTGGCTGCCCCAGCTGCTTGCAGCTGACTCATGCAGGACACTTGTGTGGATCTGTTGTTGTTGGTTTGTTTTTTTTTGTTTTTTTGTCCTTTCCTTGTCCCCCATGTGCCACATGGCTGTGACCACATGAACACCCCAAAGTTATTATCCCATTGAGTATTCAGTACATGCTCCTGGAGGTGAGTATTAGCAAGCCATTTTCAAAATTATCTCCAGCAAGCGCTGTTCAATTTGTTCCAATCATCACAGCAAAGAAGGCAGTTTGATTATTTAACTCACAGCTGGGCGATCGTGACGGTGGGTGGATGAGTTGACATTTATTTTTGCGCCAGCCACGTTGAAGGGTTCCCCACCCCCCCATTATATTTAAATTTACAATAAGATATAAACCTTTACAATATATATATTTTTTTAGATGACTAAACTTTTTTTTCTTTCTTTCATAAAACATTTTTGCTTTTAAAATGGTAACTGCTACTTTGCAGAGGCCAAGGAGACTTACTGAAAAACCCAAACTACTGACTGTCAATAAAGAAGTGAAAACAGCAAAGTCTGGAAATGCAGTAGTGCCTTGAACCTGCATTCTTTCCAACAGCCATCCAGGGGCTACTCTTGTGGTTGCAAAATGTAGTGAGATTGTGTAAAAGTATGAGTGTGCAGTGTTCTTGGTTTCTCAGTCACATTCATCCTTTGCTTTTGATACCAAGGTTTAAAAACGGTGAAACTCAAGTCTTCAGAACATCAGTCCACAAACTGATTATATGGCTTTAGCAATCTTTTATATAGTGTCAATAACTCAGATATACAATATTAGCTTTTTTAAATTACAATACAATTTTATTTATTTAGCACGTTTAAAACCAGGGGATACACCAAAGTGCTTCACAGTAAAAATAACGGTAAATGATTACACTGAACAGTAAGTCATTAAAACAAGGTAAAATAGAGAAAGTAGAGAAAAGAAACAAAAAGCATTAGTAAGTAGAGAAAGGGAGAGATCATGATTATCCAGAGAAATGAGTAGCGATACAGCAATTAATGAGGTGAGAATTAGCAAATTAGAAAAGCCAGGTTGAATAGGTAAGTTTTCAAGTGTGCTTTAAAGGATTGAATGGAGTCAGAGGCACAAATGGTAGCAGGAAGACTATTCCAGAGGCAAAAGCACGATCACCCCTAGTCTTCAGACGGTGCCTGGGCTGGGCCAGAAGTAACTGACCGGAAGATCGTAAAGAACGGCTGGGAGTACAGAGACTGAGGAGGTCGGTGAGATAGTCAGGGGCTATCTCACAGACCTTTGGTGAGATAGCATTTGAAAGTAAGCAGCAGAACTTTAAAATCAATACAAAATTTAATAGGCAGCCAATGTAAGTCAAACTTTCTAAATTTGCAGTTTAAAAAAAAAATACAATGAAAAGGTTATGTGAGTGGTTTGGTTTGTCTGTTTGTTAGTAGAACTTCTCAGAAAGGTGGGGAAATATAATTCCAGTTTAACCATAGGTGAGGTTAGGCCCAGTTTACAAGTGATAAACTTCAGCTAAACGGATTTCGGAATTATTTGAAGGATTCTTTACTGTTGCAAAATTGGGCATTTTGCGTCAGAACTTACCCAGTTTGATATCAATTAGTTACAAAATAAACAAAAAAAAGGATTGAGAGATGGTATTGATGACGTTAAAACGCCTATTGATTGTTTCACATCTATGTGTCTTGCTAGATCCAAGAACTTAGTTTATGAGTTCTTAGTGAGGTGTGTGTGTGAATGCTGGATGTTTAGCAACATGGCCTCATCCTGACTCTTAAGGTAAAAGGTACCTGGTGAATGGTCCTTCTTAAACCATTAGGAGGAGACTTTATATAATGCTTGTCAGCTTATTCTTCCATGTTCTGTCAGGGCACACATACCACCGATGCCAGCTTATCTCTGGCTGTTTGATAAGCAGCACTGTAAGGGCGATGGGGGGCTGTGAGGCGTCACAGTAATAGTTCTTGACAACTGCTGAAGGGCCACGTGCCTCTGAGGCACTACAGGTTCACGCCACAGATGAATGGCAGGAGCTGAGGTCAGACTCCATGCAGCTTGGAACATTTTAATGTAAGTGTTGCACTGGAGGAACTGTTTATGAAGAGAAAAACACCCCCAGTCCCTCATGAGTTGAAGCTGGACTGCAGCCAGCTATGGTATCTAGTCCAAATGAGATATTAATGAGGTCATCCTAAGGCTAATTTGAAATTGGAATAAATGCAATACACTTTACGTTGACTTAAAAGACTGAAGACACAGTCACTGATTCTGGTCTCTTCTTTGGGTTTATCGTATCTCAGAGTGACAGAGTCAGGGATCCTTTCCTCGTCTTTACAGGTCAGATTAATAGATTTTCTGACAATAATATTACAAGAAGTCTAAGGAGCTTGGAAAGAAAAGCGTCTGGACTTCTTTAAGTTGTTGTCAGTTGTCTTAAAGAAGTCCAGACGCTTTTCTTTCCAAGCTCCTTAGACTACGATGACCTGGATGACTGAGAACCTTCACAGACAATATTACAAGAACTGTGATTTGATTACTTAATGGACACATAATGGCATCGCTCTCTGTTAATTTCAGCGTAGCAGTCTTTGTCCACAAATCCCAGGGATTCAGCCCCCCCTGTCTGTGCCCTATCGTAGAAATAAATGTGACCTCTAAAGGAAAGTGAGGAATTGGTAGCAAGCTCTGGAGGCACATTTGGCCTTATTCCCCTCTAATACACAAGCTGATCGCAACCTGGTTTTCAAAGTTGGAATTTTTCAAAGGCCTTGTCCAGACTGGAAGTACAATGGTGTGTCTGTGTCTTTTTTTTTTTTTATGAACTTTTTGAACAGGCCATTAACTTTATAAATCTTCGGGATTGCTATTCCTGTATTATGGTTTCCATGTAAATGCAAGGACTGGTCCAAGTTTTCCTCCAGATGCAGAGTGAGGGCTGCAGAGCTGCTGATGTGACCTTGTGTTATTGTGATACCTGAATTGTCATATACTTTATATTCCTATAAAATGTTAGAAATTATTATAAACAGACCAATCAACTGGAAGAGTATAAGAGTATAATCTGACTATAAAACCGAATGTATAATGTTGTCTGTTTATTGATGGGGGTGAATTGAACTATAAAATGGGACAGGAGAATAAAGGTGTTGTGCCAGAACTATTTGCTTCTGAAGTTTTTGGGGAAGATTTTGATCTCCTGGCAGCTTGCCATCATCTGCCCCTCATGCTTTCTCTCTCCCCTTCACCTCTTTCTGCAGTTGCTGTCAGCCAGTCCATCCTTAATCTCACATTCTCATTTCTCTTCCAATCTGCTCCAAAAAGGCCCGCTTTGCAGTCCTCTCTGAGCCAGGACCCCCCCCCCCCCCAAAGTTTTCATCCCTTTGACGTTCCAGACGAGTTTCATCCCTCATGACTGAGGTCTTATGTTTCGGCCGTCTACTGGATGGCTGTTTACTGAGGTAAAGTCAACCAGAGGAGCAAAGTAATCATACCGTGGATTTGTGGCTGACACAGGGCCAGCTCTCCCAGGATTACTGCTGATTCACTACAGTAAAAGATGTGACATGGAGCTCTTAGTATTAAGTCACCATAGGTAACATATTGCTTTACTTGGATATATATTAGGGTATTTTTAAGGTTGTGACAGACAGAAAAGACCAATTAATGTCTTTACCATAACCACAGCCCGGTGCTGCTTCTGAAAGTTAAGTGCCTTGCTCAAGGGTGTCTCAACAGTAATTTATGAGGAGAGAATTACTCATTCATTTTTATTCATACTTCGTCCTTGCTGACCTCGTGATTCACATCATTGGCCTCCTGCTTAGAAGCTCCCTTCTCTAATCTGTAAGCTACCACCAGCCATCACGTCCTTGGTGTTTTTCTTCCTGCTGAATGATACTTGTGTTTAACTCTGTGCCTTTTCCCTGTATTTTTCTGATGAGTCACTCCATGGACACTCAGGATATTACAGACCAGACTGAGAAATGATCTCCTTTTTCTCTTCAGTGGTAGTTTGCTGCTTTTATGATTAGTATTTTCAGGGATACTTTGTTCCTTTGAGAAGTGGCAGTAGACAAATAAAGCACTTAAAATGCATTTCTACTGATAAACATTTTAGCAATGGAGACAAAAATAGCAGTCACATACTACCCAGAGCTGAGCAGGTAAGAGATCTGGAAACAAAGGCTGCTGCAGGCAACTATTAACAATTCTTCAACAGGTTCATCTACAGAGACCTTAACTTCTCCTACCTTAGTTTAGAGCAGTGGTTGGGGAACTCCAGGCCTTGAGGGCCAGTTTCCTGCAGGTTTTAGATGTGTCCTTGATCCAACACAGCTGATTCAAATAGCTAAATTACCTCCTCAACATGTCTTGAAGTTCTCTAGATGCTTCGTAACGAACTAATCATTTGATTCAGTCGTGTTAACCTGGGGTGATATCTAAAACCTGCAGGACACCGGCCCTTGAGTTCATCACCCCTGGATTAGAGCCTAACCGATATAGTTTTTGTAAAGACTGATGTGGATATTTGGTGATTTACAAACCCAATGTTGTACTGCATTGGGTAGTGCGCATGTGCCAACCAGCGTGCAGCCTGTTACAGTCGCTCCTGCTTTTCTCTTAGTTTAGCTTTTTTTTTCTTACGTATTCTTTTTTTTTTTCTGACTTGTATTTTCCTCCATTTTCTATCTCTTACTCAATCATGTGGATTGAGAGAGTTTTTGTTCTTCTGGTGGCCGTGGAACTCTTACTTTTATCAAGGAACGGGACCGCGGCACATCTCCTACACGCACGGACCGTTTACTCCAGAGATCAGCTGATCGCCCTGATGCCGGCCGGCTCGCTGGCCAGGCCCGCAGAAGTACCAGCTGAAATTTGGAGGAAAACACATCGGGGATGCAGAGGTCAAGGACAGAAGAGAAGAAAAAAGGTGACGGTGAGACAGCGGAGGCTCGAAGCGAGGAGGAGGTTTAAACCGTGTCTGCCGTCTATCGTGATGGGTAATGTGCGATCGTTGGCAATTAAAATCGACGAGCTCTCAGCACTGGTACGGAGTCAGAGGGAATACAGAGAGTGTAGCCTGATGTGTTTCACCGAATCATGGCTGCACCAAGACATTCCCGATGAGAATGCTTCCGTGGAAGGCTTCCACACTGTTCGGGCGGACAGGGACAGCATCGCTAGCGGTAAGCGGAAAGGAGGTGGGCTTGCTGTTCTAGTTAACAACCGGTGGTGTAACCCTGCCAACATAACAACCAAAGAAAGGATTTGTTGCCCGGACACTGAACTGTGTGCTGTTGGACTCAGGCCATATTATTTACCCAGGGAATTCTCTCACGTCATCTTGGTGGCTGTTTATGTTCCCCCCTCTGCTAACCCCACAGCTGCATGTGACACTATCCACTCTGCCATAGCTCGGTTACAGACTCAACACCCGAGTGCCTTTATTGTGATCTCGGGTGACTTCAACCATGTATCACTGGACAATACACTACCAACATTCAAACAATATGTGGACTGTCCCACCAGGGGAGAGAAAACTTTAGACTTACTGTATGCTAACGTCAAGGATGCATACAGCTCCTCCTCCCTCCCCCCACTTGGAAGGTCAGATCATAACCTGATTCACCTCACCCCCTGCTATGTGCCAATTGTGAGGAGGGAACCTGTGACCACCAGGACTGTCAGGAGGTGGTCAGAGGAGGCCTTAGCAGAACTACAGGGCTGTTTCGAGGTGACCGACTGGGAAACACTCTGTGAGCCTCACGCCGAGGACATCAATGGGCTTACTGAGTGTATCACAGGCTACATAACTTTCTGCACCGACTCCATTGTTCCAGCTCAGACTGTTCATTGTTACCCAAATAACAAGCCGTGGGTGACTAAGGACATCAAAGCCCTCCTCAACAACAAGAAGAGGGCTTTCAGAGGGGGCAACAAAGAGGAGGTGAGGAAGATCCAGGTGTTACTAAAGGACAAGATCAGAGAGGCTAAGGACAATTACAGGAGGAAGATGGAGTGGAAACTCCAGCAGAACAACATGAGAGAGGTGTGGAGGGGCATGAAGACCATCACTGGATTCAGGCCAACCAACAGCAGGGGAGCTGAGGGAGGTGAGAATAGAGCTAACGAGTTGAATCTGTTTTTCAATAGATTCGACACCACAGTGTCTGCTCCCACCCCCACAACCTCACCTGTAGTCAGCCTGGAATCCAGAGCCACACCACTGTGCCAGCCTCTCTCTTCACATGTTGCCTCCTGTGAGATTCCTGACACCCCTCCCCCACCCATCACCTTCACTCAATACCAGGTTGAGATGCAAATGAGGAGACTTTACTCAGGCAAGTCTGCTGGACCAGACGGAGTGAGTCCCCTTGTCCTCAAGGCCTGTGCCCCCCAGCTGTGTGGAGTCTTTCATAAACTGTTTATGCTGAGTCTGAGTCTGCAGAGGGTCCCGGTGATGTGGAAGACATCATGCCTCGTCCCTGTACCAAAGACGCCACGTCCCAGTGGCCCCCAGGATTACAGGCCCGTGGCACTGACCTCCCACATCATGAAGACCCTGGAAAGGCTCATCCTGGACCAGCTGCGACCCATAGTAAGACCACACCTGGATCCCCTTCAGTTCGCTTATCAGCCTCGTCTCGGAACTGAGGACGCCATCATCTACCTGCTCAATCGTGTCTACACCCATCTGGACCAGCCGGCGAGCACTGTGAGGGTCATGTTTTTTGACTTTTCCAGTGCTTTCAACACCATCAGGCCGACCCTCCTGGGTGATAAGTTAGCAGCGATGCAGGTGGATGCTTCTCTGGTGTCCTGGATTGTTGATTACCTGACAGGAAGACCACAATATGTACGTCTCCCACAGTGTGTGTCTGACAAGGTGATCAGCAACACAGGGGCACCACAGGGGACTGTCCTCTCCCCCTTCCTCTTCACCCTCTACAGCACAGACTTCAGCCACTGCACAGAGACCTGCCATCTTCAGAAGTTTTCTGATGACTCTGCGGTGGTTGGATGCATCAGCAGGGATGATGAGACAGAGTACCGGGCTGTGGTCGACTCCTTTGTCACGTGGTGTGAGCAGAATCATCTGCAGCTCAACGTGGCAAAGACCAAGGAACTGATCGTGGACTTCAGGAAGACCAGGAAACACTTGACCCCTGTTTCAATCCAGGGGCTCAATGTTGACATTGTAGAGGACTATAAATACCTTGGAGTACACATTGACAATAAACTGGACTGGGCTAAAAACACCACAGCACTTTACAGGAAGGGCCAGAGTCGTCTCTATTTTTTTGAGGCGACTGAGGTCCTTCAACATCTGCCAGAAAATGCTGAGGATTTTCTATGAGTCTGTTGTGGCCAGTGCGATCCTCTATGCTGTTGCATGCTGGGGGAGCAGGCTGAGGGTCGCAGATGCCAACAGACTTAATAAACTAATCCGTAAGGCCAGCAATGTTGTGGGGATGGAGCTGGACTCCCTCAAGGTGGTGTCGGAGAGGCGGATGCTGTCCAAGATAAAGACAATGTTGGATAACACCTCCCACCCACTCCATGACATGCTGGTCAGTCACAGGAGCACGTTCAGTGAGAGACTGAGATTACCGAAAAGCACCACTGAACGACACAGGAAATCTTTCCTGCCTGTGGCCATCTCCCTGTACAACGCATCCACTTAACACACTGTTTGCTACTACAGCTACACATGTTTCTTTTCCAACTATTTATTTATGAGTGACTTATGTATGTGTATATATATGTATATTTTGTACTATTCTTAGTTAGTGTATTGTCTGTCTTGTCTTAATGTTGGTTTAAAATGGAGCACTGTAACAAAAAATAATTTCCCCCAGGGATCAATAAAGTATTCTGATTCTGATCCATCTCTCTATAGCTTAAATTTGTTATGTTTAGT
Source organism: Copadichromis virginalis (assembly GCF_057382275.1). Classification (NCBI taxonomy): domain Eukaryota; kingdom Metazoa; phylum Chordata; class Actinopteri; order Cichliformes; family Cichlidae; genus Copadichromis; species Copadichromis virginalis. Next base: position 29,845,580 of record NC_140632.1, on the reverse strand, counting down.
TATTTATTTACTCATTTACAGTGGTCTCGGATCCAGCTGGTTATTTATGATATTCCAAATGTGTTTTGCCAACAGAAGTTTTAGAGTGTCCACCGGTTGATAAACTTTGCAACATAACACTTATAACTTATAGCTTGTAGCTAATATCGACTGATAATATACATACTAAGGAAAGGGTAAAAGCACAGTGCTGCAAAGCAAGAGCATATGTGTTGTAAGCGGATCAAAAAATGAGAGCTATATAAGGGGGGGGGGAATGTGGGACTAGAGCTCAGTCAGCATGTTGAATGTCCAATTGATGAACTTTAAGCTAACTGATACTTGATATTATGGGGGATGGCAAAAATAAGATGCGTAAAAAATATACAACAACATCAATGAAATAAAAAGGAAGAAGTCTAGCTCCTATAATAATGTTAATGTTTTATTTGCCATAGCTGTTCGCTGCTAGCTTATTGATAACTTTACACACAGCTATTGTTCCTAGCGGGTAATTGCTAATAGTTAAGTAGCTAACATTAAAGTGTGGGCTGGCCAGATTAACACTTTTAACTGCTTAATACATCACTACTGTTGAAATGTGAAACTTTACTATGGTCTCTAGTTGCCAAGAAGCATTGAATTGGTTTTGGCATCCCATGGGGCCTCAACACTTTAGTATGATACCTGTCTGCTGCTTATCTACTAATGTCTATAGAAAGAAATGTAATCTTCTAGTGCTTCCTTTGTGTATTAGTTTGTGGTGCTAAACAAAAGTTTGTATAAAAGTATTGTTCCTAAGTACCTTCATCACAGGATCTCTCGAGGTCAATAGGTTGAAAACTATAGTGGCTGGAAAAAATTGGTGAAATTGAGATTTATTAATGCTTTCCCGAAATATTATGCAAATGCTAAGTTTCTAGCTTTTGAGTGTGAAACACTGGAATTATCTGACACTGTTTTTTGTTTTGTTTTGGGGGTTTTTGTACAATGAGTGATACCAGTCATAATTAAACCCGGTTTTGACATTTACCAAGAAGCGGCGTTACCCAAAGATAAATGCTGCTTGACATTTAACTGTGAAATGAGTAATGATTTGGTATAAAATACTTTTCTTCTCGTTAAATATGGAACATTTTGCATCCAGAAAGTGTATTTCTTTATCTTAAATATAGCCCCCCCCCCCCCCCCCCCCCCCGTGAAGTTACAGCAGTTGTTTCTTCACATTCAAGGCAAGGCAAGGCAAATTTATTTGTATAGCACAATTCAACAACAAGGTGATTCAAAGTTTACAGAGACATTAGAAACAAAAACAAATAAAAAGCATGATCACACATTGATTCCTGTTGTATCCTTTTTAAAGAAAAAAATTAAATTATCTGATAAGAAAAAAGACATTTTCTTCTATGTGATCACATCTCTGCAATGCTCAGCCTCTTTGTCTAAACAAATGGCAAAGAGCAAACTCCAGCTCCATGTTAAACTATGATGTCATTGCTGCTGTTGTGATTTGTTGTTTTTCACCAAAACCCCCCCCACAAGAGGCTGCTTGGGCCTAATGCATGCATCCATGCGCCTTAATATGTTTCTGTTGCAGGTTTATTTTTAGTTACAAATGTGAGTGCGCTTACATGGTGACAACTGAGTGCTGCAGAGTTGGAGACTAAACAAAGTGTTGACGATTCTTTTTAAAATCTTTTTTATTTATTTAGGGGTTGTTTTTTTTTTTTTTTTTTTCTTTTTTTTTTTTTTTTGTAGCGTGGAGTTATTTGAGTTGCTCGGTGAATGAATCATTACAGCCTGTTTGTGTTTAAATGTGCTAGTGTATGACTGTGTATGCATGTCTGTAAGCATTTAAAGGAGTAACAATGAAGAAATGCGAGCATATCATGTAATTAGCCACCTGTAATTACTGTTGATGATGATGATCTGGTGTCCTGCTCAGTGATATTGGCCCAGGAATATTTTTAATGGCCTGTGGAGGAAGGACCCCCCCCCCCCCCCCCCCCAAGCTTTTAGTTTGGTAATATAAAAAAAATATAATTGTACATTATTATATTATTTTTTAATATTATTACACTACAATTAAGCAATATAGTTTATTGATTTATATTGATCTAAATCTGTAAAATGTTACTACAGTCTTGATCTGGCCTAGTACACCCCATACCCCCCTTTAGACTCACCCCTGCTTGCTAGAAAGTGAGATGATATCCACCAGCCTTCAGCAAGCGGACTAATTTCAACACTGTTTTATTTTAAATTCTGTAGCTTTACTGTAGTACTTCCTGTGTAAAACAGCAGGGAGTGGAAGCTGATACAACGGTCTTTCTTTCTTCACGTTGGAGTTGTTGATCAGGCGCTTTTCCCCAGTAAATTTCGGGTTTGCTTTTAGTTACATGACTAGTGTTGAAGTTGATTAAAGGTAGAAAACAATATTAATGCCTACTTGAAGTTATAGACCGTCAGTACTTTTCTCATCTTGTGCATTTTCCATGGTTATACCTCTCTGACCTGTCTTCCCCGTGATGTTTGTGTAATTTATGTATGGTCGGAAGGGTAAGATAGCGCTGGCACGGCTGGCAGCTTTAACCCAATTTCCCTCGGGATGAATAAAGTATTATCAATCAATCAATCAATCAATCAAAAGTGTTTGCTGAGCTCTGAATGCTTCACTTGGTGTGTGTCTGTGTGTGTCAGACAAGTTGTGTGCTTACTTTACCATCCTGTGAAATTTGTGAGCTTCCGCCATGGACATCATTGTCTGAGGGGGAAAAAGTACTGAGACTACAAAATAGGAGTTTGGTATGATCTGTCCAAAATTCTTCCACGGTGGCATACAGTTCGATCATAGCGCAAAGGAGTATCTGGTATAAACATAGCTTTGGATCCATTAGAGGGAGTGGGTGTCAAAAGATCATGTTGGTAACATAGCTAATTTTTTGCAATTTATAGAACGAAGTATATTTACTAAAGAAACACACAGGTAGCTGGAAATAATTGTTAAAATATGGACACCTGTGCACATACTTTTGGCATATGTTTCATCAGAGCATGTGAAAAGGGTTGACTGTGCAGGAGTGTTTGAGACAGTGTTAGTCAACAGTACGTGTCATTGCTCTGGCCAGCTGCATGCCCACGGTGTGCTCAACTGTGTGATTTGCCAACAGGAGGCCACGCTAGCCTGATGATCCACGACAGCTCATGAATGTGCTTTTCTACGCTCTGCACTGCCGACCTTTCACTTGTCCTCTCCCTCTCCTTCTTCTGAGATTATGCTTATGCCATTTCAGCTCTGCTGGTCAGCATGCAATGAGGAGTGACAGTGATGATGGTAGATGAGGTGAAGCAAATGTGACGGAGAAGCATTTTTGCCCCTGTTGGTTTAATTGCTTCACAGTGCAGGATCAGTTGGATGTTTCTGATCATTGTTTGGAGGATTAAAGGCCCTTTTGGACCTTGGAAATAAGTTTTATATAGGTTAAGCATAGCTGTCACTGAGATGTGATGTGTTTATTCTTTAACTATGTTTTGCATCTATTCGAATGATGTTAATATACAGTGTTGTCAATATGATCAATCAGTCCAGTGCTCTAAAAGGTCGGAGTTATGGTGAAAACGGAACAGGACAATTTAACTTAAAGTTAACGGCTGGCCTGCTGCCTTTATTTGTATGAACAGGTTTTCCAGCAGTGAGCCAACATGCACTGTCTGAGGACCTCGTGATCTGCTGATTTAAATCCAACGATCAGTCAGACTTGTACATGTGGTTATAAGCAGCACTGAGGTATAATTTGTCCTGCAGCCAACCTAACAGCTACAACAAAATGAAGTGTTGTATGAGCTCAAACAGTATGTCCTTAAATGGACTGATTCTTATATAGCACTTTTTTACTCTCCCGGAGTACTCAAAGCGCTCTATACAACATGCCACAATCACCCATTCACACAAGCACTTTTTCTAAGCTGTTAAGTGCGCCCTATCTAACATTCATACACATTCAGACTCCAATGGATGCATCGGAGAGCAACTTGGGGTTAGTACGCTGCCTAAGGATACTTGACACGTAGACTGGCTCCTCCAGTCTGTCAGCAGAGTCGAAGTGATGTAATCAGACTGTTGGTGTCTTCCAATTCCCTTCAATTGATCTTATCTCTTTTCACATCTCACACATATTTAACCCTGTTGGTTCAGTTTTGTTGTCTTTGAAGTCTTTCTGTATATCTTTCTCTCGTCCATCCATCCATTATGTTTTCTTCTTTTTTTTTCCCTTTTTTTTTTAAATGTGGGCAGATTTTTAATCAGATATGCACAGATCTGTACAACTCTCATTCTCTCCATTTGTGTTCTTAAGAGAAATAATTTTTCCACTGTGTTCTAGTTCTGGCATGGGATCTCATCCCAGTAGGACATGCCATAAACACCTCCTAGGAGGTGCCCAGGAGGCACACTAGTCAGATTCCCCAACCACCTTCGTGGGCTTCCTTTGCTACAGATCTAGTGAAATGAACAATGTTGTGTGATGTTTTTGAAATTGGTAATACAAAATTATAAAGCTTTTGATTAGCAAGTAAGGATTAATCAGGTTGGAGTTGGATAGCGTTGCTTTATTTGTGTGGAGTTTTTTTAGGAGCGTGCAGAGACTGAAGAAATTTTTTTTTTTTTTTTGCATATGAAACTTACATCTCATGCCATCAGCTTGTCCTCGGTCACGGTTTCCTTCCACATAAAGCTTTGCAAAGATTGCATAAAAAGCGCTTGCAGGAACAAAAACATAATATTCCAGAAACACGCTTTGCCGATCCGATCAGCTGTTCGTAGCACTTCACACATTAAAACAGACGTCACTGCTAACTATCGCATTTCCGCCATTTCCTGCCTGAAACTGGAAGTGACGTCATTTTCGCGGAAAATGTAGTTGTTGTTGTTTTTTTTTTTGTTTTTTTACTTGTAGGCCTTAAAAGCCTATACTGGTCATGTTTGACTTTTCTGAATAGTTTCTGGGATGCTTAGAACTCTAATTGCACTGCTGGAAATAGTTTATTTTGATGCACCTGCTGTTTTCTTTGCAAATTTGCATCATAGGATTGTTTTTTTTTTTTCCTGCAGTATATAAAAATTGCTGCATCTCCAAAATAAAACTATGAAGACACCCAAAATTTCCTGTTGTTGTAAACTATTTTTTGCAACTTTTTTGTATTTAAGGTTTTGAGGGATAAGCCTCTTAAATTTCTCCAAGTAGAAATATATGTAAAAACAAAAAACAAAATGATTTTCAATTTTTTTTTGGTAGTTTATTGCACTTTTTTGCAATTAATGTAGTTACTATGGACTTAATGCATACATATTATTAAAATATGGGCTATAACAGTTGTATTGATGTATAGCAACTTGAAATGCTCCCACAAATGGCACTACAACATGTAAAAAAATAATATAAGCTCTGGCGGACTTGGTCCTATAGTAGGTCTTAAAGGGTTAAATAAATATCGTCAAATAATCGAGATCTCAATTTCAGTGAAAATAATCGTGATTATCATTTTTGCCATAATCGAGCAGCCCTATCCTCCAGCACAACTGATGCTCTAAAGGAGCTGTGGATGTGGCTTGAGGCACCAAGTAGCAGGCTAGCTAGAAATCAATAATAAAACAGCAGTAGTGAATTTCCCTCTTCTCACATTTTCTCTCTGTGTAATTTGGCTGTCCTGACACCACAGAAATCCAGCAGAGTCAGACTGGAAAGAGATTAGAAATGAACGGATGGGTAAACTTGTAATTTTGTTCATTCTTCAGTAAGGAATAAACAAACCAAGGCACACATACTGATGATGGCTGAAGGGATTATTATTACTCCCCTGTGGTTGCTAACTCCTTGAACCCTCTGCTAGGACAGTATATGGATTTATCATACACACATCTTTTGTGTGACGCTCTGGGGACCTCCTAATGGGGGGTGGGGTTGTGTGTGTGTGTGTGTGTGTGTGTGTGTGTGTGTGTGTGTGTGTGTGTGTGTGTGTTCTCCTGTTGACTGTTTTGTGTAACCTGTCTGTGTGTTAATCCTTTTCCTACAGGCAGATTGACTATTTTCAGCAGATAATAGCATGACCTACATGCATAAAAGAACCCATACTGATTGTAGTTATGGTATTGCTTTATATTAAAGTATTAACTCCTCATCACTGTCAGAATTTTTACGGAATTAAAGTTGCTGACAGACTGTTTGTCAGTAAGTCAACTTAAATACTACTCCATGAACTAAGATCCTCTTCAGCTCCTTTTTATAGCTAATCGCATACAATTGCTTAAAGCTCAGAAAAAGCTCATCTATTGCTTTTAATTTTGAGTACTGTTGAAGGGGTTGCTCAATAAAAGTAATGAATTACTTTCCTTGTTTACTTTTGTAGTTAGCACGACACTAATAGTCTCTTGGATTAGCGCACACTCAGCTTGAACGTCACTGTGTGTCTGTGCACTGTGTGCCTGTGCACTGTGTGCCTGTGCACTGTGTGTATCATTACGTATAAAGATGCTAGCATGATGTTTTCATAGGTTTTTTGGAAAGGTTTGATGTGGTGGATCATTGCACAGTTTGACCTTACTGCTACTGTTTTTTTTTTTTGTTTTTTTTTTTTTAATAGTAGTAATCAGCACTGTTAAAATTTGAAGATCACTCTGATTGCTGTCCTGTCTCCCACAAAATGAAGTCAAGCATGTACATAAAAAGACTCGCTGCACACTGGAATGTGCATCCCTTTAAATTTGACTGCTGGTCACATGCAGACACTCCCGGCTCCGGTTGCCTAGGTAACCCTCTAATGTATTTACTACTACTTGGCATGCAGCTACAATTAATGATATCGCACACTCTGACTGGTGGTTTCCTCAAACACTTTGGTGGCAGCGGTTATTTCACCCATCGTTTCATGGAGTCGTAAAATTCCTTTCACTTTATATCACAACTTTAATATACCCTGTCACTGCAAATCACTTCCACTGTGGACACAGTTTTTTTTTTTTTTTCTATCCGCAAATCATGCAGATAATTGAAACATTGGAGATCAATTAACTTCAAATTTATGGAGTGCAATTAGTCACTAATAACAATCCTTCCACTGGGATGATTATTAGTAACTAATGCTTTATAGCACAGTTGGAGAGAAATGTAATATGATGATAGTAGTGCTTTACTTTGTAATTTAGTGATCCACTGGTCCAAAATTTGGACTTGATATGAGATAATCCTGACCAAAAAGCATGACTGGTGACAGTGGACTGATTTGTTCAGTTAAACTAAATGTTATTTATATTGTGCAATCTTTGTTGATTGGTTGACACGAAGGGGAAAAGAAGGGGAAAGAGAGATAAGACATCTCCTTATGCTCTCTCTATTGTTGAAGTGTAAGTGGTGGATTGTTGCAAAATTATTTGGAATGCACTACATACTTCAGTTAAAATCTAAAACTTTAGAAAAACTAAAGTTTTAGCTCACTTGTAATTTTCTTATTGCACAATTAATTATTAAAAGTAATATTTGTCAATGCTTCTGTGTTTAATGTTTGTTGCCTGTTATATTAACTTTTTCAAAATATATAAACTCGCATTCCCAAGTCTTGGATTACTGCCCCCTAGCCCAAATGGTTCTGTCATTAGAAGTGGTCGTCCAGGCAACACAAGAATACCGCCAAATTGACGCTCTTTGTTTGGCCCGTTGTGGCCTCACTACATCTTGAATGAACAGAAAGGGGGAAATAATAGTCACAGTTCCATGAAGATGGAGAGAAGGCAAAAGACAGGCGAGGGAGGAGCATAAGAACGTGACTTCTGAAACAGGTCATCCACATCTCAGCTAGGCCTCATTTGGCTTCCATAATGAAACGACCCCAGACAAACCTCTCCATCTTTGTTTCCCTGCACAATGCCTGTGCAGCAGGAGAGAATCATCTGACACATGAACTCCCAGCAGTCAGCTGTGTTCAACAGGCTGTACTGACACACACAGGGATAGTTTATCTGTCTACTGTGCTTCCAAGCACTGCAATATTAGCCAGCATTATTACGTATTGCATATCTGAGCTCATGAGATGGACAGTGTTCTCCTTTTCTTGCTTTGAGGGTAATTGTTGCCATGACCTTAATGGAGATTTATTTGATCTATTTGGCTAGACGTCTGTTGCACCTTCCAGAAAGTCTTAGTGCTGCTTTTAAGGACACGTTCTTGGACATGGTCAGGGCTACACTTCTTAGAAATCAAAGAGATACAAACAACATGTACAAAGGAACTTTTGGAGAGTAATGGGTAGGGCTGCACGATTAATCGTTAGAAAATCGCGATCTCGATTCATACTTATGTGCGATCTCATTTCCAAATGACAACGATTTAAAAAAAAAAAAAAAAAAAAAAAAGACGACAACGATTGTACCGCATTTTGATCCGGGACGTAATCTGCATGAAAACAAGCGCTCACTTATCCTGCTCAACAAATGACAAGGGCGGAGCCTCATGCCACGTGATACAGAAGCTGTGCCGTGTGATGCTAAAATTAGCAGGGAAAAAACAACTGAGAGCACGTCAGGGATGACGAGAAAGTGACAGGAGAAAATCCGTCCCGGTCAGCCACCCAAACATCAATAACGGGAACCTTATACAGCGCTTCCCTATACCCGTCGAACTCCCGCAGGCACAAAGAAATTACGGAGGCTATCACTTATCACCTGACCAAAGATATGGCTCCCATCAACACTGTGCAAAACGAGGGATTTAGGAAAATGATCAACACCCTAGACAAACGCTACACAGTGCCGTCCCGCAACTATTTTTCTATTGTTGCACTACCTGCTCTATACACGCAGCGTCGAGCAACGGTGGAGACGGAATTTCAAGCAGTACAACATTTTGCGGCAACAACAAAATGTGAGACATTTGTTGTTTTTATGTTTATTTATTGTTTTTATGTTCAGTTTCAACTGTTACGAAGTTGATGTGCAGTTAATAAGTGCAATAAATATTTATACTGGAAAAGAAAATCGTGAGAGAATCGTGATCTCAATTCTAAGCCAAAAAATCGTGATTCTCATTTTATGCAAAATCGTGCAGCCGTAGTAATGGGGCTTTATTACATGTATACAACACGCATGCATATTTCAAGTAAATGTCCTCAAAGATGAGCATATTAAATTTTGGGCACTTGGGTTGCAGGTTGTTCCTCATGAATTCCTTTCTTTTGTTTTGAAAATCACTACAAAGATGACACAACCTGGCTGATTTCATGTACCTCCTGCCACATGACCCACTAAACATATTAGTGGCTTATGGTTGAACTGACTGTCTCAGGTATAAGTGTGTAGCATTGTATATGTACTTTAATTCACTTTGGGTCCTTTTTGTGTGGTTGTGGTGACAAGCTAATAAAGCTTCTGAATCAGGCTGGGCGATTAATTCAAAATGAATCAAAACTAACACTCAAAGTCTCTAACTGACCTAATCTTGTTAATGTAGGTTATTTTATTATTCGTTTTAAAAGGCTGTTAACACTCCCTGAAGTTTGTTTAAATGGGAGATGGTCCAATGTACTGAGGGGATTGTCATTTTACTCTGCGCCTTCCACTCTGACATGGAAGCATCATGGAGAAAAAAACATAACACTAAGCCAACTGCACAAGTGAGAAGCACATTGACGGTGGCTTTGGCAGATTTATGTGCTATCTGCTGGCAGATTGAACAAAGTCAATTTTCACTTATTATACTAATGTTATTAGGAATAACCATGGTCGTGTGCCTTATATTAAATGGAGTTTTTCGCTGGCAATCTTTAAAAGTCATTAATTTGTCAAAGGGTGTTCATTCTTCCACCAATCAGCTGGTGTTGCTCTCAAAGGAGACCCACATGGTTATAGAGAACATTGTGTGCAGCACAGAGCAATCAACCTGCTGAGATCTTCAAATTCTCCTCCTTGTAGCAGCTACACCTCATCTTTTAAACGAAGCTCTTATTAAAATTTCAGAGGCCTCTGATGTAACTCATTTTCTGCTCGCTGACAGCTCAGTCGCACAGCTGCCGTTTGAAAGCAGCCTGCTTATCACCTGTTGACATTTGAGAACACACACAAAGAGTCGGGGTTGTACTTTAACTATTCTAATTACTTTTCACATAGTTCAAGACCTTGAGGTTCTATTATTTATTATTTTTATTTATTTATTTATTTGGTATAGCTGCTTTTTGGGAGGTAGCTGGAACTGGTTATTTTCCTGCATGCTGGTCAGTGTGTCTGGGGCAATGGCTCAAGGATTTCAGACAATGATCTTCACAGTTGACATTAGTTAGATCATAGGTGTCAAACTCTGGCCCGCAGCCTAATTACATTTGGCCCGCGAAGCCATACCAAATTACTATTAGAGCTGGCCTACTGGTATTATACAGCTAATATATATATTGTTTAGTATTAAGCTTTGCTTGTTCCATATTCAGTTTTTCAGCAAAATGTGTTTGAGTCCATAAGAAAAGATTCATTCTTATATCTGGAGGAATAAATATATTTCAATAAATATTAACGTTAGCCCGCGACTTTGTTCCAGTTTTCAATTTTGGCCCACTGTGTATTTGAGTTTGACACCCCTGAGTTAGATGATACCAGATTACTGCTTTCTCCACTGTTAGAAGTAAGAATTCAGTCACAGGGTTTGGTTGGAATGATTTGTTTTGCTGACTTGTGGCTGGATTTTTATGCTCCAGTTTCCAGGTTTTAATACTTTAATGTGGTTAATGCACGCATACGTGCATGCTCTTAGTATGAGTGTGTTTGTTGTTTCTACACACCTTGGCTATTGGCCTATTATGTGACAAATCAGCAGGAGGCATGGCTAAGATGACAGCCAGGTGAGGTGGACTAGGCTTCATTCTGTTTTACCACAGCCGTGTCAGGGGCTCTCTGGCCTGCTCTTCTCTGCAAATCCTGACCTGTGCTGTATTTCAAGAAAAACTGTCATTTGATGTCGTGTGTGTGTGTGTGTGTGTGTGTGTGTGTGTGTGTGTGTTTTTGTTTTCTGGGTGACTGTGTGGACTTGTCCATGGACCATCGATGCACCAACTATGCATGTTCCTCGGGCAGTGGACTGCAAAGTATTATAACAGGAACAGCTACTCTACTGTCAACACCTGATACTTCTGCTGAGCTCAGAGTTAGCTACAGGGTGTTCAGTTTCAGGGGCACTTCAGTGGGCATGGCCCATCATTTCTTTTGTAAGAATTCAGCATCAGCTGAAGGTTGATCTCACACAAGTTCTCCTCCAGCGGTACTGTACACACTGAAATTAGTGAGGTAAATCCAATTGAGATAAGATGTGCTACGCAGTTAAATACCATTAACAAAGTACAGCTTGAATGACAGCTTTCCTTTAACAGTACACTCTGCTAATTGCACATGTCAAAATGGATTTATTAACCAGACAGTACTGTTGAGACTGAAACCGTTTATTAATGTCAGGCAGTAGAGGATCTTAGTACAAAAAAAAACCTCTTAAGTGACATCACCAGCATTTTGAGAGTACAAATGTGTAAGACACAGAGTGAAATACAAATAGTGGAACACAAATATGGGTGTTTACAGGTAAGGCAGTGATCTAGTGAAAGTACATTAGAATAACATTCTGAGCTGCTGAGGGACTTTTCTTTTGCCCGGCACAGCCAATGGTATTTTGACATAGGCTCTTATCACAGAAAATGTGATAAGAGCTTGTAGGAAATAAGATTATGATCCTGACACAGACGGCTATATGCACAGCCTTACCTTCATTAACTGGAATCATTGAAGTGAACCTCTTCACCATGTTTGTGCAGTTTGGAGCATTTTTATTGGAATTTTCTGACAAAATGGAGCTTGCTCTGTGGTGGGTTTTTTCCTTTCAGGGTTACTTGGCGCCGCCGCCACCACTACCACTGCTGCTACTACTAATACTGCAGTAACACGCAAACACTAATGTTGAGGCTTTGAAAGAGTCCAGTACATAAAATAATTGGAAAACAAATGAAATAAAACTGCACCCAAAGCAGTAAATGATCTACTCTGGAATAATATATTTGGTACAGGGTTGTAGATTCCCGCTCTGCTTTTATGTTAAATCTGATACTTTTTTTTGTTGTTGTTGCCATGGTTTTTACCCCTCTGCCATAAAAGGGTCATGGGTATTGTCGACACCCCATTGGGCGTGTGGACGTTGTGGACATGCAAGTTTGTGAATGCAACAACTCAAGAACATGGCGATGTAGGCGTTGGATCTAATTCAAATTCAAATTTTATTTGTCACGTACACAGTCATACACAGTACGGTATGTAGTGAAATGCTTGGACAACTGCTCGTGACCTAAAGAAAACAAAAAAGGAAAAGGCTATGAATAAGATAGGAAATAAATATGAAAAATTAAAAAGGGTAAATTTAACTAGGAAGGAATAAAATATAAATTAAGGTTAAAAATTAAATAACTGTACAACACAAATTAGAATGAAAGGTAAATTTAACTGGGAAAGAATAAGATAAAATATATAAATTAAAGTTGAAAATAAAATAACTGTACAACAAAATACACAATATAGAACTATATAAGAATGTATGAAGAAATATAAATAAATATATACACAATAACAGCAGCTGTACAAGTATTAACTGGAAATGAAGAATATAATGTCCAGTGTTGTGCAATCTTGGATCTTGATACCTTAGGTGCATCTATTATGAGGCTGGCGGGTCGTGCTGATGGCTGCCAGCATTTTTACATGTGGAAGAGCTGCCGGAGCCCCACCTATAGTAATAGTGGAGCGCTGGAGTATCTCTAGGAGCAGACGGCGGCTCTATTGGTCACGAATTATTTTGGAGCTTGTCGGGTTGTTGTTTTTTATTTTTTTTATTATTATTATTTTATTTCATTTATCCTTCCTAGCTGTTAAGGCACTGCTATGCTGGCTAACATTTAGAGTTGGCATTCTTGGTATTACCCAGTATGTCATTAGGTTCTGTATTTTTATAAAAATTGAAGTAATTAGTGCAACAATTGTCTTTCTGTGTTATGTTTGCCCCCTTAAATAGATGAGAAAAATACCAAAACAGCTGGAACTGCACAGAATCCTAGTTCCATGTATTGTTTTCCTCTTGTCTGTGATGACATTAACAGATAAATTGTTGCTAAGCTGCTGGTTAATAATGCTTTTTAAAACATCTCAAATGTTTACTTTTATTACTGGATTTTATACCCAAGGAACCAAATGACCTTAATTAGATGAATGCCGTGGAATTTATTTTTTTTCAGCTTGTTTGCTGGGTCATGCCTGTGCAGATCACATTTCCATTGCTGCTGTATTATCAGTGTAAGTACTATATCCACACATGTAACCTCAGGCAGCAGATGTCACTGGTAGTAAAAACTGGAAGAGGCTTATGTGGCAGCCTGTAATGCCCCAGCCGTTCTAATGCCCAATACCCTACCCTGCCAGCCATCATGTGGGCGTGTGTGTTTCTGACTCTGTGTGTATTAGGTGTGGAGGCTGGTTGCTGACCCAGTCCAGGCTAGATGCTCTTCCTCTCACACTCACTGTGGGCCCTTTCTGTGTGTGAAAGTCTGCCAACTGTTAAAACATGTTTCCTTTGTGTGTGGACAACAGCACATGCAAAAAGCTGAAGCACTCGGAGACATCGGGGGAGCCTGTATGGTGGGATGCTGTGGGTGAAGAAAGCTGAGCGTCTTGATAGAAATGTGTGTGAGATGAGTAAAAACAGGTGGCTGCTCTGTTTGTCCATCTGCACCCTCTTCCATAGCAGCTGTCTGTCCTTTCCCCTCACCCACTCTGTGTGCATGTGATTTCTACTAGGGTCAGGGGTCACAAACTACAGTGTACAATTCAGCCAGTCTACACTAGTAACACTAATAAATATACTTTATCTTTGTTTGCGAGGCTGCTGGTATGAAGTGATGTGGTTTTGTGTTTTAATGTATATGTGGGCATTTTGAAATTGAGAACATATTTCATGTGCTATGTGGGATTGTAAGGTTTTCATCTTGGTATGTTAGTCAGTTGAAATGAAAAGTTCTAGAGAAATGCTAGAGTCTGAAGATGATCTTCTGTGTGACGTTAGACAGGGTAACGGAGCTCAGAGTCCAAAAGATGTGGGGAACAAGTCCTGGAAGGAATTGGGTCCGGCAGAAGTGTGATTTCACATAAACACAAAGCACAGTCAAATGGGTTAAAGATTATGTTGAACCCCCGTTAATACGATTGTCCAAATCTGGGGGCCTTCTTCAAATTTAAAGTGAGTGTCAGCCAGACGAAAACTAACCTCTTCAACATACGAACATGCGGTCACCTCACATAGCCAAACCCTAAACAAGGGATGGTGATTTCCAGGCTCTAAGAAGTCTTTTAGCCACAATCATGCCAAACTTTAAGGCTTTCTGAAGATGATGTCGAAGTGCCAGTGAGGTTACGGAGCAGCCTATGACTGCAAGTATACTATGTGGCTTTAATTTTAAGTCATAAATCTGGTTAGATAGATATAGATTGTTAGGGAAAATATTCTAAAACACTTCTTCAGTAAAGACTCAGAAGAGAAACACACAGAGTTCTTGCTAGCAAGGGCAGCTCCCTACTGAGAGACTCGCACTAAGAAACTGCCCCGGTCTTTATTTATACTTCTGTGTGTGTGTGTGTGTGTGTGTGTGTGTGTGTGTGTGTCCTGCTGATCAAAGGGTCATAAAACATGAAAGCACAAAAGGTACATCCTTGGTCATAAAGAGGGTAGTCTCCCCCACCCTAGATGGCACGGTGAGGAAGTCCAGCAGTTAAAGCACTTAGACTAAAACAGACATAGCTACGTTAAAACAATAAAACAAGGTACGACCTCTCCCATGCTCCCAGGATGTGGGGGTGAACCAAGCCTGCTAAAAATCACACATCCTGTCACTACCAAATAACTACAAACAGCATCCTACCATAAGCAAACTTATATCACTAAAAGATTATACTGACTACTAAATACAATTTTCCATTGACATAGATCGCTTGCTCTCTTGCTTCCCAGAAACTCCTGAGTGTTGGGCATGATCAAAAAAGGTGACCAAGGGTTCTTTCCACCTCTTTGCATTTATCACACAATGAGGAAATGGATGGAAAAATACTGGCTCCATTTCAGAGAAATGCAAACGATGAAGGACTTTGAACTGGCATTAACAGAGCACTCTTTAATCTTCTTCAACACATAGGCCCATAAATCATCTGATATATCTACTTGTATGTCAGGTTAATGGAGATGCACTACTTCAAAAACAAGCTGATTGACGTAAACCTTTTCACTGGGTAAACTGTTGTTGTTCAGTGTAGGGATAGTTGAGTGTTTGGGTCAGGACACAAGGACAACAAATATGCTGTCCTTGTGTCCTGACAAGAATAATTTAATCATTTCTTGTTAAATCAATTAAAATACTTTGGGAATACTACCAATGAGTGCTCGTCTAATCTCAGATATAATGATTAAATGTGACTTTATGTATGTAAACAGCAACATAGGAGATTGTCTATGATTTATTACAATTAATTTTTGTATTATGAGAAACGGGTTTTTATGTAATTGCCAGTTTGACCCATCTGTGACCGTGGCAGACTTTAGTAGCAGGTTTTAGAAGCAGTGTTGGTACTAAATTCTTGACGATCTCCTTTTGCAGTAATAAAGAAATGACAGAAGTAAGATAACTTGACCTTTATTGGATGAAATGGATGTATACAAAGTGTAATTCAACTTGCAGTTGAGAAGGTGATAGATCACATCCCATGTTATTGGAATACTCAAAATTCATTAATCACAATACTGTTGTATTCTGAGTGATGTGCTCTAATAACATTGTATTGTGTATTCCCACCTAACATTTCTGAAAGTGTGTTTCAGAGAAATTAAACTGAAAAATTTAACATAGAATGTAAAATGAAGTTTCTTGTAAACTGTAGAATATCAATGAAGGGTTTAGTTTAGAAATAATCTTTTTAATTTTAATGTCATCTCACTAATGCAGTTATTTTCAAGAGTAAAACGGTATTTATTGTTTAAAAACCATATTTACTCTTTAAATAAATCTGTTTACATGTTTGTGAATGTCCTTAAACTTCCACAAAGTCAGTCTGATAATCTGTGTGTGCATATGAGAGAGAGAGAGCGAGGGAGAGAGAGAGGGGGAGACCTAAAGCAGTGTCTGTCCTTCATCCTACACTGTGTGAGCCAAGTCTGCTCTTATCAGCTCAAGATAAAGAGACGCTTCATTCTGACCGCTCATCTTAGCCAGCCTCTATTCTCTTTTCTCCTTCTGTCTTTTCCCTTTGGAAGCATGCTTTCCCTCCTTAACCTCTAGATTTTTATTTTTTTTTTATCATTTCATTTCATCTTCTTTCTGTTTGTTTTTGTTCAAATGTGAAAGACTTCTCAGAAACTCAGTTTTTTGGGTGTACAAATTCACACATTCTATGTTTCTGGTGTTACAGGGCCACAGAGTGATGCAAAGCTTCCATCTAGCTTTCTGGTTGATGCTCTTTGTGGTTTAAGTATGCTACGTCTGCTTTTTACATAATGAAAATCATCGTTATCAGAGTTCTTAAATCTGATAAATGTTTTTCTTTCCTACTGTTATTTCTTTCTCATTGTAACTGTTGGGGTGCATGTTACAGAGTGGAATGTGTGTGGGGGTTTTTTGGGCTACAATTTTACAGAGATCCCTTAAAGTGTCATGGCCCAGCCTTCTTGTAATATGGCAGTTAGACGTGGTATTTACTTCCACAGCTGTCTTTATGAGCATTTAAGTCCACCTTTTGTAAAAGTTATAACTTGTTAGCTAGGTGGAATTGTTATCATGCTTCTTGAAAACCCTGTTTTTAGGGTTACGCCTTGCTTTTAGGATTAGGTTTGTTTGGCCTTGATGCTTGTTGGTGGTTTATGGGAACTCGATGCCTGTCTACCTTCAGCGTTTTGTTTGTGTTTTTGGTTTTGCACTTCATCCACTCTGAGTGAACTCCCTGCACATTTCTGGCCCACTTGAAAAACAAACTCAGCCAATCATTTGACCGAGTTTGGGTGAGTGAAAGCTTCTCTCCGTTTGATCTGTGTATTTATGCCCCTGCACGCACTGAACTAACACAGCAACTTTTAACCAAAATCTGAGAACTACGTGGTACCAGGGTCCCCTGCAATCCAGCCACCAAGTTTGAAGTGAATCAGATGAATGGTGAAGAACAGACAGTGACGTACATCCAGGGTTTTCAGATCTTTGACAAATAAACAGTTTCCAGCATGTAAAACGCATCAGTTGTTCTGTCTCTCACTTTTTTCCCTCTCTCATTCTTATTTTCCTCTTCGTTTCTGTTGTTCCTCTACCACGTCTTCTTGCTCTTGATCACTTTTCTCAGTTTTCTCTTCATTTCTCACGCCCACACTAACAGATGGGTTGCAGCCATTGTTTCACACGGCAAACATGGCCAATTTTTCAGGGTTTTGACAGCAGTTACAGTGCGCTCAAATCTGTGAATATAGCTGAAAGAAGTTTGCAACTTCCTCGGCCTGGTGTTGGGAGTTATCACAGTGCAGTTCCAACAAACATACAGTCTGCATTGGAGAATTAGGCCTCTCTGGCATTGAGTGAAATCACTGCAGAGTAAAGAGCACACACTCGGAGAAAGACGCTTAGCAGCGCTATCTGAATATTAACACGGTTGTCTCACTGTCTTGTCTTTGCATACATTTTGAAAATGATAAACCCAACTGTACAGTTTTCACTGTTCGCGTAGAGAAAGCGGCGAGTCTGGGTCCAGTAGAATCAGTGTGCTGAATAACTGTGGAGGGGAGGACTGACTATAACAAGTGTAGTCACAGACCTGTGTCATATGCTGGTTTTAAAATAAGGAGTTCACAGGAGGCTGCGATTGGGACTTCCATAAATATTTTCACTAACTCAGAAAATGCAGAGCAAAGGGAAAGTCAGGTGAGAGGAGGGGAGCTGGCAGCTTCATAAGAGCTTGTTTCTTTTGCTGACGTATTGGCGGCGCTCCTGTTGTCTTTGTCAAATTCCTTGCTGAGAGTAAAAATCTCCTGTGCAAACAGCCAGTGGTATGCTCAAAGGCACTCTTATCTGCTTTTTGCAAAGAATTCCAAGCATAAGCTGTGAAGTTTGAATATTAATCACGTTAATGAAGCACCATAACACCGTGCGATGTACAGATCGAGCCTTTTACTCGGGGCAAGGGTTTGTGCAAAAAATAGTGTCTGCTGCCGCTGTAATATGTAATGGTGCACGGTAGAGATTACCAATTTGTTTTCACTGTTTGCCGTTACCTAACGCAGAGGATTCGGCCTATAAAAGGGCTTTTATTTCGTCCACCAAGTACTTATGTAACCTTCTATTCACTCTAATCCCATCCTGTAAAAAAGCAAACAAAAAAACAGTTTCTATAAGTTTCTCTCAGCATTCATTCAACATGAGAAGGTGGCATTCTGTAAAAAGTGATGTTTAAACTAAATGATTTAATATATTGACTTTCTTTTCCATCTTGCACTGATGTTACCACAGGCCGAGACTTGGCCATCATGTCTTCCTTTGTACAGCCACACACACACTGAAAAATACTATACCTTTACTTCACTCTGTTTGTGGGGATCTGGTTTTCAGTTTTGGGTCAGCTTGTTGTTTGTAACTTCACCTGGGGAATACTCTGTGTAGGGGTGAATTTGGCCAATGGTAGAGATTTTGACTCTACCGCAATAGCACATGTGGATGGTGTCATCTGCGCCTGCTTTGGTCAAAAGCATTGCAGTGGCTGCAAGCAATATAATCTGGAAATTGTGCCGGGCGACAGTAATAGCGAAGAGACGAAGCACGTTTTAGAAGCCAAAAACGGCACTTCCTCCACTTGTGTACCGTTGATTCATTGTTGAATTCTCTTGCAGCTGCTCTTTTCGCATGACTTACCTCGTATCGTGGATGGATTATCTCAGTTGTTCTCCTGACTGAAGTTTAGTCCGTTTACAGCATCCTGCCATGCGGTTGCATTTGATCCTAACCATTGGGAACCCTCACGTTAACTTTTATCGAGTGGGGAAAAAAGTTAGCATTCATCCTCCAGCATCACTGTTTATGTTATGCTAACATAGCTGTGTTGCTAGCGATCACGTAGCACATCATTATATACCAGCTAGTCCAACTTCAGTAACCCTAAAAAAGTCGGTGCTGTTTAGTTTTCTGTCTTCATTTATGTTGGAAGTGATAGCAGAGCTGTACTTTTTAATTTTTTCAGAAATCTCTCGGTCAGAACGTGGTATATCATATTTAGGTGGAAACTAGCGAGCTAACTTCCTGCTAACTCAATTAAATTGACTAAATTCTGTTTTCATGCATGCCTGGATGTTAAACTTAATTGTTACACCTGGTAAAGCAGCAATGCTGATCATTTTATTAAAGATGAAAGAATTTGGACAGCTTTTAACTCTCAGTGATCCTGCAGTGTTCCTTTGACTTTGGGGCCCGAAGCGGACTGAGTTTTGGACCTAGATTACTCCACGAGGCTCCTGACTACGGCAGCCGTAATGCTCCGACAATCCATCAAGCGGTGCAGCTTCGTAGCATTTTTTTGACAGGTTTTTGAGTGCTGTGTACCATATAAAATTGGTTAGAGGTCAGTAAACACAACCAGAATTCATACATAAGGTGCACTGGATTATAAGGCGCACTGTCGTTTTTCTTTTTTTTTTTTCTTTTTTGGAGAAATGGATGGATGGGCAGTGCTCTCTCAGAGCACAACCGTGCATTGTGTGAAGTCATAGCACAAGACTGAAAAATGTGTATGGTGATTGTTTGAGTCTGTGATTACTACCAAAGCCCCAAGTGGCACTTGGAGCAGCACTGAAAGCTTGTGGTCCAGTTGATTAGGATTCTTATGGTGGTCTGCATCTGAGACTTCTGCCAAAATAAGGTACTGAGGTTTCCTTCATTTTCTTTCACAGCAAGTCCTTACTGACTGTTCTGTTATTTATTACTGCTTCCTTCAATAAGGATTATGTGACAGTGAGTCATGAGATTTGCCCAAGTGTTTGTTTGTTTGTTTTTTTTTTGGTTTTTTTTTGGTGTGTAATCTGTAGCTAGGTGCTATATCACGTTGCACTTAGTCACCATTGTGCTTTTGCATCATGGGATTCACTGGCTCGCTAAAGGGTAGCAGAGGGAAATATCATGTGTGTCTCATGAATCTTTAGATGAGCTGCTTAAGGCTTCATGAAGGAACATGGAAGTTGGTTTTTTTTCTTATTTTTCCTTCAATTTAAACAATTATTTCTATAGAATTATGGCTATTTCCCTGAGGGCTTTTCACAGCAGCCAAGCACCTTAATAAAACCAAGAACACATCGACCCCCTGTTAAAAGTGCACAATCTAATTCTTTTGAACTGTTGCATTAATTAATAATTGCTGTTGCTGGAGTTTTTAAAGTTGCAAAGTGAGGATGAAATTAAAGCCAACTCTAATAAAAGGACAAACACAATAATTAATGGAAGCCTGCATTGCAGTTTTAAACACTGCTAGCAGCTAAAAGCATTAATGTGTAAGTGGTGACACAGCTTCTCTTCCTCTCTGCAGGATGGATTCCTCTTTGCCTCTCCACCATCATTCAGCTGATTAAAAACCTCTCTGCTTTCCATATCAGTCTCTCCATCTTTGTCCCTATATTTCAGCACAAGTCTGGATCCAAAGTTCTGGACTCTGATCAGCATTGGTTCTTTCATAACATATAGTTGGTGACCTGTGAAGGCCCTGATTGGGATGGATCTTTATGCAGTCCTTTTAACATCAGTAGAGCTTTAACAGTTCTGCTTTGTCTTGTAATCCCCAGGAAATTGTAAGTAATGATGTGATTGGTACCCATCTTTGTGGATCTTCAGAAGGAATGGGGAAATTCAGCCAATGAGGATACTTTGGAGATGTACTAAGAATCATGGTAGAATGCGAAGTAGTTGGACAGTTAAAAAAAAAAAAAAAAAGAAGTTAATGTCAATAACTCTCTTTCTTCAGCAAAATTCTTTGTATATTAATACATTATGACTACTTTTTTGTGTTCTTCAGGGCATCAAATAACCTAAAGAACCCACAACAACGCAAGCATGAATAAGATGGGGTTTCCCACAGATTCTGTTTATTGTGGAGACTGAAGTCACTGTAGGCTTGGCTTGTTGGCACATGAACCAGTTTTTGCTGCAAGTTCTGGCTAAAGTAGCCCGCCAGTTCAGAAGGACCGCAGCCACCAGCTGCAGTTAGAAATGGTGGACTTTGAGTATATTTGAGTACACTGGGTACAAGATCCTTGAGAAGCAGCTGAATGATATAAAGAATCGCCACAACAACAACGTGACGGAGCCAGACGCTAGTGAAAGAACTCGACAGAAGGATGATGTGCAGTAACTGAACTTTCAAAGTAAGAGCATGAAATGAAAAGATTAAAGTTGGTGTGAGGGTGAGGAGGGGAGGGGGGGGGGGGGAAACTAAAGAGAAACAGTCGACCACTTTGCTCCAAACGACTATATCGGTAACTGTGAGGTGAAATTTAGCAGAGACATCAGCAATAGATTGTATATGTAAAAACATACATGGCCTCTGAGAATACACCTACTGCTTTGTGACATGAAGGCTTGAGGTTGTTACATTCATCCTCCATTGATGTAATGTTTTCAAGAAGTGGATCTGACCCAGAAGCTGTGACAAAGCATGGCCTATAGCATACCATGCTTTGTCTGTTGTACTATAAGTGAAACTGTAATTAACTAAATGAGCACCGTGCTGTATTAAACAAGACGTGAAACTTGCAGTAGAGTTTGTTGACATTGAGCTTATAAACCAAGATTGGTTTGGCTATTTTTCTCCTCCATTTTCATACTGCTGGACTCCAACCTCTGCCACCAGCAGACTAGCCCATTGTTGACCATTAGAAAGAATACAGGTTTGAAGAAAATGTGGCTTTTTTTTCCCTTTTATGTTCAGTTTTAGTGCTCACAACATTTTGTTGTTAGAATCTGACCACCGAGTTGCTGCAAACCCATCAAAGATGTCTCCACTTCCATGTTTAGGAGCTTACAATTGTATGTTTAGAATTTCTGTTTCTCATTATGTCTGCAGATGCCATCTGCCTGTCACGGGCTTGTAATGGCAGCAGGCTGCGTAACAAAACACAGACTGCACGCACACTGGCACAGCAAGGAAACGCTCCATGAAAGTCCTAAATACACCAGTAGGGCTCACAAACAGACTCCTGTGCAAGTGGAATTCCACAGGCTCGGCACAAACTGGAGGCTGAGTTTGAACAAAAACTTTTTCTCTGCTTTTTAACTGGCGAAGAAGAAAGCTTTGAATACTGGACACTTATTTAGGTAAAGGATGCTTGAGGTGAGATTTCAAAGAGTGTGTGTGTATGTGGGTGCATCCCTGCAGTATATCCCCCTCCTTCAGTGAAGCCGAAACTCAGGCTGTGGTGTATCTATTTTTTGAGCAATGTGACATAAGTGTCTGTTCTTACTGTGTGGTGTTGAATTTGCTCTGAGAGGATAAAGAGGTCATTCCTGAATGCAAATAAGATAAAGACAGAATTCTTCTGTGCAGCCTGTCATATGCATACTGCCCTCAGCTGATGAATTCAGCACCCCTGAGCCACGGGGTGGCTGAGGTAAAACAGGTTGACTACCGGAAGGTTGCTGGTTTGAATCCCTGCCTGCTCCAGTCTGCATGCTGACATTGTGTTAACATTTTTCCTTTTCTCGGCTCTTGTGAAATGGGAGAGTTCATGCTGTGGATTACTTCAAGTAGAAAATGACAAAGGCTCATTTTATCTTGAAGTTTATTTGTGAGTACAGCCTGAGATGACTTTGTTTCAGACTCTAATGAGCATGACTGAGAAGAGGAAGATGGTGTGTGTAATATGCAAATAATGTTTTTTATTTTATTTTTTAGAAGCACTAATGCAGTTCGATTAGTAAAACTGCTTAATGTCATCAGCACAACAAGATTTAAGCATGCAATTAGTTTACCTTTTACTGTAGGTGCAAAATTCACTCCCTCCAACTATTTTCTTGTTCTCCACCAGCTCCTGAGGGAGAGATCTCGCTCTGTAGCTGCTAAGAGCTTCACTCTGTTCGGCAGCCTGCTTCCTAACTATGCTGGGTTGGCAGAATCCAGTGGTCTGTTTAAAATGTCTTACTGAAACAGTTTGCTGCGAATCGGGGGCGAAAGAGTTGAAACCCGCACAAAGAGCTGAAAGAGGCTAAAATGCACATTTTGCATTCACTTTTTTTTTTGATTCACTGTTAAATACACAAATCGAAACAGCTTAAAATTGATATTAGGAATGGATTTGGTAATTTTTCTTTTCCTTTTTTTTTTTAAGTCTTAAACTTTACTGCCTAAAACCTTGGTGAGCAAAACATTAACTTACTGACTGTATATTAATGCAATTACAACATTACCACTTTTCCTCTGGTTAAAATCTGTAGCTTGATGGTTGTGAGTGAACAAAGCACACATGCTCAAAAAAGTGGTAAAGGATGATCATAGAAGGCTGAGGAAACGAAGGCAGGCTTTCTGCACATTTCTTACTCCTTGCCAGACTAACGCAGCCTTTTCCTTTGTCTCTACACCAGTTCTATCATTGAGTGTTGTTGTGTCAACAGCTGAGGACCCGTTGGGTCAGACTCGGGTTTCTGCAGCTCTGTCTGCAAGGATCCGCTTTGGGTCATAAAGTTTGTGCCAAACCCTCCAAGTAATATGATTTAGCATTTCTTTCATGTTTAGCTTCCAGATGGAATTGGAGTCCTTTCACATCATGGAAAAATTAATTATTGCCCCTGTTGTGGAGAGGAAATGTTTGTCTCTTACCATTAGTCTTTTACCCACTCTGTGTTCTTTTGTGTCCACATGTAACCACACTTACAGTTTGATAGATGGGACTCATGGTGCTTACAGTAGCAACAGAGTGTTGCTACCAAACACAGCAAACATTTGCTGCTTTGCCAAGTCAGCAGTGTGATGCTGTGATGATCAAGATTTTTGCTTTTTCATGTACACACTCACCCACATGCATGCTTACAGTTTGGTTGTCAGTGTGCTCACACCTTATTATTCTGAATTGGGTGTAATAACTTGTGTGTGTGTGTGTGTGTGTTGTACTTCATAGTAGTTGTAACAATTATATCTATACCAAAAGTTAAAGGGTGACAAATGTTTAACAACCAGATTTTTTTTTATTTATTTATTTATTTATTTTTTTAAACTAGCCTGATCAATCGGCGTTAACAAAGTTTAATAATGCTGTTGCTTTCTTATTGCTTTTAAAAGCCTTAGTTTCAGGCTAACCCAGCTAAACTGAACAGTAGTTTAGCTTCTTTAGTTCTTGAGTATTCCACAAATTTCAACACAGTGTCCAGTCGCTCATAGCAAGTTTTACCCTTATTTGAAATGTGTTGATGCATGCTTAATCATCCAGATAATGAAATCACAAAATTCCTAGCGTTACATCCAGATGAAGGAAATCAACTTTTTTGGACTTATTCGAAAGGGTGACTGCAAAATTTGTCTGTGATTGTTAGCTACCTCAGTTTGTGAAAGCACAAACACTGAGCAAAGCCAAAACACAAGTAGCATTGATTTGAAAAAATGTCGCAATGTCTAGGCAGTTAGTCCTAGCCTTTCTGCGTTTACAATGTATCCATCTGCTACTAGCTGAAACTTTTGGGGGCCACGATATACTCACAAAACAGTTCATGTAGTTGTATTTAATGATGTGAAGGCACTTGTGCACAAAAAGTGTGGAAATATGCAATTTTGAGATGTATCATTACTCTTCAGTTTGGATGACTGAACATCTTATCCTCATCCTGTCTGTAAGGCTGAACCCAGGCATGCTCATTTCCACTAATTGTAGCTGTATCCTTATTCTCTGATCACTACCCAAGCTTAGCTTTCTGTTCAGCACAACACACTGCAATATTATTCACAGCAGATGCTGCACCCGATCCATATGCCAATCTCTTGCTCTACTCTCCCCTCTTTGTTGATCGAGACCCCGAGATACTTACTACCTTAAGTAGAGGAGTTTAACTCCTCCTTAACCTGGAACTATGTTCTTAAAAGCTAAAAACAAAATGACTTGCAAAGGGCAGCCACTGTAATCAATGATCTTGTGGCTGGGGGACAGTAAAAATTAATTAGCCAGCTGCTGATGGTTTGGACTGGTGATGATGGTACTATCAAACGCAGTTGGTGTCTATTTTCAACAAAAGCGATAAAGATGCTGTTGTAGTTAAAATGTAGCCACAGCACAGAGGGGTCCCATTACAGAGTTGTAGAGCTCAGATGAAAGAAACATTTTCTTTAGCATTCACAACAACAGTTTACATTATTGTAACCATGATTAAAACCTTTACTAGTAAAAATCCTGGTCTTTGTCTTCTCACATCCACCACCAAGGGCTAGTAAAACTGATTCACTGCCATAAGTGGGCAGTGAGAGAAATGTGTTGGACACTTGATTGCCCCATGCTATCCCTCTGGCTGTATAGGTACCAAATTGCCCTAGCAACAGGCCTGATACCCAATACTAAAGCACCCCCCACCACCTAACCCCAGGAGGATGCGGTCAAATGATCTGTCAATGTCCACAAACATGTAAACTAGTTGGGCAAACCCCATGCACCCTATAGTATTCATAGTGTGCCCCATACCCCTTCTTCTATTGGGATAGATGGTGATAGTATAATTATTTTTGTTGCGTCCCGAGTTAATAGAATTTTATTAAATTCATACCTAAAGAGGAAGCAGTTTGGGATTAGTTCCTGTTGTCAAGCCAGCAAGTCAAATAAATGCCCTGAAGTTTCAGCATAACGCTACCTCTGACCAATGTAACCATTTGAGCTATATTTATTGAGGTTTGCTTGTGTTTAAGATGATGACCAAAGCATTGCGTGC
Source organism: Copadichromis virginalis (assembly GCF_057382275.1). Lineage (NCBI taxonomy): Eukaryota > Metazoa > Chordata > Actinopteri > Cichliformes > Cichlidae > Copadichromis > Copadichromis virginalis. The sequence continues at coordinate 29,819,588 of NC_140632.1, read as the reverse complement.
TATTGATTGTTAAAAATAGCCAGTATTTATAAAAAAATGAGTCAAAGGGATATAAGACTTCAATTATATACACTTGCATTTAGATAAACATAAGTGGAAATGAAAGGTGTCTCTTGTACACGCAGCTTTAAATGGAAACGGCTGTAATTTCTCCTACACGATCTTGAGCTCACACACTCAGACGCTGACCGGTTGCTTAGTTGGCTCTAATCCTCTAGTTCATCGGCTCTTTCCTCTCCAAGGGAATGAAAAGTACATCACCATAGAGACCACATCAATGGCCCATTAGCATGAGAGGTGAAGAGAGGAGAGACTGAATGGAGAGGGGAGCGAGAGAGTTTAGACTGGGAAAAGAGATACTGAACGAGAAATGGAGCAAAGGAATGAACAAAAGGAGAATGTGTTTAAAAGAGAGGATGGGAAAATGTGGCAGTGGGAAACTTTAAAATAAATGATACATTGGCTCTGTTCAGTCAAGGAGGTTTATTGCTATGGATAATTCTGCTTTCCTAACTATGTCTGCTCTGTCTTTGCTTTGTTTAACTATGTTTTTTTTTTTTTTTTTTTAATATTCAAAAGTTACTGGCAGTTTGGATCTCTACTCATAAAATGCACTTGTAAGTAAACTTCATTTGGAGTACCTTTGCATCTGATTGCCAAAACACTATTAAAGGTACCTGTTGTTGTTGTTGTTGTTGTTTTTTGACGTTTTGACTAGACATGAATTAGTCTTACAATATAGCTACATACATTTCATGTGTCACTACTCTAAAGTGATACTTTATCACAGCAGTTTATATTATAACTGCCTGGGAAATATTTTTCAAGGTTTTTACAATGAACAGCCCAGGTATTATATACAAACCTCAAAGTTTGTTTCGACTGAACATGTATGCGCTTTTTATGCACTTGAGACCCTTTTGTGTTGAGATGAGCGAGGCATCTTTACACACACATTGGTTTGGATCGAGATGCTGCTACTGACGCTGGAGCTGGTGAAACTGTGGCCGGTGAGTGTGCTTTTTATAAAACCTAGTATTAGAAAAAACACATTTATAGATACAAACTGAAAGTATTACACTTCTAACACACATTAGCTTACTATTTTTACATGTTAATTCATGTTAGATTGTAGGGCTGCAAACTGCTGCAGTTTTACAGTTGACTTTTTGGCAGATTTCATTTGACATATTGCTAATTAGTTTGAAGCCAAATCTCAGTAAAAGCAGTCACAGTTGAGACTGAGTCTGCAGGGTACAAAAGTGTAATGTTTTTACAGGTAGTCTGTACCTCCTGCTCCCAGAAATAACATTACAGATGACTTACAACATCATACGGACCAAACAATGGACCAGTGGATCCTGAGACTACTGCTCTAGAAAACAATAGGGAAAGCTGTTAACGACACTGATGATTAAGATTTAAACATTGGAATTCCATAAAATGACACTCTTTCTTTTGAAGGCCAAACTACTACATTTATTTTAGGATTTTGTGTATCAGTTGACAAAAGCAGCACTGGCAGTGATTAAGAAGGATTATTTCTTTTAAACTTTTGTTCAACTACATCACAATGAAAAGATATGCTATTTCTATTTGGGTTGTGTGAGCTCGACCCCCACCCACCCCTCCTCTCAGATGAGCATTCTGCAGACAGCTAAGCTATTTAACAGCTGTCTTAAAGTACTGTATCAGGGGGACGCAGCAGCAAATATAACTGACTTGCAAGAGCGTGGAAGAGACACTGGATTGAACTGATTTTTGAAGCGTGCGTGTTCTCTATAAGTTTTCTGACCTACATAGCCCCATTAGGATCATGGCCATCAGTCACTGATAGACTTATCTCACTCATCCTTGTGTTTGTCTTCCTAAGGTTAGTATATCCACTATACGTTGATGATAAACAGAATGTTACTGGAGACGAACACAAAGGCTCACAGCTCCTGCATGCTCCCTCTCCCTATTACATCCATGCTATGTACTTGTGATTCACTTAAATTTGCTCTGTGCTCTATATTAGATGCCATTTGCCAGAACAGATTGTAACAATTCAATACACTGTATTTTTCGGACCATAAGGCACACTTTCGATGAATGGGCCTGTTTTCATACATAAGGTGCACCGGATTATAAGGCGCATTAAGCAAAACAAAACGGGCAGATAAATGGTAAATGGTCTGTATTTATGTAAAGCGCTTTACTAGTCCCCGAGGACCCCAAAGCGCTTTACATATCCACTCATCCACCCATTCACACACTGGTGATGGCAAGCTACATTGTAGCCACAGCCACCCTGGGGCGCACTGACAGAGGCGAGGCTGCTGGACACTGGCGCCACCGGGCCCTCTGACCACCACCAGTAGGCAAAACGGGTGAAGTGTCTCGCCCAAGGACACAACGACCAAGACTGTCCAAGCCGGGGCTCGAACTGGCAACCTTCCGATTACAAGGCGAACTCCCAACTCTTGAGCCACGATTGCCCCAGATAAATCAAACTTTACTCAACTCATTCTTCTTGCTTCCTCCACTTCCGTACCATTGATTCATTAATGTTGAATTCTCTCGTAGCTACTCTATTCCCATGTTGTTGCAGTACAGTAATGACTAACTAGAGCTGTGATATGAACAAAAATCTCATATCCCGATATAAGACATTTATCGTCCCGACAACGATATCACAATAATTTTACATTTTCTGTGAATTCTGTGAATCTTGGGCAACTCAACTTGCGTAAAGTTTTCAGCTGGGCGTCGTGTACCAGTGTTTTGACCAATACGTGAAACTATACATAGTTAGACATAAGTTGTAACGACCGCCATTTTCTTTGAGTCTGAGGTGGGGACCGGTTTCCTGCATAATTTGCATAGTACAGTTTTCTGGTCTGTGTCAGACTTTTCATAATCACACCGTGTCCATGATACAGAGGCCCCTTGTTTTGAAATAAGGTGCTCGATTGCAGTGTGGGAAAAAAAATGCACAGAAATAAATTATTTTTCAAGAATAATTAAATAGATTCAACATCTTTCTTCAACAGTATTGCAGAATTCACAGATGGTACCTTCCCAAAGGAAAAAGTACTATTGCTTACTAGGGTATATTAGACTTAACAGTTACTATATACAGTAATGGACTTCTATATTTTACATCAGATTAAAACTTTGGGTGTAAGATTCAGATAATTATTTACTAAAAGCTTTTATTTATTAGACATTTTAAATGAGAATAAGAAAGAAAAGTATGTCTTTGTGCCCCCTTTTCCCTGTTAATGCCCTATCGGCCCCCCTGGCTAAACTTTGCTAGATCCGCCCCTGCACAGTTACCAGCCGTCAGCTGCGTAGAAAAGGATCCTGGTGTAGAAAGTAATAATAAATAAATTCTAACAACGGCTTATCAAGCTTAATAATGCTGCTGTTGTTCAGCCGCTGGTTTCCTCTTTCTGGTGCAAAGTGGGCCAAAAACAAAGAGAGACGGACTTGCGACAGAAAAGCCGATCAGCTGATCATTAAGCAGTTTCATGATTGAAGCAGGAGAGGGAGGGAGAGAGAGAGGGGCAGTCCCTCCATATATTGGTTGTTAAGCTTAACATGGGAATGCTTTACAAACATTCAGAGATGAACTTACACACTCGCTTTACTTCTCTCTGGGATAACTTCCTCGGAGATGAAATGCCGGATTGCTAGCAAGGCTACACACAGCCGCTCTATCACCTGATGCATACTGCTGCAACGTGCTACGGTTATGAGCCGAGTTATGCCGTGTAGCAAGTTTTGTGAGGTGCTTTTTTTGATATTTAATGGATCGGATTACATTTTTTATTCCTCGCCGATATCCGATCCAGTAATTTGGGTCAGTATCGGACCGATACGATACGTAATATCGGATTGGTCCATCTCTAGTTGCCACAACCATACATGCCAACCCTCCCGATTTTTCAGGGAGAATACCGAATTTCAGTGCCCCTCCCGAAAATCTCCCGGAGCCACCATTCTCCTGAATTTCTTCAGATTTTCCACCCAGATAACAAAATTGAAAAACTATATGCAGAATTCATAGCGCAACCCAGCCAATTCCAGTCTCCAACAACGGCGGCAGCTACTTAGTTTTAATATTACTCTTATTTCTCTTTCTGGGTCGCAAAAAAACTTTTAACATATTTTCAGGTAAGAATGTAGCTGTGTTCAAATATCTGAACCGACCAACACATCGGCTTCAAACCCCCGCGGTCTTTCGCTACTCGGGTTAAACATGATATATAAGTCACTTAGATAACTTAAAAATGTTATTGTTTGGCTTTTTCAGTGTTTTATTTGTTCGTGAATAAATCAGTTTGGCTGAGATTAAAGTTATTAGATTTGATTAAATTAAATTTAACTTTATTAATCCCTCAGGAGGGTTCCTCCGGGTTTTCACACAGCTGAATAAACGCCAAACAGAAAACTGAAAACAGAAGTGAGAGAGTCTAGAGTTTACGCCAGCGCCCGGTTATATTTTAGATAGCAAGGAGCAGACGGCAGAGTTTCACTCCACCGAGGGAGCTCGTGACGTACTACCCAGCTTTCTTTAGACCGCGAAGGCCGGGTCCTCAGGTGGAAGCAGCCTCTGAATTTGGACACGCCCACTGTTTCCAGACATTTAACGTAGTTTATTCGATAAATAAACACTGTAAATGTATTTATCCCCCCCCAACAGCTCTTTTGAATTATCTCCCTAGTGTGGCCACAACACCTCACGTTTTTGCCACATGTATCTTGAACTAGTGATGTGTCAGTCGCGAACGAAATGGCTCTTAGAGCCGGATCTTTGACGTGAACGACGTGAGCCGGCTCCTTATCGCGAGCCATGTTTTGTTTTTTGTATTTGTGTTGTTGTTTTTTTTTCCTTTCTCTCACCCTCTCTTGCACTTTTTTCCCGCTTCACTCCGCATGCGAGCCTTGTGCTTTGAGCTGGGAAGAGGGGGGAGGGGCGGTAGTTAAACTAGCAGTAGCACAGGAACAGAGCAGGATCATAAAGGATTCAGAAACCCATATGACAGAGAATATGCATGTTCTTTTTGTTTTCATATTTTCATTTATATTAATTATATTTTTTGTGTTGTGGTTTGCAGTGTTTTGTGTTGTTTCACTTTAAATTTGTTTAAAAGGGAAAAGCTGAAAATTTAAATAGTTAAAAGTTGAAATGTGAATAGTTGGTTTTTGTATTATATGATTTATTTATTACATTTTATGTGGAGTGAATAAATAAAAGTATATTTACGTTGGCCCCTAGAAACAAAATGTGTACAAACTCCAAAACGTGTACAAACTCCAAAACGCGTACAAAAGACAACCGAAGTGCTCCAGAATGCTAGGTGCAGTGTTGAGCTTTTGTTACCTAGTGGCTACACAAGCCAGGAAGTACCAACGACCGGATTTGGTGTGTGGTAGTAACAGGTAAATGAACTTTTTTTTTTTTTTTTTTTTTTTTTTTTTTAAATTATTTGAATATATATGAGTGCTTGTGTATAAATACACAAACAATACACATATGCTTTCAATTGTGTAATTTAAGTGATCTAGGTAGCTCTGTTTTGGAAGTTCAGTTAACTGTTTTGGAATTTGTACGTGCTTTTTGGAGTTTGTACGTGTTTTGTCTCTAGGGGCCACCGCATATATTTATATATAAACATATATAAATAAAACCTTTTTTTTTTTTTTTTTTTTAACATTAGTATTTCCTTTTGTGCATAATTTTATATTATTGCTAATAATAACTTCATTAAAGCAACAACACAACCTGAAGAGCGGCTCTTTTTAGTGAGCCGAGCCGAAAGAGCCGGTTCTCTGAAAGGAGCCATAAATCCCATCACTATTGCAAACCACGTTTCAGCTTTTGTGGAGGTAAAATACGTTCGCACATGACTCCAATTACGCTCAGCCATTGTTGTGAGTGCACACGCCAAGGGGCTGCGAGACAGACAGCCGTATTTCGCACATGACTATGAAAGGCGGAAGAGGAAGTAGTTCCTTTGAATGTAGACAATCCGAATGTTATGGTTTCTTTTCACTGTGTTCCTGTTAATGATAAACTACAAATTTAACCTAAATTACTAAAATATCGATATTTTAATGTGAGAATGTATTCTAGAACATAAATGATTGGTATGGGAGGAATCGATATTTCAGGATCGATCCGCACATCACTAACACATCCGCACATCGTTGTTGCTAACGACAATGCATAAAAAACAGTCGCTTGTCCATCCGTAGTGTGGTTATTTTAAATATAAGAGAAAGAGAGAACTTTAAGAAATTAATATAGCCACTACAGTGACCATCAAAACGATGAAAAACTATTGCCATAAAAAGTTTATTTTGCGACGCCACGAATCAAATGAGAGTGTAATATGAAACGATAGACATTTTCATATCGTCATCTGATAGATATGGTTATATTGAAAAGCCCTATGACTAACCTCGTATTGTGGATGGATTATTTCAGTTGTTCTCCTGACTGAAGTTTGGTCCATTTACAGCATCCTGCCATGCGATTGCATTTGTCAATAACCATCGGGAAACCTCCCGATAACTTTCATCCAGTGAAAAAAGTTAGCATTCATGCTCCATCTTCACTGTGTTTATGTTATGCTAACATAGCTGTGTCGCTAGCAATCACGCAGCACATCATTATATACCAGCTAGTCCAACTTCAATAACCCTAAAAAATTCAGAGCCGTTTAGTTTTCTGTCTTCATTTATGTTGGAAGTGATGGCAGAGCTGTAATTTCTTTCAGAGATCGCTCAGTCGGAACATGCTATATCATGTTTAGGTGGAAACTAGTGAGCTAACTTCCTAGATGAAACTGGATGTTAAACTTAATTTTTACACCTGGTAAAGCAGCAACGCTGATCATTTTATTAAATATGAAAGAATTTAGACTGTTTTTAACTCTCACTGATGACGCAGTGTTCGTTTGGCTTTGGGACTTGAAGTAGATGGAGTTTTGGACCCAGATTACTCCACGAGGCTCTTGACTGCGGTAGCCGTAATGCTCCGACAATCCATCAAGCGGTGCAACTTCGTAGCTCACCAAAGTCGTACTAAAACGTTTGACAGATTTTTGAGCGCCTATACCACATAAAATTAGTTCGAGGTCAGTAAGCACAACCAGAATTCATACATAAGGTGCACTCCCAACTTTTGTAAAAATTAAAGGATTTTAAGTGCACCTTATAGTGCGGAAAATACGGTATCATAAAAACATAATCTTTGTCAACTCTTACTTCAGCTCGTAGTGTCAACAATAATGAACGTTATCTGACAATAGCAGAATGGTAGGAGTTCACAAATGTCAGCAAATGACAAAAAGCGGGGTTTCAGATTGAATCCAAAACAGCCTAAGCTAATGATCTGTTGTTGTCTTAAACCAGTATAATGTGACATTATACACAGGTTAATATAATGGGTCATGTTAGCTTGAATTTGGGAAGCTAGATGACTAATTTCCACTCGTGTGTTCATGGTTGCTGTGTCACACCCAAGTCAAATTATATCGTCATTTTGATATTCCGATATACAACATGTAGCTGGTCTCTAAGTTGTTGCACAAAATAGATGCAATGTAGTACACAGTGCAGAATCCAGTTGTCGATGCTAGCTCCAAAATAGTACACTAATGATCTGCGTGCTAAAACTAGCAATTGAATGCCAACTGCAGCTCACTTGGTATCTGTGGGCGTCAATAATATCAATAGTTTTGCAAAACTCTTTGAAAAATGGGTTCAATATTGACCTGACGCACCTTTGAGAATTGTCCATAGAACCTTTCCTTTGAGGACTATAGAGTGAAACACTCCGACTGTATGCTTTGTCAGGCAGTGGGAGGTCAAACACAGGACTTCTATTCCTGCAGTTTCATTGATCTAGTAGCTTTCAGATCATTCCTGTACTTCAGTGCAATCAGGCCCCCTAAATAGCAGAGTACAGTAATTCAAGGCTGAGAATGTTCACATACTTTCATGCAAATGGCCTTTGAAGGCCTTTACTTTTTAATGTAGGCAACTCTGAGATTTTCGCATTGAGTTTCAAATGTGCATTGTTGAATCGATGAAAGGTTCCAATTCAATCCTTCAGACTTCCTTCAAACCATCTAGGTTATGTCAAATCCTATTGATCTGCCCCTCTGATCCCTGTACAAGAACTCTCTTTGTACATAGAAAAGTTTGAAATATGGGAAAAGTGAAACTCCTGTATACTTTCACATTTGTGCACTTGAAGCAAGTCACAGTCTTTAGTGGTCTGATTGTTAGAGGGGGCTTTAGATGCTCTAGAGATGATCTAAGATGTATGATCTAAGGCATTAAACCTACTGTGTGATGACTGCTGCAGTGTTTACCTGTGAGTTTACCTGGGGGAAAAGACAGTTGACTGTTTTTAATTTAGAAATGCTTTATGAGCGTATTTCCCCGAGTTCAGTATTTTGTCAGTGAAAAATGATTAGAGGGGGGAGGGGAGGGGAAAAAAAACCTTTAGTTTCAGCAACCTGAGTATGAACCTGAGCATGCTGGCTCTGTCATGGCTTAATGAAACGCAGGAAGGGGAGAAAACTACTATTAACAGTCGCAGCTGTGCTTTCCCTAATGTGCAATGTCAGTGTGCTGAATGGAGACATCCCTGCTGCATCGTTTCACTCTGAGGGGAAGGAAGAACTAGTTTTATGTCGTGTGTTTCTGTGATGCAGCAGAGGCAGAATGTCAGCAGCACCTCTGTAGACCTCAAGTGTGGTGTTTTTTTTGTTTTTGTTTTTGTTTTTTTGTTTGTTTGTTTTTCCTTCTTTTTTGTTGTGGTTTTGTGTAATTATAAAGCCGTTAAAACATAAGCTGCTCTGTGACTGGAATGGCCTTAGCAGATGGTCTAACTTGTTGAAGAGATGTAGAAGGGCACAAATGTCTCTGTTTTGTTTTCACTTTCCAATCAGACTGTTTAAACTGTAAGCAGAGTGGGAAAACTCCCAAAGACTCTCAGATATCGGCACATAATTGTGGATTGTGTCCTTCTGTTTGCAGAACGTCTACCTGACTGGATATCCTAAGAATATAAATAAAAAGTCTAATCCAATGGATTAATTTCATTTGACAAAAAACATTTTATTTTTTTTTGTCCGGGTTTTTAAAAACCTATATAAGGATTTTAACGCTCGTTTTCAGGTTCCTTCTTTGGTAATAGATGGTAAAACATGTCTTGGAGTTGAACCTTGAATTGGGAGACCATTGACAGTCCCCCACATGAGCTAAGCTGATGTGTGCAGGTCACAGTATCTATTTTTGGACTGTAGAAAAAGATTCTTTAACCCCTGACTCATTACACTCCCTACATGCCCCCACCTAGCTGCTCCACTTTTAGCCCAGGCTCCTGTGAGGTGAGTGAGTCCGGGTGGGTGTATGGGCTGAAATGGGGAGGGGGTTACTTCCAGCAGGCCTTGTGGTTGGGTGGATGCCTGTACACTCTCACTTTCTCCCTTGTGGAGTCAAGTCAGTCGTGGAGCCAGGCCAAAGCAGCTGCTCAGTCAGCTAGCCTGTGGAGAAAGTGGACACTAGACCAAACTTTCCCAGCGACCGATTTTCTTGTACAGTTGGTGGAAGTGCCAGATTGAGCGGTTACCAACGCCAGGATGACTCGTGATTCGTAAGTTTCAGCCGGCCATAGCAATGGAGCCGATGTAGGATTTCGGGGTTAACCATATTAACCATTTTCTATGTCTTTACCTACAGTATTATCATCTCCAAAGCAGAGTTGGCAAGTATTTGTAGTATAGGCTCAGGGAAGTGTGATTATTGTGGAGCTCAGTCTCTCTGCCCGTCTACCTGTCTGGCTGAACCATTGCCATTTACCATGGACACTCAAAGTTCAGCTGAAACGCTCACTGCAGCTGTTATCAGCATCCACAAATTCATTCATTATTCGGAGCCCCCCCATCTAAAAAAGCTGCTCTCACCAGTTGAGGAGCTTTCCTTTTTATAGAACTGCAGTAGCTGTTAAACTCAGAGTCCAATCAGAGGGAGTTTGGAGCTCGGTTACAGGATAGGATTCATCTCTTCGTGTGGTGACAGGGTACTTTTCTCCTTTGCTGCTTCTAGAGCTGCCGTTGTTTTTCCTAAAGGACTCTAAAAACCTCTTTGCAGGCTTGTCCTTCTTGGGTTGTTGTTAAAAATGTATGTGATGGTGACTCGGGGTATTTTATCTCTGTGGTGATAGTTCACCTCCTCTTGGCAAATATCTGCTGTCTCATTAGTGTGAGGACTGCTGATTTGTGCCCTGTGAATCTGCTCGCCACATCATTTTATACCCTTTGTTCCACTGAGCACGTCTCCCTTCATTTTCATTTGGATGCTTGGCAGCATCAAAGTGATTTCCAAAATGTGTTTCACTGTAATAAGTGGAGGTAATGTAGCTAAATGAGTGATTTTAAACTGGTATTTTGTTCAATGTCCCCACATTCACAACACTGCAAATTTGACTTGGCATCCATCTGCAGATCACCTGCTGCCCCATTTTTCTTTTTTTTCTTTTTTTTTCTTTCTAGAATGGTTCACCCAGCAACAATGACATCATTGTCCAGGCTGGACATCAGAAGCATTGCAGGTCAAATGACAGCAACACAGAGTTATGCTCCCACCCCACACAGCACCGTGCTGTTCTGTTATGTCTGTACTTCAAACCTCAGACCTAAATCACCACTGAAGGCAACAAAAGCAAACTGCTTTATCTTGGAATTTTCACAGACCAATAAACAGTTTTGCTGTTAAACTCCAGATATTCATGTTGAATATATTTGCTACTTGGTTATAGCCAAAAATCATAGTCATTATAATTTTGTTCAGTAGTGTAACCTTGATTATTCAGTAACTTCACAAATGGCATTTATTTATCATAAAAATGTCTTTTGATATTTACTTTTTCCTTTGATGTTGATACCTTTTAACTCTTATGCCTAAAATCTGACGTGTGTGCCTGGTGCATTCTTACTTATGTGTCTAAGTTTGCAGTGACTCTCTTTATCCTTTGCTATTGTTTTTGATTTATGTATGTTTTGTTTTGTTTTATTTTTGTTGCATATGTTGTTTGTTTAATTTAAGACAAAAAAAAAACAATTAAATGAATGAGAGGTAAAACTTGAGGGGGTAGGGACAAATAAGTAAATACTTCTGCCTACTCCTTTTCAAACAAATAATGGAATAATAGTTTGTAATGATTGTGAAGGCACATGTTTGAAATGTTTGAAATAAAAATGAACTGAACTGAACTATTGCTAAACAGCTTGTAATATGCTTGAATGTCATATAGCCATTAGCTGGAGAAGGCTTGGGTCCAATATGTCAGAGTGGATGACAGCAGAATTCAAACAGAGGACTTTTACATGGTACAAAACTGCTGAATGCTGAATCTCTTGAGTAAAACACTCAGTCGATTAGTGTTTTCTTTGTGAGGCACTTTGATCCTTTTTTTTTCTAAAACTGGGGTTTGTGCCACAGGTTGGTGCAGAAGGTCAAGGTGCAGATGAGAATACCAAAATAATGAAAAAAAGTCCCCACCCAGCATCCGCCTTCTGCTGAACACTGTCGGTTTCAGGTTTTTCTCCTCGGTCCACTCATGTAAAATGATCCATGTGCCTTTCAGTGTACCTGAAAACATCCTGGGAGAGGTATGCAAGGACAAAGGCTGGTTTTTCTTCAGCTGTATTCCACTCAGTTTTGCCGTCTGTGCAGTAATGCGAAGCTATCTGTGTACTGCGGCAGTGTTCTCACACCCTGTGTGCTGTGAGAACCGTGACTATACTCGTATATTGTCTGGGATTAAATGGACCACTGATATCACTAGTTTGTCTTGTGGACAGACCTCCTTAGCAGTCTTAGCGTACCTGCCTGCCACTTGATCTGTAGCTTATTAGCCATTCATATCCCTTGAGAGACATGCATGTCTGTGTTTCAGCAGCAGGGTGTGTGGGGCTTTTTTGTTTTTGTTTTTGTTTTGGGTCCTTTTCCCAAATTACACGAAACTGCTTGATTGGCTCAGCACAAGAGGTTTCCACCATGATCCAGCTTTCTTGTCTTTTCTCTTGCTATATTTCTGCCCCTCTAGTCTGTCACACTCCCTGATGTTCCTGGGAAACTGTTTGGTACCACATTAATTCATCTTCCTCTTTACTAATCACTAGTCTTTACAAAGCTGACTCAGTCACTCATGACAATATTGTTTGTAACTTTGTCTGTCATAATACAGAAACAAAGACTGTTGGCCAAGCAGAGACTAGCAGCCATGTAATTTTTAATTTTCTTTGACAGTGTGTACTCAGAGTTACCGTGACACTTTGATTGTCCCACACACCAAGTCAACTAAACTTAGTAGTTCATGTTAGAGATTTTCTTGGAAAAACAAAACCAACAGTAATAAAATATTTGATCAACTTCATGTAATCGTCAAGGTTTAAATTTTGTTGCTTTCAGCTAAAGTTCTTAACTTCAGTGATTTGTTTCCAAGCCGTACCAAATGCTCCTTTTATTTAAACTTTTTCATGAAGTATAACGGGGGTGTCTGTCCCTCAAGCCGTCCCTGCCTCTCTCACTTTGTTTCCAGAGCGTTCAGCCTTAGCTGTCACTATGATACACTCATTTCAAATCTATTTTCTAATTTTCCATCCTGCTCTCTCCTAAAGAAAATCTTCCACTCTGTCACCTTCAGCTTCTCTTGTCTTTTTGTTAGTGCCATCTTTTCCACATTATACAAGGTCTCACTACCATAAACTAACTCTACTTCTGTTTTGTCGCTGTTGCACCGGTCTCCCTCTCATTTACATATATGTATTCTGTCGTGCTTCCACTGACTTTCATTCCTCTTCTCTCCAGAGCATACCTCCACCTCTCCAGGCTCTCTTCCACCTGCTCCCTACTCTGTCTACAGAGCAGTGTTGTCGTGAACATAATATTCCATGTAGACTCCTGTCTGACTTTATCTGTTTTGCTGTCCATCACCAGAAGCTGTTGATTCCTGATGTAATCTCACCCCCACCTTGAAACCATCTGTCACTCCTGCTGTAGACATCGTCTTCTGTCATCATACATGCCCTGCACCACCTGCACATAGTTTTCTGCCACTTCTGACTCATCCACAGTTCCTCTCTTTACTCCCTTTCATTGTGTAGTGAATCACTTTTATCCATCTGTAATTACTACAGCACTTCTGATACAACACACTATAGAGAAGGCCATGCATCTTCCCACTCTACAAGACTGTGTTAAACAATCTATTGCCCTCTCTCATACACACCTCTGTACCTCCACAGGTATGTTGTCTGTACCACCTGCTTCCACTCATCATCCTCATCACCACTTTTTTTTTTTTTTTTTTTTTACCGACATTCCTTTTCTTATGTGCTTCTCAGCACACTGTCTTCACTTGTTAGTACATCTCCATCACTAACCTTAATCTGCTGTACATCCTTTCCAGCTCGATCTCTCTCCCTATCCCCTTACTCCAAATCCTTTTCTCCTTCCTTAGTGTTCAGCTTCACATACAACTCACTGTAAGCCTTGTCCTGTGCACTATAACAAGTCCCATTCAGACTACACATACAGCGAATCATACAAATGTAGGTATTAGGCTCAGAAGGCCAGTCATACCTCACTAAAAGCATTTGGAGTTTAGGTGTGACTCCATTAAGTTAAAGCAAGTGTTCACGACTTCATAAGAAAATTCCTGATGTGAACTGGGAGACTGGGGCTGTAGAATGATCCATAAAATGTTGTTGTGTTATGGTTAATTTGAAGCTTTACTGTCCAAAATTTTCAGTCTCAAATGTCCTGCCTTGATCTCTCGGTAATCCCAAAACTGACTTCTTCTAGGAGCTTTAGTCACCAATTGAACTATTTTGAACATGGCAGTCTGCTATGAACGAAATCTCTCCAATACTCCTATAATACTCCTACATATGACAGTTTCAGAAAATTCTATTCAATTCAATTTTATTTATACAGCACCAAATCCCAACAACGGTCGCCTCAAGGTGCTTTATCTTGTAAGGACCCTACAATAATACATACAGAGAAAAACCCAACAATCATATGACATCCCTTTGGCGACAGTGGGAAGGAAAAACTCCCTTTTAACAGGAAAAAAACCTCTAGCAGAACCAGGATCGGTGAGGGGCAGCCATCTGCAGCAACCAATTGGGGAGAGAAAAGGAAGATGGGACAAAAGACATCCTGTGGAAGAGAGCCAGAGATTAATAACAAGTATGTTATTAAGAGGTCTATTAACACATAGTGAGCGAAGAAGAAACACTTAGTGCATCATGGGAATCCCCCATCAGCCTATACCTATTGCAGTATAACTAGATAGATAGATAGATAGATAGATAGATAGATAGATACACAAAAAAATTAAAGCTCCCTTTCTTCCTCACGCTCCTCTCCTCTTAGTCAGCTATAGGTTTTTTTTTTTTTTTGTTTGTTTTTTTTTTTTCCCCCCCTCTCTTGCCTGCTGAGGCAAAAAGTACTGCTGACCAGCCTGATGATGTCATCCTCGTCCCTCAGTAACACACGGACACACACCCACATTAGGAAGAGGAGGCTGTTTGTTGAGTGTAAATAGAGAGGAGGGCTGTTTCAGCACCAGCAGGAGAACTGCTACGATTGATACTGTACGTTTGATCATGTGATCTCCAGATTGGATTCATTTAAATTAGAAGTAGAAAGTAAATACTCATATTTGATGAAAACCCTGCTTTATTTGTCCATATTGAAGATGGGCTTAACTCATGTTACTTTAACTTGTTTAACTTGTTAACTTGTTTAACTTGTTAACTTGTTTAACTTGTTAACTTGTAACTTTAACTTACTTTAACATGTTACTTTAACATGTTACTTTCTCATGTTACTTTAACTCATGTTACTTTCAACAAATACATTTTCTGGAATCATTGCTGGATCCTGTCACAACCTCTAAATATTAATTTCTAACATCAAAGGGAGGAGGACTTCTCTCCAGAGTATAGTTAATGATTAGAAATAAGTAAAAGTACCATCTAATTCTGTGATTTGACTGATTTTATACTTTTGTTTTTTTTTTTTTCTATTTCTTTGAAAAAGCCAAGGTAAATCATGCAGCTTTGGGGGATTTAATACTGGACATTTGCAAACAATAGAGGTCTTAATTCTTAATTTCATTTTCTACTGCCATTTATCCACCCCTGACTCATCGTTACTCTGCTCTGAGGAAACACTAGCTGCTCTGTTAAAATGTGTCACTGTGACCTGTGCCTCGACTCACAGGTGTCTCTACAATGTGTAAAGCTGGTATGACTGAAACTTGACTTGTACTCTGTTGTGGACACAGACAGCTTAGTAGTCATTCTGGTTATACTACTTGTGCATGAATTACGTTGCCTTTCACACATGTATAATTGATGCATTGTAATTTAAGCTCTCCAGGAACAAACCCGCACAGTCATAAAAAACACCCTGCTTATGTAAAATGCTTATGACAGAAAATTTTTAAAAAGGAAAATGAGACTGGGCAAAAGCAGTTCAACGATTTTGTCGTAGTTAATGTTGAATAGTTTATCCACTAGAGGGCATCCGGTGGTATTTCAAACATCGCTACAACAACCAGCTGATCCGAGCAGTAAATGAGTAATCCACGACTTGTTGTATCAGTAACACAAGTTTATTTTTAAACATTGAAAATCTCATATTATCCCAGACGAACTACAGCTAACAAATGTTGGGCAAATCTCTTTGTGTTGTGTGCCTGGTTACATCAGCTGGTATAACCGGTATTTTGACATCTCCAAATACTGGTATCTCTGTCAGCCTTAGAAATCCTGCATCAGCTGGGCTCTGTTGATGACTGCTAAATATTTGTCTTCATTACTCACTCTTCTTGTATTAAATGTAAGACTTTGTGAAACTGACACTGTGGAAGCCGTTGTGGTGTAGCTATAGTTTGGGAGTTTTGTGGTATACAATCTGTTAGCATTGTTCTTTTCAGTGTATACAGTACAATGTGTGCATGTCGCTGTTTTATTTAGCTTTTGAAATAACTGTGTGGGACGTAGCTTGCGGTTTATGAGCTGTGTGTATGTTTGTCTGTGGCATTTGAGCCACCTGTACTCGGCAGCCTCCTGCGGTGACACAACCTGAAATGGCATCAGGCCTCGGGGGAGACGAGATGTGCTGCTCACTTCATCTCTTTCTTCTCCTTCTCTCTTTCTATTAGTAGAGCTATTTGCAGCATTTCTTTCTTTTTCAGAGCTTACACTGCTCCTCTTTTCACCTTTTCCCGTTTCCCTGGATCCCAGTATTACTAAAGGTTCTATACAACTAAAGTCTTAAAAGGCACATTATGCTTTTCCATATTTTTTTGTCCATTGTTGGCATGGTGGATGCTCATATTAAGTTGGCTGAAGTTTCAGCATGTGTACAGGTTATCCATGTGAGCCAAAAGCTCAGGCTTCAGAGTTGTTGTTTTTTAAAAAAAAAAAAAATTTATTCATGTCTTCTCTACTTCTGGCTGTGATATTATAGAGAGGGATATCCCTACTATGGTCATCTCAGGCATGCAGCCACAGCTTTGAGAACAGCAGTCCCACCCACCTGCTGTTTAATCTTTCAATTTGTGAAACAGTGAAGCATAATCGGGTAATGTAAAGGCAGAGGTACTGCACCAAGACGCAGTTTAAGATAAATACATGGGAAAAAGCTGAACTGCCAGTCATTCAAAGCTAATTAACTGAAGTCTAAATATAAAACTGCGGCGATGGAAATGACCAGAACAGGTGCCCTAAACAAGGTTTCCACACTTGCTGCACATCTATAAGCCTCTTGGCAACCCACCTCCACCCCTCCTCCTCCTTTATGCTGATATGACTGTTGTTTAAAGGCGTATCTGTTGTTGTTGCCTACGCTGTTCAGTGCTGGGTTTTGCTGCTGTTTTCTGTTCTCTGGAAGTTTTTGTAAACACACAGTTTGGAGTGTTTCTGAACAAAATAACCTCGCCTCTTTTGTAATTCTGAGAGTGTTGTTAATTGCCAAATTACAACCCTGGATGTTTTCAAAGTCACTACTGGCTGTAGTGATCAGCCAAAGTCATTTGTAACGGGTGTTCAGATAGAAATAACTGATAGCTTATTACAGGTGCCTCACACTGCCCTCTTCCTCCTCCTCACCCCTCCCAAATGGATTGTAATAGCTTGTGATGTGTGAGCATGGTTTTGGCAGCTTTTGACTCAGTGCTTAAGTGGAGTGTGACAAACTGCTCTCTGCATAGACCTTTCATTCGTCAAGCCCCGTTTTCCAGGGCACATGCTACCTCTCCCTTTAATAGTTCTGTCTTACACTGGCAGCTGTACTTTATGGACGAACCGGAATTTTAATGTAATTATATACGTCTTCATATTTATTTATTTTTTAATCTAAAGCTGTATATCGGACTTTATAAATGAGACAATGACAGCGTATGTTTGTATGCCTGTGTTGTGTTGAAGTGCTCAGTTTTTCAGTGTTGCCTCAGTGTCTGATTTCATGTGCTGAACCAAAGCGCATATATGCATCTCCTCCAGCTCTTGTTGTTCCGACCTCCAAGAGTACAGTCTGCCCTTGGAACCCTGTGTATTTTGTGTTTGTGTGTCTGTCTCAGTGTATTTTTTTTATACATTCTGTGTCCTGCCCTGAAAGCACATGTCAGCCCTTCTGCGCTGATAGAAATTCGCTGCTTTATTGAGGCTGATTTAGTGCCTGTCAAGCCAGCTGTCCAATGGGAAATAATTTTTAAAAAGTCCTTTATTTTCAGCTCTTGTAGTATTTACATCCACTTTTGAATTAGTTTGTAGCCTTCAGGGTGAAGCACGACTCTAATTTTAACCCTGAAAAAAAGGAAAATGTGTTCAAGTCGATCATTTATCACGACAGCTGCTCAGGAAGACACATCTTCAGGACTGGAAAAGGCACTGTCAATCATGTATAGTAGAAATACATTGATACATTTGTTTAAAATGGAAAAAAGGCAGAGGTTGTTTTTCTTGTTTATATTCATTTACAGTCTGTTCCTAAGGAAAAAGAATTTTTCCAATAAAGATATGTGTGATGAAAGGCACATATCTATCTCTAAATGAGCATGAAATCGGCCCTGCAAATTTATGAAACTCAATTCTAGACATAAATGCCCCAAATTGATTGGACACTGAAGGTGGTGAAAGGTTCAGTTTCCAGCTGTAAACTACTTGATAAGTTAATTTGGTTGGCATGTTTGTCCGATGGTTAGTACTGTCACTTCACTGCAAAATGATTCCTAGTTCAAAGCTGGGGCTTTTCTGGCAGGAGGTTGCGTGCTGTGAATCTGCTCTTCTACTCCTTTTAATACTTGTAACAAAACAGGGGGAAAAAAGACTCCCAAATTCCCAATTTAACATAAAAGTTGGCATAGCAACCAATACAACCTGGTACAGGCTGCAGAACAGCGAATCGCAGCACAGCAGGAAAGCCCAAATGTCGGCTGAAAATCCCCCCCCCCCACAGTATATACAGATTCTACTTCACATGAGCCTTTATAGAAAGCTGTCGCATGTTCCATCCAATATTATGTTTGATTAGGAGCGCCAATGCGGGTCATTTTGACTTGTTAGGTAGATTCATAACGTATGTATGTTGATGTTACATTGTTCGGCACAATGCCAGCTGATGATAGCTGAAAGTGAAAGAAAGGATTTTAGCTGTGCCGAAGCAGGCCAGGACACTGAATAAAGAAATGAAGAACTTTGCGTGGTCGCTGCGAATGTCTGCCTCCTGTGACAACAGAGATGGAAATATTCGACTAATCCTTATTCCACATCCGCCATACATCACTACATCTGGCTGTTCACTCTCTTTAGTCTATTTATTTAGGAGAGTGAGAGAGCAGAGTTGGGTGGGTGGGTATATGGTGAGAGAGGGAGTGTGTGGATGGTCACAGCGATAAAGTAGAGAGGGAGGGGAGGGGTAGATGAAAGAAGGGGTGATCAAGTGAGAGACAAAAGGTATGAGATAGATGTAGCAGAAGCGGCGAGGGGAAGGAGAGCGACAGATGTAAAGGATACCTCCCTTCATGCCCCAGCCCCCGCTTGCAACCTCCTGAATTGAGCCGCTGTGAACTGCTGGATCCCGCCGTGTGGATTTCTCCACAGCAGCCTCTTCCACAGGAGCGCAGGAGTGGGCTGTGCAGGAGCCTGTTGCCTGGATACCTCTGCTGTCGCTACGGCGGCGAAAAGCCAAGACCAAAGCGTGCGCGTATTTGCTGGCTGGTGCCGCTGCCATGGGAAAAACACAGCTGGCTGACTGTTTAGATGGTTCCCTCGCTTGCCGACTTGCTGGCTGACTTGCTGTCGTCGCATGTACGCATAAGGAAAGAATCACCCTGAGAAGGGGACTTTAAAGAGAAGGGGGAGGGGGGTGGCTGGCACCCTGCTTTGCATGATGAAGAGAGCTGTTTGGTAGCAGGGATATTACTTTGGCAAAATTGAAGCAACTGCAACAAGAGCCGGAAAGGGCTGGTAGGGGAGAAGTCACGCTTGGGGCTGGCTGAGTTACTTAAGCAGGAAGGCTGTGGGCAGCTATGCAGATCCAGTCTTCTGGTCCACAGTCCAAAGCCTCCAGCTTCATCCTCAGTCAGAGATGTGTACTGGCCTCCAAAATGGAAATCCACCGGTACGTATCTGTTGTCACAGACTTAGTCCTGCTGCTTTTGTGCTCTTTCTATAGGAACCTTAAACGGAAACTGCTGCTCACTTTTGATCGATGGGAAGAGAATGCCTCATGCTTCACCAGTGACAATTGTTGTTGATTTGGTGTGCTCTTATCAAGTTATCTAGTCAATTTCAGAATTAGGATCATGAACCAAAATCTGACATACTGAACACTTCAGCATGATTACAAATGATCAAATGAAACTTTTAACCCAGATTTATGTCTGTTGGAAAACTAGGTGTAGGTAAAGGGGGGCAGTAGTGCTCATTTCCAACTCTATACAGTGGGGCAAAAAAGTATTTAGTCAGCCACCGATTGTGCAAGTTCCCCCACCTAAAATGATGACAGAGGTCAGTAATTTGCACCAGAGGTACACTTCAACTGTGAGAGACAGAATGTGAAAAAAAAATCCATGAATCCACATGGTAGGATTTGTAAAGAATTTATTCGTAAATCAGGGTGGAAAATAAGTATTTGGTCAATAAAAAAAAAATACAACTCAATACTTTGTAACATAACCTTTGTTGGCAATAACAGAGGTCAAACGTTTACTATAGGTCTTTACCAGGTTTGCACACACAGTAACTGGTATTTTGGCCCATTCCTCCATGCAGATCTTCTCGAGAGCAGTGATGTTTTGGGGCTGTCGCCGAGCAACATGGACTTTCAACTCCCGCCACAGATTTTCTATGGGGTTGAGGTCTGGAGACTGGCTAGGCCACTCCAGGACTTTCAAATGCTTCTTACGGAGCCACTCCTTTGTTGCCCGGGCGGTGTGTTTTGGATCATTGTCATGTTGGAAGACCCAGCCTCGTTTCATCTTCAAAGTTCTCACTGATGGAAGGAGGTTTTGGCTCAAAATCTCACGATACATGGCCCCATTCATTCTGTCCTTAACACAGATCAGTCCTCCTGTCCCCTTGGCAGAAAAACAGCCCCATAGCATGATGTTTCCACCCCCATGCTTCACAGTAGGTATGGTGTTCTTGGGATGCAACTCAGTATTCTTCTTCCTCCAAACATGACGAGTTGAGTTTATACCAAAAAGTTCTACTTTGGTTTCATCTGACCACATGACATTCTCCCAATCCTCTGCTGTATCATCCATGTGCTCTCTGGCAAACTTCAGACGGGCCTGGACATGCACTGGCTTCAGCAGCGGAACACGTCTGGCACTGCGGGATTTGATTCCCTGCCGTTGTAGTGTGTTACTGATGGTGACCTTTGTTACTTTGGTCCCAGCTCTCTGCAGGTCATTCACCAGGTCCCCCCGTGTGGTTCTGGGATCTTTGCTCACCATTCTCATGATCATTTTGACCCCACGGGATGAGATCTTGCGTGGAGCCCCAGATCGAGGGAGATTATCAGTGGTCTTGTATGTCTTCCATTTTCTGATGATTGCTCCCACAGTTGATTTTTTCACACCAAGCTGCTTGCCTATTGTAGATTCACTCTTCCCAGTCTGGTGCAGGTCTACAATACTTTTCCTGGTGTCCTTCGAAAGCTCTTTGGTCTTGGCCATGGCGGAGTTTGGAGTCTGACTGTTTGAGGCTGTGGACAGGTGTCTTTTATTCAGATGATGGGTTCAAACAGGTGCCATTCATACAGGTAACGAGTGGGGGACAGAAAAGCTTCTTACAGAAGACGTTACAGGTCTGTGAGAGCCAGAGATTTTCCTTGTTTGAGGTGACCAAATACTTATTTTCCACCCTGATTTACGAATAAATTCTTTACAAATCCTACCATGTGAATTCATGGATTTTTTTTTCACATTCTGTCTCTCACAGTTGAAGTGTACCTCTGGTGCAAATTACTGACCTCTGTCATCATTTTAAGTGGGGGAACTTGCACAATCGGTGGCTGACTAAATACTTTTTTGCCCCACTGTATACACTGAACAAAAATATAAACGCAACACTTTTGTTTTTGCTCCCATTCCCCATGGGATGGACGTAGAGACCTAAAATTCATTCCAGATACACAATATAACCATCCCTCCCAAACAGTGGTCACAAATCAGTCCAAATGTGTGGTAGTGGGCACATCTGCTATATTGAGATAATCCATCCCACCTCACAGGTGTGCCACATCAGGATGCTGATCTGACACCATGAGTAGTCCACAGGTGTACCTCAGACTGCCCACAACAAAAGGCCACCCTGGAAGTTTACAGTTTTTTGTTCTATTGGGGGTCTGGGGACCCAGAACCGGTCAGTATCTGGTGTGACCACCATTTGCCTCATGCAGTGCAACACATCGTCGCATGGAGTCTATCAGATTGTCAATTGTGGCCTGTGGAATGTTGGTCCACTCCACTTCAATGGCTGTGCGAGGTTGTTGGATATTCGTGGGAACTGGTACACGCTGTCGTATACGCCGGTCAAGCACATCCCGAACATGCTCAATGGGTGACATGTCCGGTGAGTATGCTGGGCATGCAAGAACTGGGACATTCTCAGCTGCCATCTGCCCTGAACAATGTGAACCATGATTCATCCGTGAAGCGCACACCTCTCCAACGTGCCAGACGCCATCGAATGTGAGCATTTTCCCACACAAGTCTGTTACGGCGACGAGCTGGAGTCAGGTCAAGACCCCGATGAGGACGACAGGCATGCAGTTGAGCGTCCCTGAGACGGTTTCTGACAGTTTGTGCAGAAATTGTTTGGTTGTGCAAACCAATTGTTCCAGCAGCTGTCTGGGTGGCTGGTCTCAGACGATCTTGGAGGTGAACCTGCTGGATGTGGAGGTCCTGGGCTGGTGTGGTTACACGAGGTCTGCGGTTGTGAGGCCGGTTGGATGTGCTGCCATATTCTCTGAAACGCCTGTGGAGACGGCTTATGGTTGAGAAATGAACATTCAATGCACGGGCGACAGATCTGGTTGACATTCCTGCTGTCAGCATGCCAATTGCACGCTCCCTCATTGCTTGTGGCATCTGTGGCATTTTGCTGTGAGACAAAACTGCACATTCCAGGGTGGCCTTTTGTTGTGGGCAGTCTGAGGTACACCTGTGCACTACTCATGATGTCAGATCAGCATCCTGATGTGGCACACCTGTGAGGTGGGATGGATTATCTCAATATAGCAGATGTGCCCACTACTACATTTGGACTGATTTGTGACCACTGTTTGGGAGGGATGGTTATATTGTGTATCTGGAATGAATTTTAGGTCTCTACGTCCATCCCATGGGGAATGGGAGCAGTAACAAAGGTGTTGCGTTTATATTTTTGTTGAGTGTATTTCTGACTCTACTCTCTTTGCATGATTCACAGTACACCGAATCATTTTTAACTTACAATGGCCCTTGCAGCCTCTCACTTCATCCATAAGCCACCATCTGTTTAAGCTAGCCGTCTGTTATTTTGGGCCCTTCGCTTCCACAAACAGAAACTGAAACTGTTCAGGAATTGATCCTTTGTGCAGACTTCTTTAAAGTTTTAAGAAATGGTTGGCACAGACTGAAGGCATGACAAGGACTTTAATTTACATGTCATGTAGAGCATAAAGCTACGGTTCTGGTTTTCTGTAACTATCAAGAGAAGATAATTGATTAGTATTAGCTACATTGTGGATGTATTGTACTAATGGATGCTAGTGTTGTACGTGCTTGTCCCCCTAAATAATTGTGATCATTTGTTTTTGCTGCATTCATAATAAATGTGATGCATGGAGTTTTAAACCCTGAATCGGTGAATAATGGCGACCTGTGTAAAGTCTGATGCCCTTCTTTTTTTTAAAACCAGATGTTTAAATCCACATGCAGAAGGTCTGGTTTTGGTTTTTTTGGGCAGTTTGTTTTCGAATCTCAGTTTGTCGGAGTGTGTTCGAGTCAACTCTGAGTTGACTGAAGGATTTTCTGTTCTCATGCCTGTGTGCCTTCTTCCCCAAGGGCTTGGTTGGATCCAAGTAGCTACATTGGTGATTTAGCAGTTGCAACGTGATGTTAAACATGAAGACTCTGTTTATTTATTGATGATTGTTTGCTAAAATGTCAGACAACATTTGAGTTTGGCTCAGTAGCACGAATGTTATGTTCATTTGGATTTTTTTTGTTTGTTTTCATGGAATGAAATGAAGATTTATTTATTTTAAAGTTGGGGAAACAAAATGAATGAATTAAACCGAATGTATTCAAATCGCCTAATGGACCAAGGGATCCAGATATGGACCATATAACTCAACAAACAGGGCTGGGATAATAACCTATAGTTGACCTTTGACTTTACAAGCCTTCAAATCAGAACAAAGGTCATTTTGACCAGCCATAGTGAGCCTGTGAGTAGGTGATTGGGAGGAGAGCTGATTGAAACCTGGCTCTGTATGTTAATGTTAAAACTAAGCCTGTTTAGAGAGCTTAGCATGATTACTGCAGATGCTGAATTTCTTTAAGTTTCTGTGTTATTTCATGGTCCTCATGAGCATCTTCTCCATTCACATGCCATGTTATTAAGAAATTAATAGTGATCTTTTAGTCTGGATAATTTTGCAAAAAATAAGATTATTACATTTGAAATATTTTACACTCTGAACTATGACTCTGTTCTGGGATTTCCAAGTACATGCAGAATATGCATGAACAGCAGGAGCCTGTGTGGAGGTGACCTGCAGAGTTGCTTTGTAATTTTGGAACCTGCTGAGATTTGCTAATAGGTTTTCTGGAAAGGGATCATATGAGGCACTAAGTATTAATTGGCAGTGAGATCGGATAATCTGCTGGGATTGAGTTTGACCCTAACTCTGAATTAGACAGATTATACTTGGTTTTGTTTGCTTTGTCACTTCAAAGGAGTCAGACTTTCTTGTATGTTTTCAAGTTGTCTTGAGCATTAGATCTTCAGACTTTCTGACAGTCTTTCAAAGTTTCCAAGGCATAGTGCATAACTGCCTTATGTCCAGCTTCACCTAAACAAAGGGTGCTCTGTGGCTTTTAAACCAGTCCTGTGGGAGTATTTGGCAAAGAAACAGAAGTTTGGAGGTATTTTATGAACTTTGTGGACATTAAACCAGAATTGTGATGTGACTGTTGCTGAACCAGACCTTTGCAGTTTTGCACCTGAAGGCTGCAGTTGTTTATTTCAGTGGTTTAAGAGGAGTGAAAGCTGAGTTCAGTGCAGACTTGCTCTGCCATCAATGTGTCCCCTGTCCGTGTGTGACTAGAACTGTGATTGGACCCTTGTAAAATGTGCCAGGCACCCAGTTAGGCCGCAGTCTGAACCCTGGAAACTACCTGTAAAAACCACTAGATATAAGTGATATACAGCGACTTGAACAAACACCTTGGAGAACTCGATATCTGGATTGGGTTATGTTCAATAGTGCATGCTTGAAACAGCCTGTTTTCTGCCAAGTGTAAAATTTTCTGTCTCTATTTGCTGTGTCCTTACTAATAGGTCAGCCAAATGTGTCTGAGCGTTGTTCTTTGACTGTAATGTAGCCCATTTGAAAAAGTGTGCGGTTTAATTTAAGGAAAGGTCAAAATGGGCTTGTTGAGGGGATGACACTGAAAAGGATGAGCCACTAATAAAAGATGTGTGTGTTTGTGTGGTGGGATGAGGATTGGTGCCACCTGTGGCCGAAGCCTCTGAGGATCACGCTCTTCAGTCAGCTAATGGTTTCTGTGAGTGACTTACACAAAGCCTAATTGAATCCAAAAGGATTCAGTGGACCTGGCCTTAGAACTCATTAAATAAGACTGGAACTTGAATAGTCCAGTCAGGGGTTCAGGTAATTAGCAGATGATAATGTTTTACATCTTTAGGTGACTTGGAAATAATCAAGGGAGTGACGACACTAGTTGTATTGTAATATAGCTTTAAAATGGAATAAAAGAAGTTTGTTTTAACAGTCATTAACGGTAACAACATTTTCTGTGATTAGCTGTGTAATGACCATGAGATAAAATGCGTAGGCCTGGTTCCGGAAGCCAGTGCGGTGTGGAACATCTGATATGTTTTGTGACTTTAAACTGTGTTGGCTAGAAATAAATTTGGATGTTGGAGTTGGATTACTGACATGTTTTGTTATTTAGCCTAGTTGGACATCTTAAACTACTTAAAACAAAGTGTAGCTCAGCCTTTTCGAGTCTTCTTTGAGCATGTTTAGGTGAATTGTTACGAGTTGAAACTGCTGGAAAAGTTTGTACAAGATGCTGAACCCTGCATCAATGTGTGTGTCTGCAAATGTTAAAAAGCACTGTTTGATTAGATGACTGAGACATACTCAAAATAGAAAAGTAGTAGCAGAAAGCACTTTATATGTTGCAGTCCATTTACCATTATACCAAGAAAGCTAAAAATGGAGTTGTAAGAACTACAATAATACTCAGATGCTGCAGTTTACTCCCAGAAAGGGGCTGGCGCTTGTAACGGCTGCTAGAACTATGGAAATATTCTCGTGGCCCAAAACCACCTTGCATTAACCATGGGATTTTAAAGCTCTGGCTCATTTGTAGATATTTAAAAATAAGGGTTATGTTAGCTTCCTGGGGTATTTTTCAGTCTTGCTGTTCCTTGAGGAGCTTTTTCTCCAGTTTCTCATTGCTAATTTAGAGTAGTAAGCAGGGCTGCACGATTAATCGTTAGAAAATCGCGATCTCGATTCATACTTATGTGCGATCTCATTTCCAAATGACAACGATAAAAAAAAAAAAAAAAAAAAAAAAACGACGACGATTGTACCGCATTTTGATCCGGGACGTAATCTGCATGAAAACAAGCGCTCACTCTTCCTGCTCAACAAATGACAAGGGCGGAGCCTCATGCCACGTGATACAGAAGCTGTGCCATGTGATGCTAAAATTAGCAGGGGAAAAAAACAACTGAGAGCACGTCAGGGATGATGAGAAAGTGACAGGAGAAAATCCGTCCTGGTCAACCACCCAAACATCAATAACAGGAACCTTATACAGCGCTTCCCTATACCCGTCGAACTCCCGCAGGCACAAAGAAATTACGGAGGCTATTACTTATCACCTGACCAAAGATATGGCTCCCATCAACACTGTGCAAAACGAGGGATTTAGGAAAATGATCAACACCCTAGACAAACGCTACACAGTGCCGTCCCGCAACTATTTTTCTATTGTTGCACTACCTGCTCTATACACGCAGCGTCGAGCAACGGTGGAGACGGAATTTCTAGCAGTACAACAACAAAGCGTGAGACATTTGTTGTTTTTATGTTTATTTATTGTTTTTATGTTCAGTTTCAACTGTTACGAAGTTGATGTGCAGTTAATAAGTGCAATAAATATTTATACTGGAAAAGAGAATCGTGAGAGAATCGTGATCTCAATTCTAAGCAAAAAAATCGTGATTCTCATTTTATGCAAAATCGTGCAGCCCTAGTAGTAAGCCTGTCATTTTAGTCATTTTTTCAGCATTGGGTTTATAAACCCTTTCCAGGATTTACAACATCTATAAATGACGAGTGTATCTCTTTATTGATTCCTGCTTAAATTACTGGCCAGACGCTGACCTTTGCTTGCTCAATTTCTGAATGTTGCTGTGGCTGTTCATATCTGGCTGCAGGGCTAGTGCAGTCTAGCTGCCCCACACGCACACCATCATTGTGGGCTGTACTGGGTTATATATAGTCACTAGTAGTGATGGCTCCTTTGTCACACACCAGGTGTTTTTACAGCTATCATGCCACATGGTGGTCCTCTCCTGATCCATCTCTTTCTTTCCTCATCTAGTAGAGTGGATGACTCACACTTAAGAGCAGAGGGTATTTTCTCATTGCTCTATGATAGTGTGTGTGTGTGTGTGTGTGTGTGTGGACCCATGCTTACTTTACAAATATCAAATCTGCGGGTATTGATTATTCTAATTGATTAACAAGGTTTCACAAGTCGATTTTGGTTTTTCCTCTGAACGCTGACTGATGTGATAAAGGGGGTTTCCATGTTGCCATTAAATTTGATGTATTGATTCAAGTTTGAATCTCATTTATGAAACATGCTGAATGGTTTCAGAAAAATGTCATGACGTCATATCAGGTAGCTGACGTTCTCCTGTTTGGCGTTTCCTGTTTAAAAGGTGGGTGTAATACAAGTACATCTGATGGATCACCTTTATTGTCTGATATAAGCACAGTTGTTTAGGAGAAGTGAGGTGGACTGTATGTGTGTGAACATCGTCAGTTCCTGCTCTTGTTTGTTTGCAGCTTCATGTCAAAAGTCTTTGGTGCAAATATGATGTGGAGCAAATCCATTCTGAAAATTATTTGACTTCTTGTCTAGATTAGGGTGATTTAGGTTTTTGGACATATTCAGATACCCCCAAGAGTCTGGAGTCCACTGGAATCTCTTAATTTTCTCTTCCTCTAAACACTGGTACTGTAACTGCGCCCAGTGGTTGAACAGGATCTTTCTCTTGTCTGCGGGCCTCCGTCTTCCCTCCCTGTCTGCTCCTGATCACTTCCATATGAGCTAGGAGCTCTCTGCTCCACACTGTAGTCGATGGCTGACTAATAAAATAGAAAAGAGAATGAGAGGGAAAGAGGGTTTAGATGAGGGCAGCAAGAGGTTGAGTTAGTGGGACAGAAAGTTAGAAAGAGAGTTTAAAAAGAAAACAAAGAAAACAAAAAAACCCAACAACAACATAGAGTGAGCTAAAAGTTAGTCCAGGCTGCTGAGTGAAAAGGAAGGATGCAGATGTGGCTGGGATGCTCCCTAGAGCCCCTCTACACTGAACTCCTTCCTTCTGTCTATAGCCAGCTGCACTTCTGCCTTAACAACCTTCATGGCTTTCCCAATCCCAGTATACCTCTGTCTTTTATTCTTCTCCTCGTGTGCATTTTCACAGCGGGGACTCCCGCTGGATTCCACGCCCAAGCTTGGAAAAGCTTTCCCTAACATTCATTTTGGTTCAGCTTGCAAGTTTTGTTTCAGCTTCACAGGATTTATCCATCCTCCCCCACCTTGAAAACGGCTGACTCTGGCTTTTCAGACCAGAGCCTCAGTTTATTGTCAGCCAAATGGGGCAAACTGTAGAGAGCAAGTCAGTTTAAAGAGAGAGGAGGAGGCAGAATGAAGAAATGCCTCTGTTGTGAGTCATGTTAATGAATCTATTCTGAGAAGTGTGTTTGTGTTTGTCAGGGGCACCCTTTTGTTAATTTGTCTCTTGAAGGCTGATTGAGTCTGAGCAGCTAAGTGTAGTCTCAATGATTATACATCTGTTCAGGCCAAAAAATACCACAGAGTTTAATGAAATTAACCTCATTGGTGTAACTCGGAAATAATGAACACTGTAAACAAACAGTCATTGTATATCAGCAAGGTATCATTAATGAGGAAATCTGAATTTTATATCAGACCAGTGAAGTGGAATGTTCGATAAGAGCAGCTGTATAAAAACTGCAGCCACTGCAAACTTCCACTCTCCATCTCTCACATTGATCAACCATAACACTATGAACTATTGATAGGTGAAGTGAATAACACTAATCGTCTCTTCATCATGGGACCTGTTAGTGGGTGGGATGTATCACGGAGCATTTTGTTCTCAAAGTTGATGTGTTAAGTGGAGGAAACATGGACAAACGTAAGGATTGAGTGAATCTGACAATGGCCAGAATGTGATTGTTGTTGTCTCCTAAACTGCAGCTCTTCTGGGGTGTTCCTAGTCTGCAGGAAACGGTACTCCTGGATGGCTGTGGCCTCTTTCAGCAAGACATTGACTTTGAGGTGTTGACTTGGCCTACGGATTTCCTGGCTCACATGTAGGGCTGCACGATTAATCGTTAGAAAATCGCGATCTCGATTCATACTTATGTGCGATCTCATTTCCAAATGACAACTATTTAAAAAAAAAAAAAAAAAAAAAAGACGACGATTGTACCGCATTCTGATCCGGGACGTAATCTGCATGAAAACAAGCGCTCACTCTTCCTGCTCAACAAATGACAAGGGCGGAGCCTCATGCCACGTGATACAGAAGCTGTGCCGTGTGATGCTAAAATTAGCAGGGAAAAAAACAACTGAGAGCACGTCAGGGATGACGAGAAAGTGACAGGAGAAAATCCGTCCCGTCAACCACCCAAACATCAATAACGGGAACCTTATACAGCGCTTCCCTATACCCGTCGAACTCCCGCAGGCACAAAGAAATTACGGAGGCTATTACTTATCACCTGACCAAAGATATGGTTCCCATCAACACTGTGCAAAACGAGGGATTTAGGAAAATGATCAACACCCTAGACAAACGCTACACAGTGCTGTCCCGCAACTATTTTTCTATTGTTGCACTACCTGCTCTATACACGCAGCGTCGAGCAACGGTGGAGACGGAATTTCAAGCAGTACAACATTTTGCGGCAACAACAAAACGTGAGACATTTGTTGTTTTTATGTTCAGTCTCAACTGTTACGAAGTTGATGTGCAGTTAATAAGTGCAATAAATATTTATACTGGAAAAGAAAATCGTGATCTCAATTCTAAGCCAAAAAATCGTGATTCTCATTTTATGCAAAATCGTGCAGCCCTACTCTCAATCCAATCGAGCATCTGTGGGATGATGAACTACAGCTCCACTGTGTTGGACTTGGTGATAGTGATGTAGTTGCTATTCTTTGGTGAGCCTGGTGTGGCACTACATAATTAGTTCTCCACTTACTGCTGGGACATGACCAGAACTTTTATGTGCATTAAAGTCATATCTTCAGCATAACCATGTATAATATCCACAAAACTTAAAAAGAGGTTATACACACACAATACGGTAATATTATGTTGAAGCACAGTATGTATCACTCCGCGAGGCTCCTGCCTACGATAGCCGTAATGCTCTGACAATCCATCAAGCGGTGCGGGTTTGTAGCTTAGCAAAGTCATACTAAAACATTTGACAGATTTTCGAGCGCCGTGTATGACATAAAATCGTTTCGAGGTCAGTAAACACAACCCGAATTCATACATAAGCCCCACGGGATTATAAGGGGCTCTGTCGATTTTCAGAAAAATCAAAGGATTGATTTTAAGTGTGCCGTGTTTTCCAAAACACACGGTAATAACGACGGCCCGCTAGCATGTGCTACCAGAAATAGTGCTTTGTTGTGTATCTGACAGATGAAAGCTAAACCAGCTCCACACCCCTGAAGTTGCAGCATTTTTACAAACCAATTCTGGTTCATCCGTTCCATTCAATGATCCGCTTTCGCTCTTCTCATTCTCTGTCGCCACCATGCTTTTTTTCGCCATGTGCATATGAAAACAAAGGCACTGCGCATGCGCGTTTTACTCATATTCTATCGCGATATTTCATTTTCTTATCATTGCCCAACATTATACCTGTATTACCGTGAACGGTATGATACGGCCCAGCCCTACTGTGAAGAGATCACCACACTGATACCACAGTAATACTCCACATATGGTGAATCATAAGGCTCTGTATAGCTGGCACAATGACACAAATGAATTCATCACTCAGCTCCTGGCTTTGTCAGACTGGCAGACGCACTGAATGAGATTTTTAGTTTGGCCATTTTTGGGTTTTTTCTATATTTAGATTAGTCACTCGGCTGCTTACATAACGCTGGCCCATCAGTTGTGGAAAAAGTCGCAGTTTCCAGCCATAGTAATGATGGACTGAGTCAGTAATTTTCAGGTAATCAGAAATTTGACTTGCTCCAGTCTTCAGTACCTTAGTTCAACAACCATGGGTTAGAAGGAGCCAAATCAGTGATTCCCTTTTGCTTTTGTCTTCTACTTCTCTCCTCTGCACTCCTTTGCTCTCTGTAAACCCACAGTACCTCACCCACCCCAATCCTGGCAGGATGTGACATCATGGTAGTGAATACCCTGGAGCTGTTCTGTTCCTCTTTGAAGTCAGAACTGCTCCAAACTCAGAGCTTCATTAACATTAATGAAGGAGATGAAAATATTCTCATTTCATTTCCCATTCTCTCCATTTCTATTTTTGTCAGATCTGCACATTTGTCCTCTTTGTGTGTGTGTCGGTGTGTGTGTTGATGTGTCACTATTCCCTTTTCCTTTTAACAGGGAAATAGTATCCACATACATGTAAAACTGTTGTTTGTCTGTAAGAGCATTCAGATTTTTAGCCTGTAGTTTGGTATTTTATCTAACATGGTGAAATTTAAGGAGCTCATAAAGTAAGCTGTTAAACTAAGCAGATCTGGTTAGTTAGATGGTCATTTAAGCTAATGTAAGCTACTGTTAGCTAATGCTACTTGATATGCTTCATTGCTTCATGGCCCCCATTGCTTCAATGACTATCCCCCCACCCACACCCCACACAATTTACACCACCCCTGCCCACACACCTTACCAATCTGAGCCATGGTCTGAGCAACCCCCATCACTGAGGCCACTCACAGATGCTATTCAGACAAGCGCTTTTCTTTGCACTACTTCCAAGCACTTTGCAACTACTTTGCTCTCCAATGTGTGCCTTATTTATTTTTTTTATTTATCCCTCTTGTGTATATATTTTTCCCGTTTGCTATTTATTCTTGCTGTCTACTATTTATATTTTATTCTGGCACAGTTGGTGTGGAGCACCCATAATTTCATTGTACATGTACAATGACAGTATTCTATTTTATTCTATTCTAGTGTGACGTCTGGGGCTTCTTTGCTGCTTCAGGAGCTGGACGACTTCCTGTAATTGAATCATGAGCTCTGCTCTCTATCCTCAAGTGGTCAGCACTCCCGGAGGCTGGACATCATGAATGTCCAGCCGTCAGTAAACTGTTGATTTTAGCCCGTTGGTAGGTGGCTGCCAGGTAGCAAGGTGACATTATAATATCCGATATAGATGGGAACCAGTGGATCCAACCATTGGACTTAAATGTATCCATGTGCCAAAGTTTGGTTGCTATTCAGACAAGAAGAACATTTTATAAAGCACATTTAACTTAATATAAATCTCAGAAATCTAATCTGTAGTTGCATTTAGGAATTCCTTTTTAGGAAAAAGCATGGCTCTTTCTGCAGTCATGTTGGCACAGAGGCACAGAGTGTAGCAGTGTAGTCTCAGTAGAGAGGCAGGCAGAGGGTAGCTGATACATTTAGTGGAAGGGTTAACAAGGAGACGAGGAGGGTCAACAGGACTAGATTACACCGGTCAAGTACTTAACCATCAAAGCTTACATTTCACTGTGACTGTCTGAGACATATCACTGAATTGGCTGCAAAGACGAAAGACAATTCACCACTACATAATGTACATACTCATGTACAATCTCAGTTAGGATTGCTATTAATGTAAATAAGGGTGCATTTTACAGGTTCTTCCTCTGATGACTGTCTGCTTTAAAAGAACCATAACTGTCAAAGTAATTATCCTACAGAGTTTGGACCAATTAGGAGAAAGCAACTGTGTCATGTCTGCTCATCTGTTCTCCACATTTTCTTTCTTTTGGTTCCACATATTCCTTGTCTTTGCTCACATTGGTTGCAAAGAGCACTTGGACCTTCAACACAAAATCTCTTCGAATCGCACACATGCAAGCTGTACTACATTCACCACACAAAAATGTAATGTTGAGAAATTGCATAGACATGCGCACCCAGTGTGGTGAGAGTTTATGACTTAAAGCCTGCAGGCTATGGTCTGCAGTGGTCCTGAGCTTTAATTTATTTTATGCTATGATAATATGTGACATCCTATCTGGCCAAACAAAGTGACCACAGTAACCAAAATATGCACCAGTGCTCTCATTATTTTTTTACTGCTCAGTTGTGAGGTTCAGAGTGCCTCTTTTGAATGGCTGCATTCAGTCACTCTCCCAATTCCAAATCCATTGGTACAATTCCAGGAGGTCCTGGAATATGAAGTCATAGCATTTGGGGGGTCCTAATCATTCCTAACTTCCCGTATATAAGCGAGTCTGAAATGGTTTTATATGTAAAGATGATGAAATGCTATAATCATAAGGTAAATTAAAGCTAAAGCCAAACAGTAAGGCTGACTAAACTTGCCTGTTAAATAAAAGCAAGAAGAAAACTGACACAAAATAACAAAATCTCACTTTGTCACTTGCTGGTACTAGATTGGACCCCTTTGCCTTCCGAACTGCCTTAATTTTTCATGGCAAAGATTCAACAAGCTGCTGGACACATTCCTCAGAGTTTTTGGTCCATGCTGACACAATACCGTCAAAAGGCTGTGGACTGCACATCTGTGAATTTCCCATTCCACTGCATCCCAAAGTGGCTCTATTGGATTGCGATCTGGTAACTGTGGAGGCAATTAGAGTCCAGTGCACTCATTGTCATGTTCAAGAAACCAGTCTGAGATGATTTGATCTTTGTGACATGGTGCATTATCCTGCTTGAAGCAGCCATGAGAAGATGAGTACACAGTGATCATTGGAGATGGTTGGCTAAAACGCTCAGGTAGGCCGTGGTGTTTAAACGATGTTCGTTTGGTACTAAGGTGTGCCAAGAAAATCGCCTCCACACCAGCAGCATCCTCAGCCATTGCTGTACGTCAGGATGCATCCATGCTTTCGTATTATTTACTGAAACTTCTGATTCTACTATCTAAATGTCACAGCAGGACAGGAAACTCGTCAGACTAGGCAACTTTTTTTTTTTTTTTTTTGACTAGTCTGACCCAGCTACCAGACCAACCCAACTATGCTATCTGTTAGCATAAAGGACTGAAGGTCTAAAAACTGTTAATTTATCATCTGAGCAATTACAATACTGAATACTTGGCTACAGTGCTGCTTCTTTAAAACAAATCTTTGTTTTTAAGAGGAAGTAAATTAGCACATGAGACTGAAAACTTGGTGTTTTCAGAAATGTATCATCCCTCTTTGCAGTTTTTAGTATGCAACTGGAAATTTAAAGGCATGTGTGCGGTCTGAATACTTGTATGCACATAAACCAGTGACTAGGGGTGGGTTTATCTTCCAATCCCAGCTGAAATCACTGTAGCTGCTGCTGCTGTGAGCCTCAGAGGAGAAAAGTTAATCGTTCTTACTCCGTTTGGCCAGTATAATAGAGACGTAAGGTTGGAGTAATTTGCCCGTAGAATATTGAAAAATCTGCAGTGATCGTGAATGAATGGTTCTGTCTTTATTTCCAGCTCCAGTGTGTTTGAGCTCAGAGCTTTTACTAGTTTGATGTAAGGTGAGGGCTGAGGTGTGAAGTCTCGGTGCATCTTCAGAGAGGTTTGACATTAAATCATATTGTAAGTTCATCAGCTTCTGTGGGGTGTTACCACAGCTCGACCATGATGAAGCACATTTGAGCAGAGGCGTGAAAGTGTTTGTGAGAGCTGGAAATGCGGGGAGCTGTGCATATGGATGCCTGAACCTCGTGCATGTGTGTCCTTGTGTGTTCTTTGGAGAGGCATGGGTGTATGAACAAGCCCACAATACACACTGGCGATAAATGCTTTGCAGCAGTCTCGGGAAGTTTCTTTTTTTTCAATTCCACAGAATATTCTTTGAAACCTGGAGTGAGATGCATGTTAAGTAGCTCTGGCATATGCAGGAGACTGCTTGCACTCCTGTGTGTCTGTGTGTGAACCTCGTTCGTGGTCTACATTCCGAGATGTGTTTTTCTTCTCACTGTAAAGCCTCTATTTTCATGCATTTCTAACACTGACGCAGACTCTCTGAGGATGTGTATATGGCCTGTTCTCATCACTTCCTCCCTGACTCTTTTCACTCCTTCACCCTTCCCCAAGCAATTATGCCTGTCATTTTTACACTTCCTGTCTCTCAAGCTCTCCCTCCGTTTCCCGTCTTAACCTCTGCGTTTTTGCCTGCTTGTATTCAGAGTGTAAATTGTCACACAGGTTCATGATATCATAGGCCACCATATTTGGCTTTAGGTGAGAAAACAATGATGATGTCATTAGTGTCAGACTGGGTTTGAGACAACAGATACAGTGGGGCAAAAAAGTATTTAGTCAGCCACCGATTGTGCAAGTTCCCCCACCTAAAATGATGACAGAGGTCAGTAATTTGCACCAGAGGTACACTTCAACTGTGAGAGACAGAATGTGAAAAAAAAATCCATGAATTCACATGGTAGGATTTGTAAAGAATTTATTCGTAAATCAGGGTGGAAAATAAGTATTTGGTCAATAACAAAACAACAACAACTCAATACTTTGTAACATAACCTTTGTTGGCAATAACAGAGGTCAAACGTTTACTATAGGTCTTTACCAGGTTTGCACACACAGTAGCTGGTATTTTGGCCCATTCCTCCATGCAGATCTTCTCGAGAGCAGTGATGTTTTGGGGCTGTCGCCGAGCAACACGGACTTTCAACTCCCGCCACAGATTTTCTATGGGGTTGAGGTCTGGAGACTGGCTAGGCCACTCCAGGACTTTCAAATGCTTCTTACGGAGCCACTCCTTTGTTGCCCGGGCGGTGTGTTTTGGATCATTGTCATGTTGGAAGACCCAGCTTCGTTTCATCTTCAAAGTTCTCACTGATGGAAGGAGGTTTTGGCTCAAAATCTCACGATACATGGCCCCATTCATTCTGTCCTTAACACGGATCAGTCGTCCTGTCCCCTTGGCAGAAAAACAGCCCCATAGCATGATGTTTCCACCCCCATGCTTCACAGTAGGTATGGTGTTCTTGGGATGCAACTCAGTAGTCTTCTTCCTCCAAACATGACGAGTTGAGTTTATACCAAAAAGTTCTACTTTGGTTTCATCTGACCACATGACATTCTCCCAATCCTCTGCTGTATCATCCATGTGCTCTCTGGCAAACGTCAGACGGGCCTGGACATGCACTGGCTTCAGCAGCGGGACACATCTGGCACTGCGGGATTTGATTCCCTGCCGTTGTAGTGTGTTACTGATGGTGACCTTTGTTACTTTGGTCCCAGCTCTCTGCAGGTCATTCACCAGGTCCCCCCGTGTGGTTCTGGGATCTTTGCTCACCATTCTCATGATCATTTTGACCCCACGGGATGAGATCTTGCGTGGAGCCCCAGATCGAGGGAGATTATCAGTGGTCTTGTATGTCTTCCATTTTCTGATGATTGCTCCCACAGTTGATTTTTTCACACCAAGCTGCTTGCCTATTGTAGATTCACTCTTCCCAGTCTGGTGCAGGTCTACAATACTTTTCCTGGTGTCCTTCGAAAGCTCTTTGGTCTTGGCCATGGCGGAGTTTGGAGTCTGACTGTTTGAGGCTGTGGACAGGTGTCTTTTATTCAGATGATGGGTTCAAACAGGTGCCATTCATACAGGTAACGAGTGGGGGACAGAAAAGCTTCTTACAGAAGACGTTACAGGTCTGTGAGAGCCAGAGATTTTCCTTGTTTGAGGTGACCAAATACTTATTTTCCACCCTAATTTACGAATAAATTCTTTACAAATCCTACCATGTGAATTCATGGATTTTTTTTTCACATTCTGTCTCTCACAGTTGAAGTGTACCTCTGGTGCAAATTACTGACCTCTGTCATCATTTTAAGTGGGGGAACTTGCACAATCGGTGGCTGACTAAATACTTTTTTGCCCCACTGTATATATAACAAGCCAATGAGATGGTGTTTTATAGACATTGACGTTTATAAGGCAGGGTAGTTAACGTGAAGACTGCAGGCTTGTGCTGCTTTTAAATTTGACCTTTAAAAGAAAAAAAACATGATATAACAGCTTGTGTGTTTCCGAACTGCATGGATGCAAAATAATCTATAGCAAACCTTGAATATGAGCAGATACAAAACTACATCCTAGCTTATTAATTACCAGGACATGTCACCACGCTATATGGAAGCTTGTATAACAGATTTCTTTTTGATGTGCTAAAGGAAAATCATTTTTCCATCTCACTCTAGCATGTGTGTTTTGCAAGCAGCCAAGTTTCAGCTGATGTTAGCAAGCCTAGTTGGCAAGTTGCATTTAAAATCTGTCCAATTCCAATGCACCTACACTTAGCAGTGCTGAGGCCTGAATGACCGCTGTCTCTACATCTGACTGTGCAGACACACTTGTCATTAGAAGCCTCCACAGCTCTTAACTTTAAGCCTCAAGTAAAACCAGATTGATGAGATGTAAAACAAAACCACAGTACCATTATTATGTAGGTGGAAACTGTCCATAGAGGCAAAAACTGTTTTTTTTCTTTTCTTTTTTTATATCAGGCTGAAAAAGGCACATTTCATAGCCGAATTTGGGCATTTCAACATGATAGCCTCTGGAGTGATTTTGGAGGCAGGTTCATGTGTCCACTACAGAAAGTGCAATTCCAAAGCTGCATAGCTACAGTGAAAAGTGAGCACAGCAGAGTTTCCAGGCCTTAAATCAGCTGTGTGGCAGCAGATGTAGCCATCGCAGCAGAAAAGACTGGAGGCAGTTTTTTTCCTCTCAAATGAGCAGTCTCCCCTCACTGTCAGTCTTTAACTCTTTCCCCTGTAAAGAGGACATTTGATCTCCTTCCCTGTACCCTTAATGACGAGTTTTGACACCTCAGTATATAATAAAGAAATAGTTTGACAACCAGTAGGATACTGTCTGGGTTTGCTGTTTGCTGGTTTAAGAGAATCTCTAGATGGATGATTACTAATGTGTCACTGAGGAGCTTGGAGGCATCTGAAGGGCTGTGGACTTTTAGTCTGTGCACTGCAGACCAAGTTCATAGGAATTTAGTTAATACTGATCAGTAACACTAATGAAGGCATTTGCTTGCTGCCTTTGAGAATTGGTATGTTTGATTAAACTGATATTAGACTGCTATGTTTGATTATGGAGGAGTATGAACCATGTTAAACACCGATTTTAAAAATAAATAAATAAATAAGGATACGGATAAGCTGTTTTTGTCGGTTGCAGTTGCCTGCAGCTGAAATGACACACCTAGTCGACCATACATACAATACATACAATATACAAACTTACATTGTGGATACAGGTCAGGCTAGGCAGCAAAAAAGGGATAGACGGTGAGATATGTAATACATAGGGGCAATTAGGGAGAAAGTGATTACTGAGAAGACACGCGCAAACACCCCCCCCCCCCCCACATACCAAACTATTAATACAACAAAGTTAGTTTAGTTAGGACTGCAAGCAACAATGACAGCAGATATGACACTGATTAGGTCCATCACTGTATAAAAGTCAGAGCTGAGGTGGGAGCGGGTTGCCAGGCAGCTTGCAGAGGCAGAATCAGTTGTGCACAGACTAAAACTGAAATGACATTCACAATATGAGATGTTGTGTGGAAGTGTACCGGCTGAGCCATCAGCTGATCTGCTGTAGTGAAGTTTATTGGTGAGCTGTGGAGCCAATGAAACATTCACTAGTTAATTTCATTTTACAGTCTGTTTTTGGTGTTGCTTTTATACCTGTGGGGTCATCTTTGTATTTGCAGTCCCAAGCACTTGGTCACTTCACAAAACTTGCTTCAAAGAAGAAAGGAAGATTGAAAAAGATTGGATTTCTAAAATGGTAGAATAAACTTTTCTATGTCTCTTGTCCCTGCAGTGAACAGAGCATCTGCCAGGCGCGAGCTGCTGTCATGGTGTATGACGATGCCAATAAGAAGTGGGTCCCAGCCGGTGGCTCTACAGGCTTCAGCAGAGTCCACATTTACCACCACACGGGCAACAACGCCTTCCGTGTAGTGGGACGCAAGATCCAAGATCATCAGGTCAGTGGATGAGACGGGGCTGTTACTATCACAGTGTATATATAGATTTGAAAAGGAGAAATGGTCTGTGACTATAAGCATACAAAAACAATGACACAATTATCACATTTGCGTTAGTGATATAGTGCTGATATTACATTTTTTGACCTCCGACTGTGTCCTCTGGCAGCAGATCCTTTTCAAGACAGAACTGTCCATCCGCTGGACCAGTCCTGCCCTGGCTGGGACATTCCAGCATTAGTAGTATTCATGTTGATTTGTGTGCCAGTAGTTGTTTGGAGCCCTTTTACAAATATACCTTTTAGTTTTGAAGATTGTTGTGCTGTATCATATCATCTGCAATGATACTAGTATAAATATTTATACATATTAAAAAAGAATCACGTTGTGATGTAATTTCTGCAGCAGACTACCAAAAAACAAGATCCTAGCAGGGAAGGTGTGACGTGCAATGTGCAAATGAATGACTCCATCAAGTGTCACTAGAACACTTGATAGTTTGAATCAGTGTGTCACAAAGAGCAAACAATGGATATGAATTACTGATGTGCTTACATGGTGGAAAAATGTGCCTGGTTTAAAAATCTCAATTCAAGATGCAACGTCACACGTAGAAATAATTTAAGTTTTATTATGTGATAGTATTTTACAATTACTTTAGTTATTATTAATCAAAAGTGTTAAGTAGTTATTTTGTAGTTTTACGTAAATTTTCTCAGTGGAAAAAAAACTGCAAAAGTTACTTGAGTGCTCAAATTTGAGTTATACTTTATAATGCTGTCTTTACTGGTCTGTTCAGTTTAATTTTATTTATACAGTGCCAAATCTCAACAACTGCTGCTTGAAGTTGCCTTTTATTTTATTGTATGTTGTAGGTAAAGACTAAATAATACAGAGAAAATCCCAACAATTACATGAGCCGTATGAATAAGCACATGGTTGACAGTAGAAAGGAAAAACTGTCTTTTAACAGGAAGAAACCTCCTGCAGAACCAGGTTCAGAGAGCAACAGCCAAATGCTGTGACCCACTGGGTGTTTCAGTAGATTCACACGTGAATGACATGGTTTCTTTATTCAGTGACAACAGAAAAGGATGGAAATAACCTTGAGTTACTTGCACTTTGCCATAATATTTTTCGACTTTCCACTGAACCTGTATTCTGAGTCTTCAACTGTTTTCTTCTTGACCATCTTGTTCCTCTTTTTTCTGTGCATGTCAGCACATCGTGCTGCCTGGTTAGCTTTTATTTGTAAGAATAAGTAACCATCATATATTTATTACAGCAAGCCATGCATGTATGAACACATAATGATTTAGTCCTACACAGCAGAGTCCTGGTGAGGACATTTGAGCAGAAAGAAACTCAGATTAGCTCAAATGGCTCATAGCTTCAGAGCAATAATCCCGAAGCTGACAATAATCCTCAGTTTAGATGAAAGCATCCCAATCAGAGCTGAGGCACAGTGGGTACAGTTATATGCAAAAGTTGGGGCAAATCTGTGGAATTGTGAAAAGGCAAACATTCCTGCAGGAAATGCAATGTGTGAGAGGGATGAGCTGAATGTATGAGTTCAGAATTGTGTTTATTGCGCAAACCTTTGCAAACAGCTGTCAGTGTGCTCTGCATGTGCATTTATTGCACATTCGCACTAAATTGCACTAAACCTTTGGTGTTGGTTATCTTTCTTCTGGAATGCCACAAAATCTGTGTATAAAAACTCGGCTAGTGAACAATGCTTATGGCAGCTTCCCATTCCTCCAACCTCCGATCTGGTAACCATTTGGAATTTTAACATATCTAATAAAGCAAATTGGAGCGTTTAGACAGTGGATTTTCATTAATATCAGGGAACACATGTTTCATATTCATAATACAGACGTGCTAAAAATTGACTGGCTGGAGTGTGCGCATCCTCAGTTATGAGGCCTGTAAAAACATGGACGAGTCAGAGGCTGGACTGGCTGTGTTGGCGCTTCACACTTGGGCTTCAGCCTGATTTCTCACTGTGTGGCACTGCCTATCTTACCATTTCCTCTATTTGTTTCACTGCCATCCACAACAAAACATTTGCAGTTACACAGTTCCTCCTCACATTTGCTGCTTGTCATCTTATCCAGTCCATCAACAATACAAAGCAAATATGGGAATCCTTTCCTGCCTACCAGAGACACATTAGCAAAAACTCAAAAATCGACAACAGACCATTTCCATAGTCAAATAAATGTCTGCTCTGGTGCTAAAGCTTGTTTCTTTATAAATGAGCAGATTGATTACAGGTATTAGCACTCATAGAGCTGTTTTTTTTTTTTTTTTTTTGCCAAAGTAGCAGTATCGTCTTCTGAAGTATTTTTTGCAATATTACCTTTAAGCCTAGTGTCAGTACAGTACAGTAATCCTTCATTTAAATCAGGATGCGGCAGAAATCAAAACACACCACCAAGCCCTGTGTGATAAGCTGCTGGGTCCCTGTTGGGGAATGTTTTGAATTTATTCTCCTTATTAGTTTGGACGAGAGATAGCACAGCGATTATGAGATTAAACCGCATTACACATCTTTTCAGGGTATATCCGCTATATCAGATGAACTGTAACAAAATGAAGCGTGTGTGTGTGTGAATTCACTGATAATGCTGATTATGATGCTTCAAATATGAATGCTTTCATTGTGGGGGAAAAAGAGGTTGGACTTTAACAGCAGAGAAGGCAAGTTAGCATGCTAACAATCCAATAAATCTACTGCAAATAATGTATACTAATAAGCCTTAATAGCCTTCTCAAAGGTTTTAGAAGCTTGTTTGGTTCAGAAATCTTAAATACAGTAACTGTAAAAGACGGACATAGCAAAGACACTATAGAGAGGGACATAATGATGATGATAATAATATTGATAAATTTTATTTGAAAGTGCCTTTCAGAACACTCAAGGACACTGTACACAGCAGAATACCGATAATAAAAGCAAGCAGTTTACACAATCATAAAAGCATAACACATAAAAACAAATTTAAAATAGAGTGGAGAGGTTATGCGGGATAAGCTATTTTGAACAAGTGAGTTTTGAGTCTGGACTTAAAGAGAGAGAAGGAAATGATATATTTTTTTTTAAATCAGGAGGTAGGGAATTCCAGAGTCGAGGAGCAGAGCAGCTGAAAGCCCTGCTCCCCATGGTGGCGAGACGGGGAGAGGGGACAGAGAGAGAAAGAAGAAAGATCTGAGACACCGAGATGGGATGGTGATCTGAACCAGATCACAGAGATATGGAGGGGAGAGATGATGAATAGCCTTAAATGTGTACAAGAGTATTTTGAAATTGATGCAATATTTGACCGGGAGCCAGTGAAGCTGCTGCAGGACAGGAGTGATGTGATGGATGGAAGGGGTCCTGGTGATAATACGAGCAGCAGAGTTCTGGATGTGTTGGAGCTTGTGGATGGCCACAGAAGCATAGCTGTTAGGGGGGAAAACAGTATTGTAATGTTATTTTTAGGATGAAGTAGGAATCGTATTGGACTCATGACTCTCCTCGTGATGACTGAAATTAAAGGTAACTTGGAGAATGCTGCCACCCATTGTGACATCACCACTTGTTTCTCAACTGTGCAAACTGAAGCCATGATATTAAAGTTTTGGCTGCTTTTGAGCCACAAAAGGTCATATTTGGACACTGTTGTATCTATAGACCATATGGTTTATGGTCTGAAAGAATAATCATTCACCATATGTGGTTTTTAAAATGTGTCTGTCTGTCTTAAAATGCCAGTATCTGATGGTCAGGCTCCAGTGAATGAAATATTGCTAAAATAATAATGATAAATAATATTAATAATGATAAATATATCAATTTTTTAAAAACTTAACGAATAAAATACTAAAGTCATATCCCTGACTTCAAGCCTAAACAGAATCCTAACTATGTTTTAAAAATACACACATTATCCATATGGACCACATGGATACTTTAGGCTTCAGCTGTGTAGGCACTCTGATGATGGAACTGAATATGTTTGTACTGTGATATGAGCCAATACACAAGTCAAATGTGAGTAATTTCCCCTTGTTGCTTCAAAAGTTTGATTTTTCTAAAAATACTTTTTGACTTTGCATGTGAGTAGAAAAAGGAAAATGTTCAGACAGTTCCTTTAGGTTCTAGGGAAAATGGTTTGGGACCCCTCCCTATTGGTCTTATTTAACTGGGAGTACCTTGAGGCATTACTGTTTGGCTGTGTGCCCCGAACAGTAAAAACCTCAGATGTGAACACTTAAAGTGCCTTAAATTAGACACAGAGTGAGGGGATCATAAAGTCTACTTACGAGGAAGTAAAAGTGACTTTAAACAACATAACAGGCGACAGTGTTACAAGGTTGACATATTGTGTTTTAATTGGAGATATTTTATTTTATTATTATTATGATCCTTCAGACTTGAAGTCATAAACCTCTCCTGTCTTGTCTCCGTTTCCTCTCTCTTCTGATTCACGGATGTCTGCAGGTGGTGATAAACTGTGCCATTCCCAAGGGGCTGAAGTACAACCAGGCCACACAGACCTTCCACCAGTGGCGTGATGCCCGACAAGTCTACGGCCTCAACTTTGGTAGCAAGGAGGATGCAAACGTATTTGCCAGTGCCATGATGCATGCACTGGAGGTGCTTAATTCGCAGGACACAGGTGAGACCTCCTGAGCATGCATGCTTTCTAGCTCCACCACATGATAACTGAATATCTAAATTATGCATGCACAAACTATATAGCTTATCCTGATACAGGATTCAGCTATAGCTTTTATTTAGATCAGATCTGCATTTACACTTGGTGCTGTTATTCCTGAAGATGGGCAAACATGACGATATATTGGTGTCTGCATGCTGTCGGGATTTGGAGAAATCATAGTCATATTTCTTGTCGTGTTCTCTCTGTACTGAGAGCTACGC
Source organism: Copadichromis virginalis (assembly GCF_057382275.1). Lineage (NCBI taxonomy): Eukaryota > Metazoa > Chordata > Actinopteri > Cichliformes > Cichlidae > Copadichromis > Copadichromis virginalis. The sequence continues at coordinate 29,775,290 of NC_140632.1, read as the reverse complement.
TTCTGTAGATTTGTTTTCACATTGCATTTTACATGTGGATTTCCCTTTCTTAAAGAAATCAAAACAAAGAATAGTAACAGATGTAATGGCATGAGAGCGTCACATGGTCATTAGCAGCCTGCTAAATTAGCTGCTAGCATACCTTTTCTCTTTTGCAGGCTGCATAGGTTTAGCCACCATGATCCTTTTTTTTTTTTTTTTTTTTCATGATTTCAAAATAACACCAGTGATTTTAAATGTTCTGAATATCAGCCCCTCTAATCAGGCTGACCAATAACTGGCCTGTCTCTATACTGTATATAAAAGATGGACATTTCCAATTTAGCATTTTGACTGTCGTCCTTAGAGGATATAGGCAGACACTTGTTTTTGAATTACTGTTTTGAAGCCTCAGATGACTTTTTACTTCATCTTGTAGAATGTTTAGCTTATTTTAGAGTTTAGAAATGTGTTATCATAGAATGTAGAACTATTGTAGAGACATTGATACTGCCCTTAAAGTAATAAAGGCCTCACTGTGTCGTGAACTTAAGAGTAGATTGTAGGAGGCCTCTCCCCCACTGAGTGGAAATTCCCCAGAGGATGTTTTAAGGTGGGGGTCTAAACATTTGTAACTGTGGTTTGGAAGGGAGAAAGGTTTTATGACCTAGGGAGTTACCTACACCCACAGTGTTTTAACTGTCACGCACACACATTCACACGCACACTCACTCATGTGCACTCACACATACACACAGGTATGCGCACACGAGCACTCACATAGACACGTGGGAACGCGCACATGTAGGCATTCATGTGCTCGTGCACATAGACACAGACAGAGTTTGCAGCACACTGTAGGGGGTTTTATGATGGGGTCGCTTCTATAAAGCTGGCTGTAACTAACAAAGGGTTGAAGATTTTTGCAGAGGGACACCGGCCTTGTCTTCTAGAAGTGCATGCTTAAATGAAGACGAATAAAGATGAATAAAGGTTTTGTGAAAATGACTACTGAGTCCGATGCCATCTCTGGATGCTCGAGGAATACAAAGAACTGGGATAAAACTGATTTCTTAACAATCTTATTGTTTTGAATCCATGTGTAAAGAAGGAATGATGGTCGAACTGCACATTCTACTGACTTTCAGGTCCATAAACCCATTAAAATTTTGACTGAGCTCATGGCCCAGTAGAGGACTCACAAACTGCTATCGGACTGAAACCACAGATTTTGCGTCTTGGTGGCCATTAAAAACATTGCAGATTTAAGGCACATTAACATGGCTTCACCTTTTAGACCAGGAAACTATACCCATACAGTGGGGCAAAAAAAGTATTTAGTCAGCCACCGATTGTGCAAGTTCCCCCACTTAAAATGATGACAGAGGTCAGTAATGTGCACCAGAGGTACACTTCAACTGTGAGAGACAGAATGTGAAAGAAAAATCCATGAATTCACATGGTAGGATTTGTAAAGAATTTATTCGTAAATTAGGGTGGAAAATAAGTATTTGGTCACCTCAAACAAGGAAAATCTCTGGCTCTCACAGACCTGTAACGTCTTCTGTAAGAAGCTTTTCTGTCCCCCACTCGTTACCTGTATGAATGGCACCTGTTTGAACTCATCATCTGTATAAAAGACACCTGTCCACAGCCTCAAACAGTCAGACTCCAAACTCCGCCATGGCCAAGACCAAAGAGCTGTCGAAGGACACCAGGAAAAGTATTGTAGACCTGCACCAGACTGGGAAGAGTGAATCTACAATAGGCAAGCAGCTTGGTGTGAAAAAATCAACTGTGGGAGCAATCATCAGAAAATGGAAGACATACAAGACCACTGATAATCTCCCTCGATCTGGGGCTCCACGCAAGATCTGATCCCGTGGGGTCAAAATGATCATGAGAACGGTGAGCAAAGATCCCAGAACCACACGGGGGGACCTGGTGAATGACCTGCAGAGAGCTGGGACCAAAGTAACAAAGGTCACCATCAGTAACACACTACAACGGCAGGGAATCAAATCCCGCAGTGCCAGACGTGTTCCGCTGCTGAAGCCAGTGCATGTCCAGGCCCGTCTGAAGTTTGCCAGAGAGCACATGGATGATACAGCAGAGGATTGGGAGAATGTCATGTGGTCAGATGAAACCAAAGTAGAACTCGTCGTGTTTGGAGGAAGAAGAATACTGAGTTGCATCCCAAGAGCACCATACCTACTGTGAAGCATGGGGGTGGAAACATCATGCTATGGGGCTGTTTTTCTGCCAAGGGGACAGGACGACTGATCCGTGTTAAGGACAGAATGAATGGGGCCATGTATCGTGAGATTTTGAGCCAAAACCTCCTTCCATCAGTGAGAACTTTGAAGATGAAACGAGGCTGGGTCTTCCAACATGACAATGATCCAAAACACACCGCCCGGGCAACAAAGGAGTGGCTCCGTAAGAAGCATTTGAAAGTCCTGGAGTGGCCTAGCCAGTCTCCAGACCTCAACCCCATAGAAAATCTGTGGCGGGAGTTGAAAGTCCGTGTTGCTCGGCGACAGCCCCAAAACATCACTGCTCTCGAGAAGATCTGCATGGAGGAATGGGCCAAAATACCAGCTACTGTGTGTGCAAACCTGGTAAAGACCTATAGTAAACGTTTGACCTCTGTAACATAACCTTTGTTGGCAATAACAAAGTATTGAGTTGTATTTTTGTTATTGACCAAATACTTATTTTCCACCCTGATTTACGAATAAATTCTTTACAAATCCTACCATGTGGATTCATGTATTTTTCTTTTTTCACATTCTGTCTCTCACAGTTGAAGTGTACCTCTGGTGCAAATTACTGACCTCTGTCATCATTTTAAGTGGGGGAACTTGCACAATCGGTGGCTGACTAAATACTTTTTTGCCCCACTGTATATTATACAGCCTGTGCATGTCTGTGTCAGCCAAGTTGAGCAAGCAGCTTTCAACTCCCCACACTGGGGTTCAATATTTTTGTAACATAACAAATATAACATGTCAAGAGCCCACTCATTTACACTGCCAGTAGTTTGTTCATATTAATTCCGTTTCAGAGGTTTCATCCTCTGATTGTATTCATAACATGTTGAGCCTCCACTAAAACAGAGAGCGCTGATGAATTTTATTTCTTTTGAGCATTCCAAAGGAGGGATGTTAACAAAGATGTTTGAAAAGAAGAACACTAGTTCAGAGCTTGTACCTGTACAGAGCACTGAGAGATTTCCACATATCTAATAATGTAGCATTAAACTCCAGCTCCTGCTGCATTTTTGGACCTGTGTTTACTGGAAGTAGAACCACTAACTTGTGCTCCTGCTCAACTCTGCAGGCAAGAGCAATTTTTGGATATGAAATGCTAAGAGGCACGAAGGTGTAGCACATGGGATTAATGCTTAAAAAAAAAAAAAAAAAAAAAAAAAAAAGGATTAAAAAACATGTGTCAACAATAAAAATGTTTTTTGAGTGAACAAAACATTTTTTTCCAGAAGCAACGATTAGAGTAAAACATCTTAATTTGTTGCGGGAAGTCAACATTTGAAACGTGAAAAAATAAAAAACAAACCCATTTGAAACGTGATTTTCATTTCAAGTTGAAAGCACAGCCAGGAGGTAATGCTAATGAGGTGGTTTATTTATTTATTTTTTAGCATTGCTGAGCTTGGTTAGCAGTTACTTCTCGCAAGAAATTCATTTATCAAACATTGAATATCGACCCCAGATCTGATCAAAACACAAACGGCCTCGTTCACTTCAAGAAACGCCCCATATTCACAGCACGCACATTCATGCTGAATCCAATTTCCAGCAAATAGCTGCAGGCTCAAACTTCCATGACCTTGGCTTTCTAAACACACACTCGCTCCACTGACTTCCTGCGTGTCTACGTTCGCGCATATGTAGGAAGGGATGGATGTTTCCCTACTTTAGAAACATCCGTTGTATTAAAGCACCTCATTTTAATACAAAAAAGATGGTTTTAATTGCAGCTTGTTTGTATTTTTGCAATCCCAGCATCCAGATGCTACTCCATGCTCCCTCCCCTCTCCCTAAGCCATGCCTCTCATCACACTCTAATCCCATCCACTAATTAACCTGATAGAGATGCGCCTCATCAAGCTAATGGGGCTAAGACATGTGTGGTGTGTTTGCGTGAGAGAGACAGAACAGACTTTAGAGTGAGAGTGGAATGACATGAGGACACATTTTAACAGAGCTGAAGGGAATTGCCAGGATTTTGTCATCCCTAATACGACCAGAGGAAGGCTAAATGTGGACAGTTGTGTAGAACTGTGAGGGTCGTGTTTTGTTTTTCCTACAATAGGTGCTGGCATCCAAGCGTTTTAGGATAATAAAACGTGGCTCACGTGGCTCAAGAGTTGGGAGTTCGCCTTGTAATCGGAAGGTTGCTGGTTCGAGCCCCGGCTTAGACAGTCTCGGTTGTTGTGTCCTTGGGCAAGACACTTCACCTGTTGCCTACTGGTGGTGGTCAGAGGGCCCGGTGGCGCCAGTGTCCGGCAGCCTCGCCTCTGTCAGTGTGCCCCAGGGTGGCTGTGGCTACAATGTAGCTTGCTATCGCCAGTGTGTGAATGTGTGTGTGAATGGGTGGATGACTAGATATGTAAAGCGCTTTGGGGTCCTTAGGGACTAGTAAGGCGCTATATAAATACAGGCCATTTACCATTTACCAATAAAGTAGTGGATGTATCTTGATGGCTTTTTTTAATTAATTAATTTTTTTTTAGCTCTTCAATTTTACATTAACTGTTACATTAAAAAAAAGTACTAATGCAGTGTCTCTGAGAGTTTAACCATGTTTTTTTTTATCTGTATTTTGCAGTCATATAGTGATTGTGTATATTCAGCGTGGTTGCTGCTTCCTTGAGAAATGCTCATTCAAACTATGAGTGACAGAAGTCATTAATCACAAGAAAGAAAATTAAAGACAAACACAGCTGGGCGAGTATATACTATAGTTATCTTGGGATTACCATTTTGAGTTTTAGAGTGAAACAACTACAGATGTGCAGAAATGTTGCTGTGATTTGTTTGTATAAGAAGCAGCTGGTGATGGTGTATAATGGTGATACTATTGAGAGGCTTCTGCTAGAATTTTCTGCTCCTGCTCGCTTCAAATACTGAAAGTTTTGATCCCCTAAAGTGTCTTATGGTGCTGTAGTATGTCTAAAACTTAGAAATCTATTTCAATGCAGTTTAGAAAAAAAACTGTGATTAAAATCATAATACTGTGTTACACCGGATCAAAAAACTTTAAGTTGGATGTGCAAGCATGCTAATTTACAGTATCACTATAATGAAGCTCAGACCAAACTGTGGTCTATAAAAATATAATCTTTGTTTTCTTGTCAGGTTGTATACACATTAGTTTTAAATGCACTTGAATCACCTTAAATCGTATCACAAAGCTGGAATGTTAGCCGGACCATTTAAGTGAAGCAAGATGGCTGAAACTAACTAGACTTCTCTGCTGTGTATTTTACCCCCACAAGAGCCTTATGAGAAAACGGCACAGCCAAAGACTTCAGCCTCCAGCGTTTTCCTTTGCTGCTTGCTTTATTCTCTAACATTTTAATTTTCCTTCACTCGCCTGATTTCCTCTCTGCTCCCTCTGTCTTTCTCATTCTTCTCACATTGCCCCCCCCCCTCTGTGGTGCAGTCAGCTCCGTACAGAAGCCAGAGGGTTTCCTCTTTCACCCCACTGTTTTGCTACTGTATTTTTGTCGTGACAGCTGCACTCAGTGGCGCCTATTCCAGCCACATTTACCCGTGGACCTGACAGCCCCCTGCGACACATAGGGTTTGCCCTCCGTCACTCACTCAGTGGGTGGATGGGCCCTGCCCTCAGAGTGGGATCACTGATATTACCATGTGCATGGCAGTCATACAGTGGAAGCTTTTAACCATTTTAATAATTGTTCTAAATCGCTTTTCTTTGATGTGGTGTACAGTATGTGACATACCATGACCACTTTAATAAACAAAGACAAAAAGAACATTTAAAGAATTTAAAATTTTGACTTGCTTTGCAGCTCAAATATAAAGTTCAGCAGAATTATAACTAGCTGTCTAACCTTTTACCTAAAGTGCTTCACAGTATGGTGGAAACATGTGACCTGATCCTCTACAGGAACTACTGAGTAATCAGTGGAGATGTAAATCGTATGGCGCGGCCTTGGCCAGTGAGCACACTTAATTGGAACAAGACAAGCAGCAGGATGAGCATAGTCACTGAAGCTAGCTTTTCCAGTCAGACTAATTTGCACAGCTGCTTTTGCTCTCGTGTTTTAGTCAGGACCCGTTCAGTCAAAAGAAGGCTGTTATTTCCATCTGCAGTAGTGACACTGCAGCAGAGATGTCTCTGGTTTAGTTAGGTTGCAAAGTGGCTTGCAGTAGCTGTAACTGCGGGCAGGCTGCGTGGGGTTAAAGAACCTAACACTCTATTTGAGGTGTAGAAGGGTATCAGCTGAGCCGCCAGGTAAACTCTTGTGATCTCAACTGCCGTTTACCCAAACAAATTATCGCTGGGCTCAATTTTTGTTTCACGTAAACAAGACTAAAAATTATTCCAACTGATACTTTAATACTTATGATACAAGTTAGGGTGGATGGAACTGAACTTTAGTCCAGACATATTAGTTTTTTACTTGCATTTAAACTTTGTGTCTCCTTTGCTGCCACCGAGTGCAATCTGACAAGAGCAGAAAGCAAAAACCACTGAATATTCCAACAAATAGTGCAGCAGACTGTGTATGCAAAGGTAATGAGGACCAAATCATGTTATATGGCACAGATACTTAGTTCGTTACTACTTCCATGAGGCATTTGCTAAAGGACCATCTCGTTCTTCTTGGTGCTGCTAGGTTATTTATTTATTTTTCTTCAGATTGAACTTTTTTCATTCTGGCTCTTAGAAGTTACAGTTGTCCAGCATCACTGCTGATACAGAGATCAACTGACAAGCCAGGATTGTTGGAACAGCATGCCATAAGCACGATCTAAAATACTCCTGTTGAGAAGGCAGGCAGATTAAACACTAGTCGTTTCAGTTCAATACACAAGTTCTATCACATGACACCAGTTTTATCTCCATCACTTTGAGTCCTAGGAACAAAGAGAATAGCTAATTTGGATACTTTTTTGTTTTTGTTTTTTTTAGATGTACTGAATAAAAGATGGGTTCATAACCTGAGAGTGCTTCTAAAGAAAATGTATCTAAGTGTACAAAAACTTTAGCAAGAAGCCAGAAATATAGAACATATGAATTGATGATGGGACAACATCATATTACAAGTGCCTCGATTTAGCTATAGCAAGGATTCATGCATTAAACCCTAGATAAATCAGCCCTGACAGTGGATTAAAGTATCTTGGCACATGTGGAAACCATGTGAGGATGACCTCTGCCCTCCATGACTTCACTGATTTATTTCCTTTCCCCTGAGAACCCTCCACAGTGTTTCTAATGAAGAGATGCTCTACAATTGCAGCCCATGCTCAATATTATCAGAGATAGAACTGATTTCCTTCTCCCATAAATGCTTCTCCGGATCAGGACATGCTTTGATGTATGTCTTTGAAGTCGAGCTTGACCCGCATAGCCAGAGAAGATTACGATTTCAGCTGTTTCGGAGGATTAAGAGAGAGGAAGGAAATCAGTTTATACGTTGTTGCTGTTTGGCCAACAAAGCTGCCCAATAGCATCACACTTTTAGTTATTTAAGGATTCCCACACATGCAGGTGAGTGAATTATGTGATGTGTGTTTTTATCTGAGGCTAGGAATGTGTGAGTGAGAGATTGAACAAAGCACAGAATAGTTTCCGAGTGAGGGAAGAGAATGGATATGGTTCACTGCTGCCATGTGGAAAATGTGCGTGTCTACAAGCACTTAAAATAAAGGCAAACACTCATCACTTTGATGATGGGTTGTATACAGTAGGCATGCGCATTTACTGCGGGTGACCTCTGCAAACACCGCACACTCGACTCTGTCGCCGTCTTACGTCACTGAAACCAGCTCGTCACCTCACTGCTGGATATTGACTTGGACCAGCTTCTGTTCTAAAAGTGAGCTCACATGTGGATAAGTGAGGGCGCAGACAGCCCACACATAGTTTATCTGTTATTCCTTTTCTCCTAAAAAGGCCAAAGCAGGGTGGGAAGGAAGGCCAGGATCAGGAGAGGGAGGGATGGGTCACAGACTTGCCAGCCGTGTGTTGTGGTCTGGCTGGTAATCCGCTTCTGTCAGGTCTGAGCAGAGAATTGCAGACTTAAAGGTGGACATGAGGTCATAGGTTGATGCATGCATCCTTTTTTTTTTCCTTTTTTAAATATAGCCTTCTTGAATAAAGGGTTAGAAAAACAGCATTGTCACATCCTGACTTGCGTGTCACCAACTCACTGCTTCGAAAAGCGACCAGCATTAGACCTGTCTGTGCTTTTCCTGCACAAACGTCGCTAGGATGTTGATGCCAGAGGTCAGAGGAGAATGGCCAGACTGTTTTGATAGGAGGGCAACAACAACTCAAATAACCATTGTTAAACTCCAAAATAGTATCTCTGAATGCCCAGCATGTTGAATCTGATGGGTGACAGCAGCAGAAGACCACACCGCATGCCACGCTTGTCAGCTACAGGAAGGGAGGCAACTATTCACCCAAATCACTTGCCACCTTTGAGGTGTGATGGATCAGGAGATGATGACATAGATGTGCAGCTGACAAACAATTGTGGGACTCATGTCATGTCAGTATGGACCAGTCTGACACTCCAATTTAGGTTTTTACAGTTGTAATATTTTTAGTTGGTCAGTCATATCTCCTGAAAATACCAACATGTATAAAAAAAACAAACCCATCTATATCTGTATAAGTGTCTCAGGGTCTTGTTCGCGAGTGACGGGAGAAGGGAGCAGGAGATCAACAGACTGATCGGTGCTGTGGCTGCAGTGATGCAGACGCTGTACCGGTCTGTCGTAGTGAAGAGAGAGGTTCATCTGTGTGTGTACTTCGTCTTCCTGTCAGTCATCAGTTCATTTACATTTTTTTTCTTCCCAAAGCCTGGTGTTGCCTTCTTCTGTGGATCCTGGAAATCTGTATGATAAAGCACTACTTACTGGTTTGAATTTCAATTTTCGTAGTTGTTGTGTTTGCTGTCAGTCCATTAAATACTGACTGGTATGCAGCTGATTAAATATGACAAACTGTCACATTGTTTTTCAGCTGTCCTTCCTGTCTTCAAAAGGACTTGTTTTTAATTCTTTTATTTAGGATTATTGACCACTCAAAGCACTTGGCACACACAGACATTATTACAACACTCTGTTGTCATTTATATGTATTTTTGACTCTTTGTCAGCTGCCAGTTGACCTCTGACCTTATGACTAGTCATATGCTTCCAACATTGCCTCTTTTAATGGAAGCATGTTTACACCTTAATTGGGGAAAACCCTGATTTGACACATCCAGTTGCTAACACCTCTGTGTGACTTTGCAGCTTGATTGCTGATGTTAGTTTAGTTTAGTGTCAGGTTTAGTGAAGCCAGATAAAGAAAACATATCTGGGATATGTTCACTGTACAGACGCTGTTCTTCCCCTTTTTATCCTCTGACTTCTTTTCCTCTATTTTCAAAACTTAAGGCTTAACTTTGAACTCTGTGCATATCTTCTTTTTGTATTAGAGCATGGATTTTACTTCTACCTTCCTAAAGCTTCTGCCCCTGGCTTGTTCTTTTAATGGAGCATTACCTTGAGTAAATGTACATTCACCAAATGGAGGAGAGAAAAGCTAGCAGTTAGGCAGTTAAAGCGTTCATGCAGGCTTGCCAGTAGAGTTGTATTCTCTACTCTTTTTGTCTGGGTAGCCACAGTTGGAGTTGGCAAAAGCTTGTCTCCACAGAGATGTGTGAAAAGTTGCTAAGTGCGGCTCATCAATTTATTTTGAGTCCTCACTGTTCCTGCCAGCAGTATAGAGCATGTGGCTCTGGATGTTGTGAAACCTTTGTTGCAGAGGAGGGGGTGAAACCTGAGAGCTGGAGGTGAAGAGAAAGGCACATTTCATCCCTCATCTCATAGAAACAGCCTGTATGTCCCTGGACCACCGGGAGGGGGGGGGGGGTTGCAGGTCACGGATGAGTGAGAGCAATGCGTAAACATTTTGGGGTCCGGCACTCCCCCCAGCAACTGTCCACCACACCAGTCTGGCATGTGTTTTTCTTGTTTTAACATGACAGCGTGTGATCACGCTTGCATCAGAAGCCCCCCCCTCCCCCTCTATTTCTCGATGAGCTCATGGTCTCTGGCATCAAACGCGAGTTTGCAGACAACTGCACAGCTGGACTAGAGAGACCGAGGCAAAAGGAAAGTTGTGTGCAACAGGACAGAGTAAGTGACAGAGTTTAAAAAGAGAAATACATTGCAGAAGTATCCGCAGACATGCCGGCCGCAGCAAGAGTTCACAGATTCCCCCAGGAGCAGCAGAAGATCAGCCGCGCTCAAATCATCCTCAGGAGTGAGTAGTCAGCCTGGCAGAAGTGTTGAACCGGAGCACCTATCTGCTTGGCTGTTTTATGTTGTCTTGCGTGCCTCTGTTTGGTCTTTAGATTATGCATGATGAGGCAAAATCGTTTGTATTTTTGTAAAACTACAAACGATTTTTTTTTTTTATTAATAAAAGAAATTTTAAAAATTAATTTTGAGCTGTTTATCAAGATTAAAAAACAACAGACAAACACTCTGTTTGCTGTTGTTTTAAAGAAGCTGCAAATACTGCTTATATTTCATATGCTTTTTAATAGAACACCTGTTATGGGCACAAAGATTTATCCATCAGTAAACCATCATGTCATTACTGTCGTCGAGTTAAATGAACAGTCAAACATGAATATATTCCACTGCCGCCTTCTCAGCGTGTCTAAGCATTTTGTCCCATGAGTCTCAGACACATGTCAGTCGGAAGTGAGGACTCTGCAGAAACCTGATTGGCTGCAGAGCTCTCCTGTAATTTCATTGGTTAAGCTGTGCTCTAGTTGTCGTGTAGCAACAGTGTCAAAAGGCTGGAGGGAAGATTGACCATAGTTGCCATGGTCTCATGATCTTTGAAAGAGAAACAAGTTTAATTGTACATGTGAGCCACAGCACAAGTCCTCCTTTGTGTTTGCCAGCTGGGTGTGATATATGTAATGATTTGTTTGACAGGCCGTCCAAGCATAAAAACACAGCTATGAGTACGGAAATACCAAAAAGCCCACTGACCGGCTTCCAGAGTACAGAGTGCGAAGCCAACTAACCTAAGACGACTCTGAACAAATGTTACACGGGATATTTCATGCTCCTCTTCAGCTCCATATTTTCATTTGTTCACTTTGTTATAGCAGCTTCGCATTTGCAACCCCCTTAATCATCCACTGTCTGAAATGAACTATTTTAGTTCCCTTCCTGTTCCCTCACTCAAGTTGGTGGTACTTAAGTGCTCACAGCCCTTTTCCCCATTTTCCTAGTTTACTATAAAACTGGACTTCTTTTTTCAACAGTACTTGCCTCTTCATTTTTCAGATTTAGAAGCTACAGCCATTTTTTTTTTTTTAATTCTAAGGTTGGGAAATCTGGTTTAAAAAAAAAAGAAAAAAAAAAGAAAAAAAAGAATTACCATAAACGGAGGCATGCTAATATGGAATCCTTGCAATTTTACTATACTGGCTGAATATTACTGTGTAAAACTTTGTAATAGTTTCTAATTATCACTACAATAAATATTATGATAGTTTGGGAAACCAGTTAGTATTGGCCTTTAAGCAGGAAGAAACATTGCTTACTTTATCTAGAATATAGACCAGTACTTAGAATATGCAGCTTTAAGGCATGTATTCTTTTGGGTACAGGCCCAACTCAGTGGAAACATCATAATGAATCTAGAAAACCCTCACCGAAACCAAATCTTGCTCAACTTTGCCAAAACTCACGAGGAAGTAAACAAAACACTTGAGTTAAAAAGCCAAACAACCACGCTGTAATTATGGCTGTCATCATTTTTCAGCTCAGATGGTCAAAACATCCTCAGACACCACAAGACTTGAGTCACACTAATAAGTTTCCATCTTTTGGTCTCTGGTTAATGGCCAGTTATATGGTGTGTGCCAAATTTCCTGCTCATCATTGCATTCCCACAAAGTCATATGTGCTTTAATCTTATAGCATGGAATGCAAAGATTCCTTGCGTCAAGCGAATCTGTGTCATTCAGCTGTTACTCATTAATCATGTGCTAAATACAATTTGTGTGAATCTGTAGGAGCTGGGAGGGTATCAGCAGAGTGGTAGTATAATTAAAGGATCTCCACTGCTGTCTTGTCTTTAAACCTTTCTTAGATTCAAATAGCAAAAATTAGACCAAAAAATGCAAACTTTGTTGCGGTGTCCCAACTCCAAGTCATGGAAAAGAAACTCGACGTTCCTGTACACATAAGATGTCGCAGACTGGAGGAATGCTCTGACATGATGAAATATCGAATTTAAAAAAAAGAAAAAGAAGATAGATAATAGGTCTTATTATTTACCCACAGAATGCTCTCTTCTCTCAGTCTAAAATAATCTGCTGCCATTTCTTGTCATTTAATGCTGACAAAATGAGCCTTTCGGCACTTTTTGAGCACTCACTGCCAGTTCTGAATGATCGGAGACTCATTTTACCGGAGAAGCTGATGAAGCAGTTTTATGTACAGCTGCCCCCTCTTGTGCTGCATTCCTCATCCCCACTTAGGCTTATCTCTAATTTCTGTTTTGTTTTGTTTTTTCTTCGTTCTCTAATTCAAGTTTTCACAGTGAAGACTGTGGGGGGGGAGGTGACTGAACACTCCATGTGACTACAGCTACTTTGTTGCTGTCTGGTAGTGTTTTCCTCTCACATTCTTGTCCAAACTGATCCATCCTTGTTGCTGCTGCTGCTGCTACCATTAGCCTGTCGAGCTATAATGAGTCATTCAGTAATATATAATTCATGACAGTATTGGTTTTGTGTGTGTGAAAGATTCTCGTGGGTAAGGTAGAGGGAGCAGCTTTACAGGAACACCCAAGCCAGCCCTGTTTTCTGCCTTTATCTGTGTGTGGAACTCATTCTGTCCTTGGATCAGGACCATTGGGTTCCATCCTGCTGTAGATGGGCCATTGCATTACATCCAAACAGGTTGGCACAAACAGTTTGGCTCTACATGCGAGTCTGCAACCAACAAATTAGTTACATTTAATTAACATTTAGAGGGAAGTGATTGACCAGTTAATAATTTCTTATGTGATCCAGTTGTTGAATTGATCATCTGGTCCCCTCTAAGTCAAACCCCCTGCTTTCCCCTAGTTCCAAGTGTTTACCATAACCCTCGATTCTGCAGGTTGCCGGGCAGATCTGAAACTATATTAAGTACATGTTTGTAGGTTGTGTCACACTGACAGATGATCCCTGTCGTTTGACATGGATTCAGAATCATCCCTGCCCTGTCACTCAGATATTCTGACAGAGCACTGGGTTGGAATTGGATTTCCAGCAGTCATTCAAGGGGTGGTGATTGAAATGTGTAGCTGAGCAGAGGTATAGATATCATTACCCTACTGCCCCTCTAGACATTGTGACTCCCACGAGCCCCAAAATAATCCTTTGACACATTGAGTGAGTCGGAGATACAGAAACAGATGGAGACGGCTCAGCTCAGCCTGGACCCGCAGCTACTTAAATCTCCTGCACGTCTGTCTGTAACAGGATTTGTCGCTAATTAACATAATAATTAATGTACTCTCTCTGATTGAGTCAGAGGTCCTGTAATGATGCAAATTCTGTGTGAATCTAACTCCTAACACCTGTCTTTTTAAGTTGTTTTTCTGATTTAAGGAGTAACAGCTTTTAAGCTTGACCTTGAACAGCATGGTAAAAAATGAAATCAAGAAGAAATTCACAAATTCAGATTTTAATTTGTCAATGATTTAACAGGGGTTTCCAGAGGCCCAAGTTCTTTTAAATTTGGACACATAAAAAGAACACGTTAAATCTTTAAAATCTTTTAAAACGGCAGCAACGGAACATCTGGATCAGCCATTTTCAAAGAAGAGATTTCACTCTGGTGTCTTCGCTTTGCAAAGAGAGAAGGCTTTTGAATCCCAGTAACCAATAGCTTGAAAGTCACTGCTTTTGATGGTGGAGTGCATCTATGAGCTTTTAAGTTCCTGCTTAGTGTAATGTCAGCCATCCAATCAGGTCATGGCAAGGTTGCTTTAAATTAATGAAGTAATGGATGAGGTTAACAGAGGTAAGGGATTGGACAGGCAGCGGCAGAGCAATTGATGAGGAAAGCTGGAAGCCACGCAGAGAATTTAAAGGTTTATGTGCCAGATGAGCCATTTACTTGGCTATCTAATATAATGGTTATTGATGGAGAACCATTTCACCTTCCTTTCCCGAAGACACAGACTTCAGCAGGAAGCACGAGATTGAGGCGGACGGCACATTCCCGGCTCTGTCACAAATACTTAGTTTTCTAGTAACTCTCTCAATCCTGCCTGCATTTGGCCAGTAGGAGAACTGCAGACACCCGCAGAACAAACTGGAGATAAAAAAAAAAAAAGGATGTAATGACTAGACAGATATTCAAGATATTGTTGAAGCACCTTACACCTGCATCCTTTCATGATGGCCAGAAGACACAATGCTTCACTCAGCATACGTATTTGGCTACACAGTTGGACTCAAACGCAGTTCAGTAAACTGTTATTGTTCTATGGGTGGTAAACAGAATTAAGCAAATGCAATGGAAGCGATTTTATGGAGTTAGTTCAATGCTCTGAGCTGGTAAATATGACCAAAATCTGATTTGATTAGAATAATGTACTTCTGTAGATCGGCCGTGTTCTCTCTTACTGCATGGGCTATAGATGCGGCCACTTTACCCGACAACAGACCTTGGAGGATGACATCATGATCTATATGACGCTGTGAGCTTTAGGTGTGTAAAAAGTTGTCCCTGTAATCCTGCTGTCTGAGCTTTGTGCCAGACAGTCTAAATCAAGCTGGCTGTGGACATTTGTCTTACATGTTACCTTTGACTGTGTGAAGGCAGTTTCAATTTCGAATTTCATTCGGTTTTCCAGGGCAGCATGTCTCTGACTGTATCTTAACACGCTGTTGGCTTTGGTTCTCCCTGTAGCCATGTGTGCTAAAAAATGTAGGACCTCGTGACACCGTAAGGCTCTGTGGATCAAAGTGTGTACCAAAGCAGAAACTCGGAGCTTCATAGATTATTTATAACCCCGTGTGCTTTTTAGCATGTTGGTGCCTAAGGGTTTGACGGATGGACATGTTTATAGAGAAATGAAGTGAATAAATGCTTGTCCACTACAGAAATACCTTGACCTATTGGCAGTTGACAGTGTCAGCTCCTCACTTGTATAAACGGGATGGTTGCGAGGTTTGATGGCACCTTTTTTTCCCCCCCTTTACTTTTGTGTTTTGTGTCCAGATCATATCAGATAGCTCCGATAACTAATGCTAAGGTTGGGTTTTTAAAAAAAAAAGAAGGTAATCACCATATTCATTTTTGATGAGACGTGGAGGATAGAACCAAAAAAGTTTAAGCTTGCTCAACCTGACTTTTAAAAAAAAAAAAACAACCCCCCCCCCCCCCCCCCCCCCAAAAAAAAAAAAAAACAGTTTTTTTTTTCCTGCTTTTGTTTTTTTTGTTTTAAATTGAGGTTTAATCAGCTGTTATTTGTTTGGTCAATAAAATGAAGTATATTCTATAAATTATAAATGATTTATAAAACATCGGAAAGGACTGAAATATTGCTGTTTAATTCCTGTGAGCTCAAAAATAATATCGTTACCATGTCATTGATTCAAAAAAATAATAAAATAGTTTGTTTCCAGTAATACATCACCTTGGTTTAGTACCAGCTTAATTGTAGACTTGTAGTCCATGCTGCACCCCCGTCCTGTGCAGACCCTGACATCCTCAGGTCAGACGGTTGTCAGACTAGCGTTGCATTTCCAGCAAGCAAAACAGCTGTTTTAATCTTGTTTGCACAATTTCTCATCCATCATTCTGAGATTTCTGCCTCCAACACAATGGAAGAAAATAGCAGACTTACCTGTCTTTCAGTTACCTTGGTTCATAGCAGGGATGCAGCCGTACTGATGCTTGGCTGATACTGTCGTTGGTAAATGATCATTAAATGGCATTCACCAATAGAACTGAAAACAGTATCTTTTTTTTCCTCAGACACAAAGTGTGTGAATAAATAGCAACAAAACATCATAAGCAAGTGCTTGGGGGGTAAATATTAATATCACTACTGACTAAGCCAAACTACTTTTAAACCTCGATGTTTCTGTCTACCCAGAACTTTAATATGTACATTTCTGATCTTTATTTTTATTATGGGCTAACAAAAAATCTTCTAGTATATTGAAAGTGGTGTTTGGATTGTATTCAGACTGATGTCTGGAGAACTGAGACTGATGTTTATTCTACTCCAGGCTCAGACAACAGGCTATAAATACTTTTGTTTATCGATTATAAATATTATTTGGATGGTCTTTGGGGCTTGAGTGTGAGCTCGGTGTCCAGGAATTACATGGAGTCACCCTCCCTAAACAGTCGAAGCAGATGGCTGCCCTTCCCTGAGCCTGGTTTTTTCCTGTTAAAACTGAGTTTTTCCTTCCCACTGTCGCCAGGTGCTTGCTCAAAGAGGTCTTTCTAATTGTTACACTTTTTTCTGTGGCTAGTCCGTTTGAGAATTTCACAGAAGAAAATCCACTCTGTCTGTAGGTCTAGACATTATATGGTGTTCTAACTTGGGTGAACTAAGCCTTTCTGTTTGATGCTATTTCTTGTCATCTGAATGAATAATTTAGGTATTCTACATTTATGTGAAACGACAAACCGTGGAGTTTCAGTCCCTCTACATCTCCATGCACATGCTGGTAATGATATTGAGAGCAGCAGCATGTGTCCTTCTCTGTATCCAGTGCATAAATAATAGATTAGATCCAGGAAGTACAAACCGGTGGACCAACCCATCAGGTAGGGAATCCATCGTACCACATTACGTACACAACACCCGGTCTATTTCTTTTCCTTTGGCCTCTTTATCTTCCTTTTATGTCCCATCAGTTTCTTTCTACTCACTCTGAATCTCCAGCAGTTTTGCTCTCTCTCACTCCCTCTTATGCTCATCCCTCCCTCCTACTTTATATCCCTCCCTCCCCTCTTCCTTTTGCTTCCATCAATTCTAATCTGTTGGAGAACTGGCACAAAGAGAAACCACACCCAGCATTCCAGCATCATTTTTAAAGTTGCACCGTCCGGATATTGGGATATCAGGACATCAGACTGCAGAGAATAAAGAACTTGTGCCACTGCTATTTTATTAAAAGGAGTCTTCTTTTGACGGAACTTTTGCTCGTAAGCATCAGTCTGCGTTAGAAACCTCCCTCACTGTGGGCACTGCACAGCTAAGGCACAAGGAATTGACAGAGGAAACTCTGGAGAGCCCGAGCTATGGTTTTATATGTGACGTCCCAGGACTGTACAAGAGGAGCTGGCAGCAGGGTGGTAGTGACTCTGAGGCCTGGCAACGGTTCAGACGGGGCCTCACACGGACTGTGGCGCTACGTTTGCTGCCAGAGGAGGCCCACAATGACGCTGCCCTCATGTAGGTATACAGGAGTGATGGCCGTCAGTGGCTACTGTACTTGTGTGTATCTGCAGGACATTTCAAGGTTGCTCAAGAAAAGTTACTTATCAGATTTGTGAGTGGATGGCAATTATAGATTTTCTGTTATCTCCTATAAACTATTATCTCCCTTGTACTCCTGCTGAGATGACACATTGCCAATACTCTTGTTTCCAAAAAAGTGTTTTAGACCTTGATGGTGATCTAATGATATACTGCTTTTTTTTTTTTGTTTTTTTTGTTAAACCTCCTACTTGTCTTTGGCTTTACTTTTTTCTCTGCCTGTTTTCCCAGCCTTTCCCAAGTGCTGTTGTCTGGGGTCATTGGATCACTTCAGCTCTAAGGAGACGATCCATTTGACAAAAAGGGAGGCTGGCTGTGTTTTGAGAAAGCATTCCGAGCACCGGCAGGTTTGGCGTTTGCCTTCCTTGTGCTAAATAGTTAAATACTAAGATACAGTAATAAAAAGCTTGGTCTAATGAGAAAACGAGGCCTAAATGAGCGTCTGACCCGGTGATTTGATTTAAAGTCATCCCTCCTGAGCAGCTTTTGGGGCTGTTGCCCTGCTAGGCTGCTGTCTGAGTCTTGTCATTAGCACATAAGCTCTATTAGAGCAGACAGTAACACAATTACACCCACAGGCAGTGGAAGATGGAGACAAGGGACCATGTCAGCAGTTGCAGATATAGACTGCCTTCATTTGATAATATTTCAAGACTGGACTAGAAGGAAATCATCATGGTAATAAGATGAGATGATTTGGATCACAGTAGATGGATAGCTACATGCAGAGGTGGTAACAAAAAAAGTGCTCTGTATCAGTCTTGTTCAGATTTACTTTGTGCTGGGGATAATCAGTACACAATGTTGACGTTCAGGGATTAAAGTGTCTCTGAAGTGTTTCCTTTTTCCTTTTTTTTTTTTTTAAGGCACTGTAGCTTTAAGAGCATTGTGTTTGTTATTTAAGTGCTAAGCTGCATCTATTTTCTGTGTTAGTTTTTGATATTCAGTTTTGGGATCCTGATGGTAACACACACAAACCATGTTAGCTTGTGCTAATCCTTTCCCCCTCTGTGATATTTATCAACAATCTAAGGACGCTCTGTGCTTTGTGCTTTTTACATAAATCAGAATCTGAAGTCACAGCTTAGCCACTCTTTATAACTCCTGTAGTTATTTTCTCAAATATAAAATCAGGTGTCTTCTAAGTTTTAGAATCAACATTAGGTATTTATTATCATGCCAGTTTTCAGCTGAGCCTATCCAGGCATGTTACCTCTGAACAAATGACTTCCTGTAGAAGCCTCTTTCATTCAGTACATGGCTGCCAGCTCTCAGACTATTGCATTTATTACACAAATAAACAGGAGGAAAAGTCAAAATTGCCTGCTTTGTTTTCCAACTGAAGCGCTCAAGTTCCCACAGTAGCCCCGATGTAACTTGTTACCTGGAGAGGGCCATATTCTTGCTTCTTTTTTCTCCTTCTTCTTTTTACTGCAACAGCCACCATCAAAGAATGGATTACAGTTTTTAGCTAGTTTTATGGTAAATGGATGTATAAAGTTTGGTTAAAAAGTCCTTGTGTTTGCAGGTTTGCTAGCAGTCCTTCAGCTGTCTGTCTCTGCTCTGCATCTGTAAGGTTCTTGTATTTCTGTGTGTTTAGTCTTGTAATGGCGATTCTAAGTAATCCTCACAGAAACCTGCTCTCCAAAAATTAAGCACATGTTTTCGTCTTCATGTGTGATTTCAACAAATAAATATTTAGGAGTTGATCTGCATTTCTTGCTCAGGACTAGCAAACTCACATCTCTCATAAATACAGTGGTCCCTCTCTTTGATGCGGTTCACCTTTCGCAGCCTTGCTGTTTTGTGGATATTTTTTTTGATATTTTCCATGGGGTTTGTTTTTTTTTGTACACAAGGTACTGTAGCCCCAGTGCATCCATCTGGGTCTGCGTGAATACAGATCCATTTACCAGGGACTAAACTAGCAAAACATATCTGACTGATAAACTTGATAGTGAAGTTACTAATATAACTTCAGTTAGCCAATATAACAAATGGCTGCTGTTGTGATGGTGAATGGTTATGTGTCACTCTGTGTTAGCCTGTTTTAAATTCATGAATAAAAATGAGAGGTTCAAAAATTGGGGTGGTAGGGCGGTTAGCACTGTTGCCTCACAGCAAGAAAGTCCTGAGTTCAATTCCATCATCAGGCCAGGGCCTTTCTGTGTGGAGTTCGCATGTTCTCTCTGTGTTGGCGTGAATTCTCTCCAGGTACTCCGGCTTCCTCCCACAGTCCAAAGACATGCAGTTAGTGGGGTTAGGTTAATTGGTAACTCTAAATTGCCCATAAGTGTAAATATGAGAGCGTATGATTGTCTGTGTCTATGTGTAGATGACAGGGTGTGGTAGCATTAGTTAGCTGAGCCGAGGTTAAAGGTTTCTTCTTTTTCTTTGGTAATAAACTGGCACCAGATAAATGCTAAAATCTTGGGGTGTCACCAAAACGTGTCACCATGCTAAGTTTTCTTTCAAACAAATAACTTTTAAATTGGAATCTACATATCTCATTTCTGAGTGCGTAAATAAAGACTAGACTCTCTATAATTTATCCAGCTATTGAAATCCTGTAGTAAAACCAGCGTTTCCTCACAAATATGAAAGCTAAATTGGAAGATTTAGAAATTTAAAAAATTCAAATGCCTAATGGAATTTAATGAAAAATAAAACTTTCTTTGCTTTATATAATCAACTTACAAAAAGGTAACAAAAACAGTGTCGTAAATATCAGATAACTTGGATGTAGGTGAATATATCAGTGTTACGTGTTGTGACAGTGCAGGGTTCAAACAAATAACTGAGTACATTTGTACTTCCAAAGCAAAGGGGTTCCCTGAAGGCAGCAGTTTTCCCCAGATAGACGCGGCTCTCCATCACAACACACAAACTGCACAGGAGCATCTCATGATAATTTGAACCAGAGCCCAAGGCATTGGCACATTCTGCACATTTCCCACATCCCATCCAGTTGAGCACCCCAAAGGATTTTGTCCATGCCCACAGTCTTCCACTTGGGTGTTTGTGGCAATCCAAGCTTCTACTGCAACACCCTGAGGTGTCTTTGGGAGAACACTCACATAAAATTATGTGAATGATCTGAACTGCGTTCTGGGCCATCTCTTGCAGACAGCTTTTTTTCTTTTCTTTTCTTTTTTTTTGCCTCCATTGTCTTTGTGTTTTTTGCTTTCTGGAAAATGGAAAAAATGAATCAAGCTGAAGGGTCACAGTTTTGATTTAACGTCTTAAAATGGTCCAGAAGTGTTTAGTAGATGGCCTTGAAGGAGAGATCAGTCATATTTTAATCAAGTAGGTTTTTTGTTTTTTATGGTATGGACCTGTCCTCAAAACAAACAGCTAGTATTTACGACTGATAAATGAAGGCCTTAATGGCACCACGCTGACTCATATCTCCCCTTTTAACTCGATAATCTGTATTCCAAATATTTGGCTATTTCTGCTTGGATACTCTTTTGTCAAGTGGCCTTTTATGGTGACAGAAAATCCTTCACCATTTCTTGCAGATGACCTAAAAGTCTGAAATTGAACAAAAAATGCTGAGATAAGGCAAGTGGAAGAAAAGGAAGTAACATAAAGAGAGCTGTTGTTCCTGTGCTCTGATTGCTTTGACACAGACGTGGCAAACCTCGTATTCTCCCCTTGTGGGAAAAGTAGCTGCTGTCAATACCAATGGCAGTGTTAAGTAGAGGCAATGTGTGTGAGCACGTTGGTATTCAGATGCAGTCATGAGCCTGGTTGCAGCCCAGATTCAGCCCCTTTTATCTTTCTGTCTCGGTCTGTTGATACGGTCAGGACTTGGCTGAATACTAATTACACTCAAATCTGCTCCGTGCAGATCCAGAAGCTTCTCATTGCTGTGTGTGTTTTATGTACACAGCACCACTTTGGTCCTTCTGACTAATGCCCCTCTTTAGGTAAAAGTTAGCTCATTAGTGAGTGTAAAGTACACAGAGCTGTCAGTGTTTCACTCATGCAGGATTTGTTTTACCTTTTTTTTTTTTTTTTTTTTTTTTTTAAATATTAAACAACAATTAAAAAATGTTCTATTTTCTACTCTCAGATCTGCATGAAGTCACAGAGAGGCCATCATTTGGCCATTTCAGGCACACAGCTATGGCTCTGGGCACAGAAGACCCACCTACTTCCCATTTATAAGGGGCAGCCAATCAGACAAAACCTGCTTGCAATTGCAGATGCTGCATATTGTGTTCACAGCTCCCTGCCTATGGGGGATGCTGTTCATTTTCTTCTGCATTTTATTAATATTGAAGTTTTCGGTGACCGAAGGCCATTGGTGTTAGACTGGAGATGGGATCTAACAAGACCGGCTTGCTTATTCCAATCAGACCTTTTTCTGTTGTTGTTGTTGTGTGAACAGATGTTTACTGTCTAGAAGAGCTAGATTACTCATTTTGTACAAATCATAAATATCTTCTTTGAAAAAAGCAGTCCTTGTAGTTATAAAGATTTAGCCTTTTTGGTTAATAGCTTTCTTTTCTCCTGTTTAGGTGCTGATGTTACCCCTCAAAAGATCAATAATAGTCAAACTGGTCCTTCCTTGCAGGAATCATATTTGTGATGCTCTACGTTTTCCCCCCAGCCGCGTCGTAATATGGTTGACCCATGGTGCTGCACTGATATTGAGTCATTTTAAAATTACCGCAGATCATTTCAAACTATATTTGTAATGTAACACTTACAAGAATAAAAGCATGATAGGTCACTGTCAGACAGACTTGGCAGATTCTCAGAAAATTGTGTTTGTCTTCAGTTCGGCTCGCATGATTCTGACTAGTTCCTATTGCTTTGTCTGTATACAAAACACACAAACACACACTCTCACACACACCTGCTGTACCTGCTTGGTTATAAAAATGGCTGATAAAAGAGAAAAGTGGGTAATATGGTGGCGATTGTTCTCTGAATGACTGGAAACTTGTAGTATTTGTGGTACACACTAATATGGATACATGACGGTTTCTGTTCAGAAGGTTTTGAGCTTTTATAAAAATGACTGGATGTTCTAAATTCAGTGTTTCAAATGAAACAGGGCTAATTCTGTGATTTCCACCATCTACACTTTGAACTTACTTCATTGCAGAAACTCATATCATTGTTTATTACTTTTATTTTAAGCTTAAAGTACCTGTTATTTTTCACACTGCTCTTTATTGTGATGATGTTTCCTTTGGAAAAACAAACAAAAAAAACTAACTGGACACACTGAAAGCTCAAAGCCCCCCTGGGAGTCTGAGATGCATCTCAGTTAACAAAAGAAAGGGAGAACTGCTCTGCATCCAAATGTTCCTACAGGAAGAGGGTGGGGTGGTGGCATGACTTGAACCTGGAGTGTAGCAGATGTATGTGGAAGCACTGAGTGTTTGCGTGTTTGGATCAAATATGAAACGTGAGCGTGTTAAAGATTCCACAAAGCCTTTTGGTGCTAGTTTTGTTTTTTCTTCGTGGTGCTGCTTTTTCTCTTTCTTCTCTCAGACCTGGCGCTTCAGTCCAGCTCCGAGTATTTACCTCCCTTTCTTAGCAAATAACAAGTGTCTGCCAGAAATGGCTTTACAGGACATGAAGCCACCAGAGAGCTACAGAAGCCAGATAAACTGCAGATATTTTGCCAGATAATTTGGTTACTATGGCAACCAGGAGAATCTCCCTGCTTTCACTATGAACTGCTCTGAGCAGCTCTTTGCACAGGTTACCTTAAAAACCTTGTATTTTGATAGGTCAGAGGCTTTGACTGGAACAATGATCATGTGAGCTAAATGTCTAACAGTTGCCGTGTGTGTGTGTGTGTGTGTGTGTGTGTGTGTGTGTGTGTGTGTGTTGCCCTCTACAGGTCCTACGTTGCCCAGACAGGGCCCCCAGGTTCAGAATGGTCCCACACCAGAGGAGATGGACCTGCAGAGGAGGTAAGGACTACTTTTCATGCTTAAAGTCTGTCATAATGCAGGGTCCAACACTAAGTAATGCATTACATATCATGTATTGAAATAAGTAATACATGATATTAATCGCTACCTTGCGAGTACTTCTTCACACTACTTGTTACATTACTTTTGTGTTACACTGTACCATGGCATGGAATATAATGGCACATAATTACCAGTAATGATATAAACCAGCGGTCCCCAACCCCGGTCCGTGAGTCGTTTGAAATTTATGATTTTTAGGGTTTTTATCATGATTTTTTTTTTTCGTTAACTCCCTTTTCCTGGGTCTTTTCTAGAGATGGCACGATACCACTTTTTTATGTCCGATACCGATACCGATATCATAAATTTGGATATCTGCCGATACCGATATGAATCCGATATAGTGTTTTTTAATCAACAAAGCTGTTTTTTAAATATCTTACTGCATTTTGTATAAGTTCATACTCAAGTTTAAAACAACAACTACACTAAAGCTATTCTGTTATACCTGTATGCAAAAAAAATATTTCATAGTTCAGCAATACTGATCAATCTAATAAACTTAAACCTACACCATCCTCCCTATTCTGGTATTTTAAAGAGTACTTAGCATAAATATTAAGCAACCTAACTAATAGGGTTCCAACTCCCAGCAACAACAAAAATAAATAAATAAAAAATAGGGAACCACCCCTCACGCTCCACCTCATGATGCTTAATCGACGTAATCAACCTTAATTTGATGCAGTGTGAAAAAAAAAATGCACAGAAATCAATTATTTTTCAAGAAATATTAAATAGATTCAACATCTTTCTTCAACAAAATTGCAGACTGCACAGATGGTACCTTCCCAAAGGAAAAAGTACTATAGCTTACTAGGGTATATACAGTATATATATATATATATATATATTAGACTTAATAGTCACTATATACAGTAATGGACTTCTATTCATTTTGCATCAAATTTAAACTTTGGGTGTCAGATAATTATTTATTAAAAGCTAGACATTTTAAATGAGAATAAGAAAGAAAAGTATGTCTTTGTGCCCCCTTTTCCCTGTTAATGCCCTATCGGCCCCCCTGGCTAAACCTTGCTAGATCCGCCCCTGCACAGTTACCAGCGTCAGCGACGTAGAAAAAGATCCTGGAGTAGAAAGTAATATTAAATAAATTCTAACAACAGCTTATCAAGCTTAAACGTGCTGCTGTTGTTCAGCCGCTGGTTTCCTCTTTCTGGTGCAAAGTGGGCCAAAAGCAAACTAGAGACACGGACTCGCGACAGAAAAGCCGATCAGCTGATCGTTAAGCAGTTTCATGATTGAAGTAGCAGCAAGAAGAGGCAGTCGCTTGTTAAGCTTAATGCAGGAATGCTTTACAAACATTCAGAGATGGACTTACACACTTGCTGTACTTCTCTCGGGGATAACTTTGTCGGAGATGAAATGCCGGGTTGCTAGCGAAGCTCCAAATGCTATCCAGACCACCGACAGGTCCTGCATGCCACAGCCGCTCTATCACGTGATGCATACTGCTCCGACGTGCTAACGTTCTGAGGTGAGTTACGGCGTGTCGCAAGTTTTGTGAGCTGCTTTCGTGATATTTAATGGATCGGATTACATTTTTTATTTTTCTCCGATATCCGATCCAGTAATTTAGGTCCGTATCGGACCGATACCGATACGTAATATTGGATCGGTCCATCTCTAGTCTTTTCCCTTGTGTTATGAGTAAATCTTTTGTTTTTTTGGTACTGGTACTGATTTTGTTGTATTTATCCGTGACACCTCAAGCCCAGTTCGTGAAAATATTGCCTGACATAAACCGGTACGTGGCGCAAAAAAGGTCGGGGACTGCTGATATAAGCCTAAAGCTTATATTCCCACATGCTGACACATGTCCCTGTCCTAATGAGGATGCACACAGGATCTTTGTCAACAAAGTTGTAAACCAGGTCCTATTCCTGCTGTAGGAACAGGACAGGTAGAAATGGATGCTACAACACTAACCACTGCTTTTGTTACCTGTTGAAGATCAGGCTTTGGCTGCTTTGCTGCTTCTAACTTTGTTTTAGCATGTTAGCATGCTGTCTGTGCAGATGCTTGTAAAGAGAATTAATGTTGTGTTAGCAGAAGAAGACCGTTGTTTCTGGTCTGACCACACTTTACTGCACCAAACATAATTTCCCTTTCTCAACTCATCGCTTTACTACGTTCCTCCTCCCTGCTCTCTAAATCCAGTAATCAGATTAGTTACTGCTACGTCTTCATTGTTGTTGGCTTTCGGCTGCTCCCTTCAGAGGGAGCCACAACAGATAATCTGCCTCCATCTCAACGTATCCCAGCAACCCTCTACATGTCCTCCTTCACTACATCCATCCTGTGGTCTTCCTGTTTTCCTCCTGATTGGCAGCTCCATCTGCGACATCCTTTTGCCTATATTATCCAGACTCCCTCCTCCTGCACATGTCCAAACTATCTCACCTAGCCTCTCTAACAGTAGCTCCAAGTTTCTGAACCCGATCTGTCCCTCTGACATGCTCATTTCTAATTGTGTCCATCTTGTTCACACTCAGTAAAAATCCTAACATTTACACTTTGCCACTTTTAGTTTTCCTTCTTTCTCTTTGGTGAGGTCTCACTACCATCTGTCACAGATCACCTCTGACACCAATGTCCACTCTGCCTGCACTCTCTTCTTCTCCTCATACTGATCAAGCCATTATGTCGTTACTTTGTTACAGAAGTTATTGAATAATCTGTATGATTGATATTGAAGGACATACCATGCATTTTTATGCACACAGTGGTGATTATTTCGTAAGTTAAGTTTGTAAGGCCCTGGTTAATGCCTAGAACAATGATAAAGCAAGGTGGGAATTAGAACAGACCTTCTTGTGATTGAGTCACTTCTGTTTGAGCGTGCAATGTGATGGCAAATCAAGAAAATAAAATAAGATTATTCATCAGTGGGTGAGGTCCATCTTTTAGATACAGTCTGTGGGAACAGTTTAAAGCCGTGGGCCAAATTTAAGTATAAACAAATGGTAAAATAGTAGCTATGCTCAGAGATTGGGCTGTATTATTGTTTTAAAATGATTAACGGCAGAGAATAACAATTGTCATCTTTATGTGCTTAGTGACACCAGCAAAGCTCAGCTGTAACATAAGGCCTCTGAATGCTGTGGATATACAGTCTTATGCGCGCATACACTCAAACAAAACCTTGTTTTTCTTCTCCATACAAGGCCACTTGTTCTTGAGGTAATATAGAAACCATGGAACAGCTACACACACAGTTACATGGATACACACCGGGCTGCATTAATGGAGCACAGCTGTTGGCTAAGGTTCAGAACCTGTTCAGCACTCTCACAGGCAGAGCAATTCTTGAGACGCCTTGGCTGTCTTAATAGTTTTGTCTTAATGCGCCACATGAGTCAACCAACAACACCTTATTACAACTACGTGGAGTTAACAGTGAAGTGAGAAATAAATAGGGGCATCAAAGTGAAATGTGTAACACTTGAAACATGATCAATCCAGGTGTTCAAGCACATTGCAAATGTGATGATTCTCCAAATAACCAAACTCCAATCCTGCTGAACACGTCATTATTTTAAAGTATTGTGTACTGCAAGACAGTGAAGGCATTGAGTAAATGTGGGTTTTGGCTGAACTGGGGTCTTTGTTTTGGGGTTTTGTTTTGTTTTTGTTTGTTTATTTGTTTGTTTGTTTGTTTGTTTTTTGGGGGGGGGGGGGATTTCGTAATTTGATTAGAACGGTGTTGCATTTGTGCTTCTGGCATAGACTACTTAGACTGTTTACATGCACCTTTTTAACCGGCTGCCACAGCAAGTCCAGTAATGCTTAAGACAGATTTTTCCAACATACTGCAAAATCATCTTTGCATTCCTGCAAAATTCAAAGGGAACTTAGACTTGCAGACACATGCAAAATGCAATAATCTATATGGTGTTTTTGACATGGCCACCCACCAAACTTCTTCCCATAGTGGAAGGAAACATTAGATTACTTGTTTTAGTTTATCTCATTATTAGAAATAAATGGAAAAGTGCAGTGATTTCTGTGAAAGTGGGCCTCAGTACTTCT
Organism: Copadichromis virginalis; assembly: GCF_057382275.1. NCBI lineage: Eukaryota > Metazoa > Chordata > Actinopteri > Cichliformes > Cichlidae > Copadichromis > Copadichromis virginalis. Next base: position 29,747,451 of record NC_140632.1, on the reverse strand, counting down.
AATTGTGTTGGAGGGGAACTTGAATCTGGCAGCTGGCATCCCCTCCATTTCTTCTTGCTTTTTTTCCTACTTCCCTATTGCTTTTCTCTTTTACCGTTTTGTCTCTGCCTGCTGTCATCGATCTCTTCCTTCTTACCTTCCCTTCCATGCTCTTGTTCCCAGTTCCAGTCACATTCCACACTTAGCAGCAGATGACAGACAGGCAGGAAGTGAAAACGTGACGGAGGTCATCTTATGATACAGAGGCTACTGTCAAGCCCGTGGAAGAGTGTGCAAAGGATGTGTGGATCAAAGAGAACATAGGTTGAGAAAAGCGAGGGGGTCGGTGACGGGAGAAGAGGCGATGTGAGGAGAGTAGTGTAAAAATTAAATGCGCATTAGTACTAACCTTTCTGCTTTATTAAAAGAAACACAAACTCACTGCAAGCTTTGGACTCTTGGGTTTACAAATATTACTTTTTGAACAACAGATGGCTGTCTTACATCCCCTCATTATACCACTCTCTGTGATCCAGCTGGTTTTGTTGACTGTTTATTGGAACATCTGTGAAACGGTCATCATGGGATTTTAATTTGTAGGGTCAGTTTGTAGTGTTTGCTGATCTGACCAAACTGTCCAACACGTGAATTCAGTCTTGGCTCTGTTTACCTCCACTGTACATCCTGCCTACTTCAGCTAATCACTCGAAAGGTTTGTGGTTTTCATCTGACTGTAGACACACCCGTAGTTAATCCATGGCAATCTAAAAGCCATTTTTGAGCCTTTTAATTCTAAATTTTCTAAACTTCAGCGGGTAGCTTGTGTTGCTGTGGGATCAACTATGGCTCATATTCATAGCCAAGGCTCTACATCAGGAAGACTGATGTGGTTTCAGACAGTATTTTAGCAATGCTAGAGAGCTATGGCCACCTAAAATTAGGTAAAGTTAAGGACATGTGGTGTCATGGTGGTGTAGTGGTTGGCACTGTCACCTGACATTTATGCCAGAGGATGTTTGACTGATAAACTGTAGTTATCAAGTTGCAGCGCACTGATGACTGATGACTCTTGCAGCACATGCGACCACTAGGGCTGCCACAAACGACTATTTAATAGTCGACTAGTCACAAATTATTTTTGCGATTAGTCAACTAATCGGATCATGCATGCATACAGCTTATTGCATCAGCGTGCATCTGCGCTTATATAACTATCATTAGCTTACAGCTTGAAGTGTTTAAGGTATGTGCTAACTAAAAATAAAGACAAGATGATAGTTTATTAAACTTTTAATGAATTTTGCAGATTGTCTCAGTGGACTTTAATAAACTCAGCTGTCTGCTCCTTGCTATCTAAAATATAAAAGGACACTGGAGTAAATTCTCTACCATCTCACACTTTTGTTTAATCAGTTTTCTGTTTGACGTTTATTCAGCTATGTGAAAACTGTAACTTTAATCTCAGCCAAACAAATTTACTCAGGAACAAATAAAACACTGAAAAAAGCCAAACAACAACAGTTTTCAGTTATCTAAGTTATCTCGCAGGCTCTAGTGAGCCTTGAACCCTGTCTAGATGTCTCCGAAAACGTAGGAGCACTTTTACAAATATGTGGTGTCTTGATAAACTGGGCAGATATTTGAAGTTTACACACCTACATTCTCGCCTGAAAATATGTTAAAAGTTTATTTTGTGACCCAGAAAGAGTAATAAGATTAAAATTAAAACTAAGTAGCTGCCACCATTGTTGGAAACTGGAATTGGCTGAGCCGTGCTATGAATTCTGGGATAGGTTGGGCCACAAAGGATATGCCCGACCCATCCTTCAAATCTGGGAATTGCAGAAGTCTTCGAATTTGGAAAGCCTTCGTTGCGTCGCTGTAACGTAATCGGCCCTCAAATGTGGCCTCCGAAGGATGCGGCCCCTGAATTTGGACACAGCTATGATACTGGAGTTGCTTCTTCTTCTTCGGGGTTTAACGGCAGCTGGCATCCTTGTACATGGAGTGCTGCCATCTTCTGTTTCAATCCATTATTACACTCTTAAATCCTACTACTTATTCCTGCGTCTTTCAGGATCTCACGAGGCTTTAAACGACGTGTCGACTATTAAATTTGTCATTGACGTAATCGTGACTAGTCGACTAATCGTGGCAGCCCTAGCAACCAGGCTCTAACTTTATATCTTTGGTCTGTGGTCAGGAGTTGCTGTGTTTCTTAAACTTTTCCACTTTTTAATAAAACCACTTACACTTGATTGCAGAAGGGAGGGGTTTTTGAGGGAAAAAATGTCACAAACAGCCTCAGTGGTGTCCTATTTCAATAACAGGCTCTAACTCATTGAGCTCTATACTGTGCATTTGGAAAGTATTCACAACTTTTCACTTCTTCCACATTAGGAAACCGCCTCTGCTGCTTCCCTTGACTACTGGCTGTAACTTTGATAAGGTGGCCAAGTTCACATCTCAAAAACTGCTCAACATTTGTAATCCTAGCAGGAAGTTTACTGACATTTTGATGCAGATTAATCACAGAGGTTCTGTCTCTTATTCTACTGGTAGACTAACTTGATAGGCCAGCATCTTACAGCATTATTAAGGAAACACTTCTGGGTCTAGTTCGGGGTCAGGTTATGCCAAAGAAGAGCTAGCATAGCATCAGACTATGGCTAAAGTAGCTGAAGAGAGAGCTAGTGTTTCACCACCTTCAGTCTTTCATCTTTCACTCCCTGTTTGTAATTTATCTTATTTTTAATCTTTATTGGGAAGAACTTAAACAAAAATAATAACCTGGAGAAATAAATCCACTCATAAGTTTCACTGACGTTTATTTTATGTTGTCTTATAAGTTGTCTTTGACACCTTTGTCTCATCCAGCCTGTTTCATGTCTGTTATGAATAATTGCAGACACTATCATCAAAGGAGCTAATATTTAATTTCAGTTTGCTCTCTGCTGTTCATCAGGAATCATTCAGCCTTGTGCTGTGTGAATGATAGAGATTGGGAGTGAATAAAGAAATTGAGAGTGTGGATATACTGAAATTGTCTTTCCCCCTCTCCAAATTCCTCTCTGCCTCATTTTGAGATCCACCTCGTTCCTCAGTTAACCACACATGTTCATTCAGACTCATTCCATACTCATCAGTGTGGCTTTGTCTTGCTCACTTGTGGGTCTCTGCTCTGTGTGAGAAGCAAACACTGAGATCCTTCTACTGTGGAAAGGCCAGAATATCCAAACATCTCTGTGATGGGATTTTCCACTGAGTCACATGATAGGAGGGGAAAATGATGCACGTTTCCCTGTTTGTCGGTCGCCCCCCTCTTAGTATTCCTCCTTTTCATGAATACATAGATGAATGAAAGCAAGCAGACAATGCCACTTCAGGAGTGAGTGATTTGTTGCATGTATTCATTCTGCAGCTAAGGGAAAAAGTGAAGCTGAACCACCTGTTCAGAAATGCAGGGTACTACCCTCAGATTAAAAAGACACGAGCTGGAAATAATAGGCTGTGTTATAAATAGCCGTGTGCTGTGTGGGTGCAAGCGAGTGTGTCGGGGGAGAGAGCGAAAGAGGAAATGTGTTGCATCGCCTTGAATGAAAGAGAGGATGGAAGTATGGGAGAGGATAAAGATGCATGTGTGTTTTTGCTCAGGTTCTGTTAGCTGTTAGCGAAGGAGCTCGAAGGTAAGAGCACAGCAGCTGCTGGTGGAAACGAGCGCTCTCACAAACCTGTGCTGATATCCGTAGATATTCTCAAATGACAGTGCTGGATATTAATCCACACTCTTTGCATGCAAGCACACACTCAAAACTCAAAGACCGATTGCTTTGATAGCAGGGTTGGGCTCTTTTATCAGTGGGTCACATGACACATCGAGTGTGTCTATGTGTATATTGCACATTTGGACTAGATTCTTCATAGAGTAGGTCCATATGGTCCATCTGGGCTCCTGTCCATTCAGACAACACTTCCTTGTCCTGTGAGCCAATCAAGCAAGCCGCTGACTCCAGCTGGCCAGCAGATTTTGCCAGACTTGAGTGTCCCAGGAGTTTCAGTGCAGTTGTCACTTGTGGCAAAATGGCAAAGCCAGATTGTGACATCATTTTCAGCTCGATGTTTAAACACCCGAATGTCTTAAAGCCACAGATTGAAATATTCATACAATATTTCAGTATGAAGGACTGTACAGATAAATATTTCGAGTGTTACAGCCAGTGGATAAAATCACTCGTCATTCAGGATGAAGTAAAACAAAAATAAATCATCTGAAACAGGCGGTGTTCTTCTGCTCGGACAGATTGTGCTGACGTTACACAGATGTGGTTAAGGTTCTCTTTACAGATAACTGTGTTATACATAATACATATAATACAGTGTTAAATGAACACTGACATTTTTCTGTTAATTCGCTCTCAGTTTAGCTTTATTTAGTTATTCTGTATCTGATTAAAGCTGACAGAATGTGAGCTTCTTTGTTTTCCAGTATTCTGGGACATAATGAAACGTCTCCCTCTCTGGATAACCACTATAGTCAATAATAAAAACATGACATGGTTTAACAAGAATATAGAAGTGGCAGGAGAAGCCCTCATTCTGTTGGCTTCTTCTCCTCACATTGTTAAAGTGGACCTATTATGCTGTAAAAATGGGAGCTTGTGACGGCCCTAAATGCTGCTTCAAAAAGTGTCGCTCTCAGCGAGCTGTGTCGCAGACTTAATTAATTACTAAGGTATTCGGTTAATAGTCACTCAGTTACTGTCCGTTAGAGCTTGCTGGAAATACAGAAATGGTGTGTAATGATTGTGTGATGGGCTGGTGTGGAAGAGCCTCCACGCTGCGACTGCTATAGGGACTCCTGTCCAATACTGATGAAGCTGAACATGATGGTGACTCAAACTTTTTCTTTCACTTTAGACTGATTTGTTTTTGACCTATACTACTTTCCCACCATATATACTTCTTTATTTATTTAGTTTTAGTTCATCAAGAGTAGTCTTTATAATTTTTTTTAATACTTCTTGCCTAACTAAAAATATTAACTCCTATTGAGAACATTTGCAGCTCTTTGATCCTTACAGCCTGACTGCAGATCCTGTTCTATCGCTGTTTGCATTGTGCCTGTGCAGCTCTCTCCCTCTGTTTCATGCCTCTCAGTTTTGACTGTAAGCCTTTTGATGTTTTCAATATCATCCCAAATCCTTCCCGACTTCCTGAGTATCTCAAAGTTTTTGCAAAGACGAAAGGAACGTGTGTGCATATGCATGTACGTGCATGCCGAGATTCAGGCCGCGCCACCGCCCACACTTGCATAGCAACGGTTTCCCAGCAACGCTTGTCACGAGGCGAGTGAGACGCCAGTTAAACGGTGCACGAGGCTTTTCACAGCTTTGAATCCTGTGACGTTTCCCTGCGAGGCATAGAGGGATGCGGAGGGAAGGGGAGCTCGTTTTTTGATTCATCCACTGGAGACAGGAAATAAGACAGCACTGTATAGAAAGGGGAATTTAATGTGGTAGTTGTTACATCGGTTTCCTGGAAGTGACGACATACTCTGCTTTATTAAACGCTGTCAGTTCCAGAATGGAATTCCATAAAAGATTTCTGGAAAAGAGAAAAGATGCTGAACTCTGCCTCCTAGACAGAAAACTGTAAAAACTTTGGAAAGATTTTTTTTGAACCACACAAAGTATGCAAACTGCTATTCCCCAACGGTCACTTGAAGCTTGTTCCAAAATCACATCAGTCCTGATAGACTCCATGTTTAAAAATGCCCGACTTCAGTCATGACCATAACTTGTTTAATCTGGTAAATAAAAGAGTTAAAGTTATTTGGGGTGTAAATCACCCATTTAAATTTCATTAGAACTGTGTGTGACTGTTTTGACTGGCAGGTAATGCCTGTTATCCACAGCCAATCAGAGGCACTAAACTGAACCTGTCACTGTGTTTGTGCTGTTTGGATGGTTTTAATGGAATTCCATCCATCCATCTTCACCTCTGCTTATGAGGAGGAAATTTCACACATTAGAATATGAGCTGAATGGATAGATGTGCTTTTTGATACATTTTGTGAAACTATTTACAGTGGAGTGGAGCAATTAAAGAATTTATGGAATGACAACTAAACCGGAAACAGAAGTTATTAGTTTCTAAAGTAAAATTTTACATTTGCAAAGGTTAATTGTAAACTGGCCCAGATTCACAGGCTGCTTTATATTATGGATTTATTTCCATTAACAGACACTGACTGTGTATCAGTATTAACAGGAATTTCACTAGGCTCATTTCTCCGTCCATAAAAGCGTTTGTGACAAAGCTATTTCCTCATCTGTTGCTATTAATGAAAGAGTGTGAGTGTGCTTGAAGTTCCGGCTGTGGGAGAAGCTGCTCTCACTGAACAGGAATGTGCTTATTATTATCACATGACATCAGCTGAAAGGCTACACTGTGTCATAACCTCAAAGGTGTCCCCCTGATAGACTACAGGCGCTCTCAGATACAAGAGAACACACATTTAACCACATTCACACTCTTCATGACCACGTCTCTCCAGATGGGATATTTTAAGTTGGTGTGCTCACTGTGTAGGAATGTCATGATCTCCCTCTTAGAAGAATGCTGTTTGCATGTGTTACGTTCATAAATTTTAGCATTTGTGTATACGTTTGTCCAGCTGCTGGCACACTACTACTTATCGCACTTAGACAAAGGGATGGCCCTGCACTGAAACCTGTATGTTCAGGCTGGAGACCTGAAACGTCAAAGTCATGATTCCCATGTCCTTTTCTGGGCAAAAAGTTGCACCAGTCAAGAGCGTGAATATCCTCTGAGCCTAAAAACATTCATCAACACCAGCAGAGGCATTTAACTACAACAAAACAAACTCCAACCCTGACAGCAGAGCTGAGATTGCCTCTTCGCTCTAATTAGAACTGATTCAGCAAGTACACCTCCGTCACCAGAGGGAGAGCACACAAGACAAATTACACTATCTCTAGGAGTTCATGTTTCTTTGTCAGAATGTACCCCTACAACAAAAGTCCCTGTGGGAACACAGTTCTGTAGCATAGATGCTACTAGTCTGCTTTTATTTTCTCTCATATATACAGCACTGTGCAAAGGTCTTGAGACACCCTTCACACTCTTCAATGGGAACGTTTTGTTAAAAATGTGTAAAAATACAACTGTAAGCGCAGCAGCCCCACCCACCTGCAGTTCAAACCTTCTGTTTGTAGGGTCAGTTAATCAGAATTTCAGTGAGGGATCTGAAATTCAACCAGCTAAATCGGGATTTGTCTAGACTGTGATTTATGCCAAGCTATTCTCTACTATCCCAGAATAAAAATATAGAGCTTGAAATGAGTTTAAGAAGTTTTAAAAGAGGCTGAAAGGTAAAATGTTGGCTATGAATATTCTTACTTCTAATTTGGAACTTGTCCCTTGATAAAGATAACCTTTATTATGCTGCACATTGTCCCGACAGTTGGTGTACTCTCCAGTGAATCACCTAGTCTCTTTAGCTTACAGTCTTGGGAGAGGCTAGCAGTGTGGAAACTTGCTGCACAAACTTGCTGCACTGGATCACCTCCAGTATTGGGAAAAGTTCAAGACATGTTTTTTGTTTTTTGTTTTTTTTTTTAAACCGTGCTTGGATTCAGTGATTGGTTGGTGTAAATTTTTTAACACTCCATTTGCTGTAACTTAACTAATATCTAATATAAAACATGTAGATTTTGAGGTATGGTTCTGTATGATGTAATTTACAATTTTAGATGTAATTCTGACAGAAATGGAGTGAAATAATACACAAAACAACTTCATCTTAAATAACTTGTGGTTGTTACTAATAACACATGATGTGAGCAGTGTTTTTGGGAGAACCATTGTAAATCTAATTCTTAGCAGTTGAACACAGTAGTTACCAGTGGATAAGGGCTCCAAGGACCCACTACAGAAGGTCTTTGAACTGTTATAATCAGTCCTGCTAGTGGGTTGCATCACTGCCAGGCTGTTCATGTTCTGACCATCAGGCAGTGTTTTGGTTTAATCTCTAGGACCAGATGGAATTAAATCTTGCAAACTATTAAATTATCATGAAGCTTTAGGAGTGACCCGTAGGTGTTTTCATGTGTACCCACAAACATCTCAACAGCAGCTGATTGGAGCAGTCATCCTTTTCACAGAGGATTATTTCTGCACTTTCCCTGTCTGAGTAATAAAGCACATATGGATTTAGAACAGAGAAAGGCTTTAAGATAACTTCCAACATTGCTGGTTGACAAATTGCACCAGGTGCCTACTTCCCTGCTAACATTTTGCTGCTAGCACTTTGACCATCATCACACAGAAAATTGCAAAATGAATGAAAAACGTGGACCTCTTCCTGATGAAACTTCTTTTACTGCCATCAACCATGACATCATGAGTTATTTTTAATCCCGAAGATATTCTGATGCTGTTGCAGCGCTGAGGATCCCACAGGGACTAATTTGCCATCAGAGTGTAGATTATTGTAGATCTGGAAAGCCTCCAGAGAAGACTGAAATCCTCAGAGACATGGCTGTGCTGCACTTTCATTGGCCATGAATCCAGGTTTGCTCCGTTTTTCTGTAATTACATCAATGCACAACTGAGACATCGTGAGAACTGGGACGGTTTAAGTGTGTGAGTGACAGGCAGACAAGGGAGTTAAGGAGGGAGCAACTTTCCATGGGCTCGCTTTCTTCCACCTTTTCCTTCTATCATTCTTTTCTCTCCATCTTTCCATCCTTTGGTGTTTTCTGTCTCTCTGCTAGTGGAAAATGGGAGAAACCCATGTTTCATTCATACCACTGCTGAAGGAAGAGATTTTACTTTGATTAGAGCTGGGCGATATGAGATTTTTTTCATATCACGATATGTTTTTTTCATTTCAGGCGATAACGATATCTATCACGATATAAGCCAAATAACTATATTTGTAAGATTTAAATGTGCCGTTGCTCACAAGTAAAATGTGAAATAATCAGCAGCTTGTTTTTAAATATTTATTTCCCATAATAAGTTCAACAGGGTAGATGTACTTAAGGAACATGAGACTTTTTCAGATAAATAAAGGCAAATATTGCAAACTACACAAAAGACAGCCGCTAAAGCGTTTAAGTTTCAAAATAGAACAAATGAAACAGACTAAACTGTCAATTCCACTTAGAAACAAAATATTAATTCTAAAAATAAATCTTAGTTTGTTTTACAGAAGAACAGACAAAACTGACTAACTTTTGTCAGTATCAAATAAACTGAGAACTAAAAGGAAATTCTCAATCTCTCCTTGTTGTATAGCTTAGCTTTTCAAACAGTTTTAACAGTTACTTTAGTCTGACAAAAGCCGAATGACGAATTAGCGCTTCCAGTCAGAGACTGAGGCTACATCCACACGTACACGGGTATTTTTGAAAACTGAGATTTTCCGTTTTCGTTTTAAAAAATAATCCCGTCCACACATAAAGGCAGAAATGAAGGAAAACGCTGCTATGAACATGCCAAAGCAGCAGGTGGCGCTAGATTCCTAACCGTGCAGAAATGTTGGCCAATCAGAAGTCTAGAAGCCTCGGTGGGAAAAAGTAAACAAAGCTGGGGCATAGAAGCAGAACCGAGTCGTATGTGTGGAGGGACAGTAACTGTGTGTATATGTAAGCATTTAAACACTGCAGAGAGTAGAATTAACAGTAACAGTATTGTAGAAATTCATTTCACCGAAACAATAACGTGGCGCAGTGTGACGCATGCACCAGTTTATTGTATTTCCAGACTTGCTTTCGGCACAATTTACAGTGCACGCTACTCTGTTTTTTGTCAGACTTGAAATAGCCGAAATACCTTCACACTACGGAACTTCTATGGCTCTTCCGTTCGACAATCTCTCCGGCGTTGGAACCATCATCTGTTTTCTCTTCGGTCACGCTCGGTTGATTTTTCTAGTCGGCACACTCATTTCCTCCATTATGCGCTGGCTCCATTACCCGCTGGCTGCTTCCCAAACAAACACACGTGCGGCTTGGCACTTGTGCTGTACGTAACAAGTCACGCGACGTGACGCTGCGGCTGTGATTGGTTCGGCTCTGCGCTACTGAATTTGGATCGGCTGGCCTTTTTTTTTTTTTTTTTTTTTTTTTTTTTTTTTTTATTATAAAAATCGAGTAAAAGTTATATCGCGATACATATCGTTATCGTTCTATCGCCCAGCTCTAACTTTGATCTTTTCACCTCTTTGCTTTTTTACTGATCAGGCTAATCCTAGTAAGGTGCTGAAGAGCTCTGCAGGCACATCACAGCCAAACTGAGACGGAGTACTACTTGAGGTCTGAATCAGTCATAATGAAGCCAAACACTGAAATCATTCACCTGTTAACTCTTCTCTGTATCATAGATCACAGCTGTCTGGATCAAGCTTCTAAATTACCAGCAATAAAACTGAGCGTGCAGCGTTAGTTCATGCAGGCTGCAAAGTTGAGCTCAGTTGACTTTGCAGCTAGTAATGCAGTCAGTTGCCTCATATAGGTTGGTGGTGGTTCGGGATGTAGAGCAGGTTATGTAAGGGTCGAGTCCTTAAGTTTGCATGTCTGTGTTACCAGGAGAGATACTAATTGTTCCCAATGCATCTGGGTGTGTGTGTGTGGGCGTGCCTGTGAGTACATAAGATGTGGTGAAAGTACATAACATAAAGCTCTGCATCACCATATTTGGGAGAATGTGACTTCTACTTTAAAAGCTATTTAACATCTGCAAGCTGCTTTGCAACCCACCTTCACCCCCAGCGCCTGACTTCATTCATTGCTGACATACATATCTGTTGTCATTGACTGCTGCTCTCTGGATCTTATGCTTTCCACATACACTCATTGTCCGCTTGTGTAAGTATCTCTTGATGGTACTGGGATGGAAGCCCTTGTGACTTCAAAACTGATTCAGTATTTGATGCCATAGATTCAACAAGGCGATGGGATCAGAGATCTTGGTCCACACTGACATTATGGCATCACACAATTGCTGCTAATTTGTCAGCTGCACATCAGTGAATATTGAGTGTGAGACATGCTTCTACATACCTTTGGGGGGGGGGAATGGTTATTTCAGTTACTGTTGCTTTCTTATTAGCTCAGAGTACTCTGGCTTTTATCCTCTGACATCAACCAGCCGTTTTTACCCACAGAACACTTAAATCACAGTTCTGCCACATTCAGATGCTCACGTTGAACTTCTGATGGTTGTCTTAACCATCTCAGCATGCCTAAATGAGTTGCTGCCAGTTGATTGGCTAATTTGATATTTGCATTAATGAACAGTTGAACAGATATATTTAACAAAGTGACGAGTGAGTGTGTAAGCACAGAAGAGTGGCTAAGTCCCAGAAGAGAGCTGTGCTGTCACATTTAAATTACTTTCAGTTGTCTTTTGACTGTAGTGATCCCAGGTAAGCTTCCACTGTGAACAGTTGTTAATTCTGTCTGTCATATTATGTAGAAGGTGAATCTGGTCTCATTTTATACCTTACCTGGGAAGCTGTGCAGAATTCAAAATCTGCAGTTTAAAATTAAAAGGGTAAATATAGGATTTGAAACAGGTGTTAGGTCGGTCACCCTTTTCTTGTTATAGTAACTGAAGTCACCTGCTTGCCTTGGCTTAGAAGTGAACAATCAACATATATGCTACTGTGTGAGAGCACAAATCCAAACCTTCCTCCCTGTGTGTGTGTGTGTGTGTGTGTGTGTGTGTGTGTGTGTGTGTGTGTGTGTTAGTGCATTAGGCCGAGTGCAGTTTTTGTGTACCCCTCCGGCAGATGGAAGCAAAGGGAGTTTGCATTAAGCAGCATTTGTGCTGATGATTGACTTTTAGCTGTGAGTCAGCTTTCAGAAAAACAGGATGAGTGAGGGCAAGCGATGTGACAGCGTCTCATTTGGTGTGTGTGTGTGTGTGTGTGTGTGTGTGTGTGTGTGAGCGAGAGAAAGGGAGAGGGGAGTGCCCTTTGGCGTTTAACTTAATTTCCCACCATCTCTCTTCTTGGTTGTGTAATTTATGAATGTAACGCTCACTTATTTGCAACAAGTATAATTTATGACCCCGTAAATCAGGCTATGACAACACAGTCGAGGCTTTCCAATGAAATTAAAGGTGTGTGTGTGTGTGTGAACCTGACAGATTACACCTTCCCGCTGTTTGCACCTGCTCTCTGCCTCGCATTTTATCTCTTGTACTTTCCCCCAGTTCACACCCTACACAGACACACTTTATTTATTTGTACCCAAAAGTCTATCAGAGTGCTGCATGGCTCTGGTACATGATTTCATATGCATTCAATGGAGCAGGGATCTGTCCTATGAAGCTAGTTCAACATGGCCATTATCTGGCTTCACTCATCCTAAGAAAAACTATCATCTGAAAAAGCTAAGCACATGATACAGACTGAACATGTGCGCGGTGTGAGTGTGTGTGTGTTGGTAAAAGCACACTATAGAGTGTAAAAACTGCTGTATGATTGTTTGGAAAAGCACTGTATAGCTTGAAGAATTGTATTTATTTAAAATTCACTTTTTAAAGTCTATTTAAAGGGAGAAAAGCATGCCGTGTATGGTTGCAGAATTCTCCTCGCTCTTATTTGTCAGTAATTACAATGAAATTAGATGTAAAAGGACTCCTCCTTTTAGCGTGTAGTTGTATTCTTTCAGCTGAAGTCTCATTGGTGTGAAGTGGTGTTGAGACAGTCTCTTTTTACTTACTGAGCTCCACAGGCTTTTCCTGGAGTGGACATTATGTTTCAGAAGTGCTCTGGGGGGTGGGGCTGTGTGTTGATCTCTTATCTTCAGCATAACCTGCTCTAGAGAAGAGCAAGTCTTCAAATACGCAATCCATATGGCTTAATGGTGACCGCGAGGCAGTCCACTAACACCTTGTAGTATCGGACCAAAAAGGGAATTATAAATAAAAAAATGTAGCACCACAGAGCGCTGAGAGGCAGACCATTTTTGTAGACCAAACTGGTCTACAAATATGGGCTTTTTCCATAGGGTTCTGGATACTGGAGGCCATAAGCTCCCCTCCATTTAACAGTTTGGTGTTCGTCTTTTCGTTTACACTTTTCTAACCTGTAACTATTGTGCTTTTTAAAACCTTTTAATGCAATATCAGCTTACACCCCCAGTAAGCTCTGCTGCACAGCATACTGAGTCTGTGCTTACATCCTCATGGAGTCATTGCTACAATCTGCATAGTAGCCCAGTGCACAAAGTAGAAAATCTGATGGTTGAAATCAGAGAAAAGGTCTCAAAATGTCTTCTTTTTCTTATCAGTTCACTGTGTTTTTGTTTTTTTGTTTAATTATAGTGCACCATTTAAATATTGTTTGGTCTTACCTTCTAGTTAAGGTTCTAAAAAGGTGTTAAAGTATTAGTTTTTATTTTTCAAACATGATAGTTTTTCCTATTGTGTTCTTTTTTTATATTCTTGTAAACTGAATGGTTTACCTGCAGCGATCTTTGCGCAGAATCTCAGCTATAGCAAATTAAAAATGGCCTCCTTAAGTTGCACTTGATTTCATTTCCACATGCAGGCACACAGAAGTGCTCACACTGGCTCACATGGCTTAAATGGTTCATTTCTTGTTTCCCTGTTCTTCTGCTGCTGCCTTCTGCTGACACCTAGTGGCTAAACATGAGTCTGCAACCACTGTCTGTGCTGAACACAGTATTAAGGTCACATTTTAAGATTTTAGGTGAGGGGAAAAAGCCACAGTGAGAGTTTTGATATTTCTGTGTCTCTGACAGGCACACCTGGCTCTGTGCAGCAGGCTTTCACATCAGGCAGTCTGTGTGTGTGTGTGTGTGTGTGTGTGTGTGTGTGTTTTTTTTAATGCGCACAGATTTTAACGAAGTTGGGTGAAGTTGCGAAGTTGGCTGAACAGCATGGTTATTGCACTGAGGAAAATTTGTTATCATATGACATGACCCATTTCTGTAATATACTTGCATATCTATATTATTGCTAATATATATTGTAATATATCTATATCATGGCTAAAGCACTTCTGGATGGATGCAAACTGCATTTCGTTGCCCTGTACCTGTGCATGTGCAATGACAATAAAGTTGAATTCTATTCTATTCTATACGTGTTATGTAATGATGGTGAATATGTGCATCAAACTCATTCATAGCATTTTATCCTGTTTTGTTTGTTTGTTTGTTTTTTAACCCATCTCCACAGCTAACTGTTCATTGTAAAAAAAAATAAATACCAGCACACATTATTTGATTGTAGACTCAAAGAGGCTCAAATAAAAAAAAATTATTTATTTTTTTATTTGGAGAAATTTGACCAAGACAACAGAAGCGATTGAAAGATGATTTTCTTTTTTTTTCTTTTTCTTTTTTTCTTTTTTAAATTGCATCATTTTCCTGCATCTCTTTTGCTCCTCCAGGCAGCTTCAGGAGGCACAGAAACAGAAGGAGATGGAGAGGGAGCGCCAGGAGCGAGAACGTCAGGAGAGAGAGCGTCAGGAGCGGGAGCGCCAAGAGAGGGAGCGCCTGGAGCGAGAGATGCTGGAGCGTCAGGAGCGCGAACGTCAGGAACGGGAGCATCAGGAGAGGGAGGCGCAGGCAGAGAAAGAGCGACTTGAGCGGGAGCGCCAGGAGCAGCAGGAGCGTGCCGAGCGTGAACTGATGGAGAGGGAGAAGGTGGAGAGAGAGCGGCTGGAGAAGGAGCAGCAGGAGCAGTTGGATAGAGAGCAGCAGGACTGGGAGAGAGGGAGACGCATCTCCAACGCTGGTGAGTAATCCACTTTGTGTTTCTGCTGCTGCGCACACTTGTTTCATTTTACTAATTTTACTACTACAATATTACTAATGTGACTGTTTTCTGTCCAAGGAGCAGTTTGTCTCAGGCTCACAGTAAATATAGACTAGTCAATGACAAGCGTTATCTTTCAGTTATCTCTCCAAAGTACATTTTAAAATGGTCATTTTTGTTATTTGAACATTTAGTGAAGTTTTTGTGTCAGTTTCATACAGTGTCATTATTGTGTTAATATTTAACAGTTTATTTATACGCGTGGTGGTTTTCAGTTGGTATAAAACAAAATTCCCTAAAAGTGGTACATGATCTGAGTGATGATGTGATATTTAGACTTGTTATACTTTAACCACAATGCATATTTTTGTTTTGTTTGGTTGGGGGGGGGGTTGTTTTTTGTCTTCTTATCCATCCATCCCAATTAAAAAAACAACTCAGTTTTCCAGCAGCAAGCAGTGCCTGCTTTTGCATTGCACTGTGGGTGAATCAAGTCCATTAGCAGTGCACTCAAATATCCAAGTCTTCTTTGTATTCATGGTGACTTTTTGAATGAGGCTTCATTAATGAAGCCTCATTCGGAGGGAAAGGAGTTAATCCCTTTTAACTCCTTTCCCTCCATTTAAGAGAGTTTAAGAGAGTCTCCTTCTGATTGGCTGCAGCTTGGAAACAAAATTTGAGCCAGCTGGGAGGGGCCTCTGTGCTCACAGGAAGCATTGTGTGTTTGAGATGACCATGTTGGGATGCCTACTCGCATTGATGTCATAAAGCGTCAAGGCTAGAAACATCAGTCTGAAGCCTGAGCACTTGGCTCACAAGGAATTTGCACGCATATGCTGACCTCATTACTGGACCCTTTTGCAATGTTTAATATGAACATCCACTTCTGGAACAGTACACATATGACTAAAAGTAAGGAAAAGCAGAATTGGTCCATTTCTCGGAAGTAGCAGTTGATAATTTTCCAGTAGAAACGCTCCGAATGTTCCAAAACAGGTTACTAGATGCAGTACTTGAAATACAGGAAATGTATTGAAGAATGAAGAGAAGCGTTCTGTTTTAACATTTTCATCTAGTCTCATTGGTGCTGAGTTACAGTAATCTCATCTGCCAGGCGCTGTGAGCAGATTCCACATGAATGCAACAGTTAGCGTGTTATGTTAGAAAGTGTGCTGCCAGCTCATACACAAATTAAAATTCTACAGTTTATAAACTCTGAGACTGAGGAAAATAATTTTGAACAAACACATCACCTCAGTCAAGCATAGAGAATGAGTGCAAATATTTGCAGTCAAGTGTAATTACTGCTTACATTGAGCAGCAGGGTAGAGGTGTAGGTAGACGCCACCCTAGTGTTGTATGCGTTCTAAACTGGAGCTGCTTGGTTGTTAGATAAGAATGAAATTTCCTATAATCCAACTCTGGGTCAGCGGGGAAGGCTGTGTTGGATGGCATGCTTCAGTGCCACGCTTGGCCAATTACCATATGCATGCATAAGCACACACACAGAGGCAGGCAGAGTTCAGTGGCCTGACTCAGAGCCTAAAAATACATCATCATGTCGAATGCTGGTGAAACCCCCCTGGGGTTGGATGTTTGTGTTGGTGTGTGCGTACGTGCATGTAAAAGCCCTACATGTCATGCAGAATAACACTAAGAAACAGGGTGCAGTGATTGCTGTTTACAAAATCTGAAGTACCACTGCAGTGACTGTGAGGGAGCTACTAGGATGCTATCTCACAATCAAATCAGAATCTAACAGGAACTTGGGCTGATTGTGTGATTTTAGCTGTAACTTGTGTGACTGCTGTGCTGTATGATTTTTTTTTTTTCTAAATTCTTCTTTTTAGAAACAAGTTTGCCAATTTATGAGATGGTGGTAGAACCATATTTTTTCAGCAAAAAAAGTTGGGTTTTTTTTTAAACTATGTCCAATTAAGAAATTAAATTTAACTTAATATAGAAAATATATAGTATTTACAGTAACTCTATATAAAAAATAGTCCTGTGAAAATGGGCTCACAGAACTTTTAGACAGTGGACCTGGGTGCCTTGTGAGAGGCAATGACAGATTTAATTAGGTGTCCCTTCACGTTTTGAAAGATGAATTCTGTTTCAGTAGAGCCCTTCATCTCACAGTCACAACACTCCTTGCTCCAACTCTACATGCACATATACCTCTTTGCAGAATTGAAGATTCTGCAACCCTGACCCCACTGAGACTTAGCAGTGTTGGGTTTCATGGCCCTCCCCGTATTTGAACCTCTGCAGGAGGTTGATTTAAAACATCTGTTTGAAAACAGTTTTGCTGCTAGCTTTAGCATCTGCTAAACATGTCAGTAACATTCATGCACTTTCAATGTACTCTTCGTGGACTCTGGTTTTCTCAAGGGCAGACCAGGGTATTGCTGAAACCCAATGGATGTTGCATTTGATTGTGGAGGCAGTTGCTCTTGGTTATATAAATTCGGGGTTGCAGGCGCCAGTCTACTATACTAGTAGTCTGGCAACCAGTGCACTCATGGCCTTGGAAAATGTAGCAAAAGCAACACTTAATTACAAGCTCGGGGTCCTCACTTGGATAGATGGGCTATTTGCGAATTGGTAGTGATGAGCATTTCTGGCAATGCGAGAGTCTGAGAATTTGAGATTACTTGTGTAATCCAGGTTCTCAGAGTAGCATGAGTGAGAATTCTCACCAGGTAGCTGTCCTCATTGAAGCGAAGCTAGATGAGGGGCTTATCTTGAATAATAACTCTAGCACAACTCTAGGTGGGCTATTCTGCCCAACGTGGTCGTTGCAATCACCGGCCAATGAGGAAGGCCCTTCCCATGATACTTTCACTCGTACTACTCTGAGAACCGAGGTTACGCAAGTAATGGTGCTAATATGAACATCTAACATCTGCAATAAAAAACAATCACAAAATTATCTTTTGTGAATATTCCCTTCCACAGTATTACTCTGAGCAAAAACCTAAAATCCACTCGCAAAACTTAGGAAATACAGGTGTGGAATTGCAGCACGTGTAAAGTGAAGTAGAGCAGAAGGTGATGTAAGGATTACACCATCCACAAACATTGAAAACATATGGCAGGCACAGAGAACACAGTCTAGGCTATGCTAAGCACTAGAGGTGCAAAATCAAAGTAATTAGACAGGGTGGGACCAAGCTAAGATGCATAATGAACAAGAGAGGGAATTTAATGTGAATTCATTGCATACTGTTCCTTTTGACGTGAAGATGTGCTTCTACACCCCATTAAAGCAATATGAGGTGTGATCAAAAAGTTCAAAATATTTAAAAACATTTAAAAATTAATCAAATCATTCAAAAATCAAAAAACCTTACTTGATCTAAATGTGCCTGATGTTCCATTCATAATGGGGTTTTTTTTTTTTATTGCTGCAATTTTTAGATCAGTCTATAGTAGGCCCATTGAGTCCAATCATACTTCTGCCTTGTTTTTTGTTTTTTTTGTTTTGGGGGGGGGGTGGCGTGCTTGTTCTCTCAACAACACAAATGAATGTTGGTGAGAAAAAATAAACTAAGCATACTTGTGGTCTGGTTCCTCATCAAAATGTAATATTTTCTTAACTTTCTAAAGTGAAAGAAGTAAAAGCGGCCTCAGGCTCAATTTGACTCTTGTTTTCTTTACATTTTAATGTATTATCCCTTTCTTGTTCTTAAAACATCAGTTTAAAAAATAATGGACACCAATTACAATATGGGCATCCCATCTACTAGTAAAGACTCTGATTTGGACATATAAGCTATGCATCTGTATACTACAAACTGGAAGATCTCCAGGCTGAGGAACTGGGTTCAGAATGTTGTCTTTCAAATGAGAAAGATGGGTCTGTTATTATCAGTGTTGGTCAAGTTACTTGAAAAAAGTAATCAGTAACTAATTACTAATTACTTCCCCAAAAAAGTAATCCCGTTGCTTTACTGATTACTTATTTTCAAAAGTAATTAATTACTTAGTTACTTCAGTTTCACGATTGACAACCTGAATAGGTGATAAAGCGATAGATCTTTCAGCCCAATTCTACTTTTTCTGCATAATCCATCATACAAAATGTAATCAAATGGAAAGGTCCCTTTTTAAAACTTCTTTTATTAGTTTTAATCGTTTAACTTTATGCATCAAGCAAAAATTTAATTATATGCAACATTCTCTGACTGGAAGAAATTTGTTTAATATTTAAACCTATTTTCTGCACATTCCAGCACATAAAATAATTTTTTTTGTGTGTTTACACTGTCTTTCAAATAGATACAAGTAAAACACAGCAGAAAATAAATAAAATCAAAGACTCAGCGGTCCTGTTGCTCTATTTTCACCTGTAAAGCAGGAGTGGCGTAGGCGGAGGTTTACCCTGGTGCAGGTGTGCCGCGGCGGTCAGTGGAAGAATCCACGAGTTTCTCTGTGAGTTTCCCATTACGTCGTAGCTACTCTGTGCTTGATTGGAAGTTTAGGGGATTATTTTCGCTGTAAAAAGAAGTTTTCTTCCCACGCACAACGGACGCTAATGTTTTTGTCACTTTTTATGGAATCAAACTCAAAGTAAGGTCAGTGCTTCCACGCTTTAAACGCTGCACGCTCATACTCTCTCCCGCACTCGATATATTATCCACTGTTGATCTGCAGACAGCTGTTGTCACGAACGTCGCACTCGCTTACGTCACTGTCATGAGACATTCTCGAAAAAAATCACGGTTTTAGTAACACAGTAACGCAGCGTTCCTACGGGAAAGTAACAGTAATCTAATTACCGTTTTTGCAATAGTAATCCCTTACTTTTTTCAAGTAACGAGTAAAGTAACGCGTTACTGCCCATCTCTGGTTATTATGTAGGTATGACGATACTGCATACTCATTACAATCATTAAACTATCAACAGTGCAGCCTGACTCTTCCTAAAATGTGAAAGGTGCATGTGTGAAGGCAGCTTTACAGAATCATTCTTCATGCAACTATCACACTGCTCAAAAGTACGATTATCCATATAACTTTCATCACCTTATCCCGGACAAGCCCCTAGTTCTGCTAATCATATTAATGTTGTTGTATTCATGCATGACTATTGCAATTACATTTCAGGAAATTTTCATTGTTTAATGTCTAGAATTAATTTATCTGGACCTGTTTGTGCTGCTGTTGAATAGTCTTTATGACATTGGTATATTCGTCTATACTTTGGATTTGTTATGTGAGATATCAGAGTGAGATGAGTGGTAAGCTGTCATTTGATTGTTGTCCTCAGTACGTTCATTCTTTCCCTCTTCTTTCAGTGAGCAGAAGTCTGAAAGCTTTCTATCTCTGCCTGTGTCCTCAGTGCTAACACCTGTTTACTAACACAGTAGCATCACCTTAGCCTAAGAACATACACACAAGCTGGAGGAAAACTTTAGTTTAGCTCTGTGCTGGTTTTTTCTGCTTCATCTGCCCCCTTCTCTTTTTTCCTCCCTCCCTTCTTCCGTCTATCTTTCCTCACCTGCTGTCTTTCCCTTCTGTGTGCACGACGGCTGCTTCCTTCCTGCCTTCTTTCCTTCGTTCTGTCCGCTTCTGTCCTGTCTTGTCCTCAACCTCGGTTTTGTCCAATTCGCACGTCCAGCTTTCGAAAGCACATTGTGCACCCCCACACCTCAGGAGTACGGCAGGACCCCCTCCACGCCCATATCTCCATCCACGCCCACTTACCCATCTCCTGGGACCCAGTCGCCATCCTCCACTACAACACCCCCAACCCCCCCACTCAGGCACTCAGCCTCCCGATTTGCCACCTCACTCGGTTCTGCCTTCCATCCTGTCCTGCCTCACTACGCCACAGTTCCACGGCGACAGCAGGCATTTCCCCAAGCCCCACCGCCTGCCCCTGCTCCTGCCCCTGCTCCAACTCCTCCTCCACCCAAGTCTGTGGTGTGGTCAGCGTGCAATTTTACTCCATTGCCTCCCTCACCTCCGGTCATGATAAGCAGCCCCCCGGGGAAGGCCACCGGTCCAAGGCCACTGATCCCGATTGCCGCGCCATCCCCTCTCACCCAAAAGCCTCCCTCGCCATCCCCCAATGGGCCACCCATGTTTCCCGCACCTTCTCCTGTGACCATCCCACACGGCCACACCCCCCTCAGCATTACCTGCCCAACACCACCTCCCCCGCCTACCCCACCCCCTCTCCCTTCGCCCATAGCTCCCCCTCCGTCTTCCTCCTCAGTCTCGTCTCCCCCCTCCTCATCCCAGGCTCCTGGTGTGCCCTCTCCCTCCACAGCGCCCCCTGCTGCTGCAGCTGCTGCTGCCACCTCTGCCTCTGCTGAACACCTCTGTTGGGGCCTGGGTCTGTCGGGGCCAGGGGAGCTGGACACAGCCGCAGGCTCAGAGCCCCAATCGGCTCAGGGGGATTCCTCCTGTCAGCCCCAGCCCCAGGGTAAGGCCTCCAGTCTGGATTCTGCTCTCTCTTTCTCACTGCTTTTCTCCCCTCTGTCTTTCACTGCTTGCAACTCACACTCTAACAGGGGTTGGTTGTTACATTGTCACTGATCTGGCCACAACACAAAGTAAGTCCTGTGACACAGACTGATCTAGGAGTTTTCTTTAGAAAAATTGTGCCTTTCCTGGTTGCTGTAACTCAACTCAGTCTGGTTACAATTTCTAATATTAAAATATTCACTATGGTAACTTTTGTGGGATCTCAATGTGTAACAGCTATTGTTTTCCAACTTCTAGCTTCTTTGTCAGTCTCACAAAGCCTGTGTATGTCCTCGTGCTGGCTGGCTGTTCATTGGATATGAAATGTGTTGTTGTTCAGCATGGCATGTCTGTGTCTTTGACAGACCTGCGTAAAACTCTTGCTTTCTTCATCTCTTGCCTGATTTGTTTTTCTTCATTCTCAGACAAGCTTCACACACATTTGACCTTTCACTCTCCATAATTTGATTTTTTTTTTTACTTTGGGTCTGGAAGCCAATTTCTAAGCAGGCACAGCTGGAAGCTCACTCGACTTGATCAGTGGAACATCGACTGTGCTGTTCAAATCTTATCCACATGAACTTGTTCTGTAATATTAGGAATGCACCAAACATTAAGAGAGAAGCTAATAGGAAAACTGTCATTGATTTAAAGGGTAATGTCAAAAAGTCTAAAGAAAAGAAAAACTGGTGTCACTTTGAAATGCAGCTGTTAGCTTCCTCTTAACTATGTTAATTGTCCCACTAGTGATGGGCGTGCTCCTTCTGACACAAGGTGCAGCAAACACAGAACCTTTGATATACCTGATCTAATTTTTTTGAGACAGGCTCTGATTGGTGCACCTGTAGGGAATATGCTTAAAAGTAAAGATGGGCAAAGGAGCTGATTTGTACTCAGAGTAAAGTAACAACAAATATTTCAGAGTTCATCACAATGATTGGGCGAAAGAGGCTGGATTACTTGTATCATACTATAGGTTCCGCACAAACTATCCCACATAAAGCAAACATCTGGTTGTTTGAGACTCATTTATGAATTAATGCTTCTTCCCAAGTTCCTTTTCATAATTGTCTTTTGGTTATTATGCATTGGTGTGTACATGCATGCTTGTATGTGTATGTATGTCATTGCACCAAACTGTTTGTTTAATTGAATGTTTAGTGTGGCTTGCATGTCTTAGTTCTGTTTATTGGAATGTTAAATGGTCCAAATTGGGTTTTCAGTAAACCATGAAAAGCAATTGTGATATCTGACTTACCCCTTTGGCACGCTGCCTTCCTTTAAACGCAAATCCAGTCATTAATTCCACATTTTAATAAAACAAATTTGCTCTAGTATGATGTTGCATGCCATCATTCCTTTTATATGTTGAAAAGTAGGGACACACTGGCAACAAATCCTGCAGTTTGGTTCCAGTAATGCAGTTCAAATTAATAATTGATCTGAAAACCTGTGGCTAACACGTAGCCAGCAGGGTCAAAATGAAATATGACAGTTAAATGTCAGCCAAAGATATACAAACATAAGTCAGTATCATATTTAAGAAAATAGAACTACTTTGCCTATTTGGGGGGTTTTTTCCCCCCTCAAAAGTGATAGTTTAGTGATAGTTCAGTCTACATCCTAATCCATTTTCAATACATTTTCTCATCATTTAACAGTCAACTTAACTATCCAGTGTCAGATTAAACACAACATGAAAATAGGGTTTTTCCTCCTGTTTTTTCGTGCGCTTCCCCAAAGAGCTTTTGCCCTTCCCCCTTTCAAAAAAAAAAAGGAATTTGATTTGCTTAAGCATAAAACAGGGAAAGTAGAGGTAACACAGAATCATTGCTTTAACAATATGGAATGTAATCATGCTATTTTGTGTGGTCCCACCCCAGAGATCCATCTAATCGCTGGAGTGTGATCAGTTTTAATGCAAACATCCTGCCGTCCGCAGGTTTGTGTCTGGAATTGTTCTGAAAAATGTCTTTCTGTCTTCACCCATCCCCCACTGCTCCCTATTCCACCCCTGTCCCTAACAGACGTGGGACAGACTCCAGGGCTGACCACCCCCACCCCTCCCCCACCTCCACCCCTGCCACCCGGCTCCACTGTGACCTCTGCGGCTGCTACCCCGGCCGTCACCCCCACCACCCCCGGCGGCCACCCTCCACCCCCGCCACCTCCTCCACTCCCTCCGACACTGACTCCAGGCGGGACGCCACCTCCTCCGCCGGGTCCCCCTCCCCCTCCCGGAGCTCCACCACCACCCCCAGCACCACCTCTTCCCACCGGACTGTTCTCTCCTGCAGAGGACCGCCCTCTCTCAGGCCTGGCTGCTGCCCTCGCTGGAGCCAAGCTGCGCAAAGTGCCAAGGGTGAGCGCTTGATTTGTTAATGGACCAATGGAAAGCTCGACTAACACGTCTTCATAAGTGAACCATTTAGGATACAGTGTATAAGTATTAGGAAGGCAACCGGTTGCATATGCATGCACTTCGGTCACCCCCGATCATCATACACAATCTCACAGTCACTAAAACATTATCCAAACGCACCATGTTCACACATGATCTCTCTCTCTCTCTCTCTCTCTCTCTTACACACACACACACACACGCACCATCTGTCACATCTCATTAGGGCTCACAGGAGGACTTCATGTAATGCTCACTGTCTGCCAATGACTACATGGCTACTTGTGTTTTGAGTAAAATATGTATTGTACTTCTTTAAAAAACATAGCTTTTCTGATATAAAATGAGTATTAAAAACATCAATCCTTTTTCATTTATTCTATTTATTTCCCAAACACTGTAAATACCTTCTCTGTTTATGAAGAACACAAATGTGTTTTTGCTTGTGGCCCTTCAGAGTGATGATGCAGGGGCAGCTCTGGCAGCAGCCATGATGGGGGCCACAGGGGCTAAATCAGAGACAAGAGGTAACGGGCCACTTCCTGGAGGAGGGGGGCTTATGGAGGAGATGAGCGCCCTATTGGCCAGGAGGTACACTCGCACGATATTATCATCCAAAACCAGATTTGTCTGTTCACCATGCAAATTTTGTCCTAATTTCTGAAAATAGGCAATTAGTGGTTTTAAATTTGGAAATGAGACTTGATATCGATCAGTGTTTAAGCCCTCCTCACTGTGCCTGGGCTTTTTACATCTTACAGGAGAAGAATTGCGGAGAAGGGCTCGTCACCTGAACCTGACCAGAGATCAGTAAGTAATACCAGAACCATCGTCTAAGCCCCTGTCATGCTATGGTCCTGTGTTTGACTTTGTTTCAAAATGTCATTATTGCTATCGTCAGACGATAGCTCCTCAGTGTGCTTTGGTTATTTCAGAGTATTTTCACTCCTTGATCACTGAGTACTTTCGATATGAAAGTCTGTATGTCTTTAGAGGATGTCATGTTCTACATACCTGTCTGTTACTATTGACATATGTCATAAAGTACTTACCTAAATTGCAGAAAATAGTGTTTTGAGTTGTGGATATATTAATAAAGATATAAACCAATCACTATTTAAATAGCACTTGACATGGTTGAATTCTAGCTGAACATTGAACATTTTCCATACTATTTTCTATTCCTAGAGTATTATATTAATTACTTATACATGATTCTATGGAGAAAATCTAGCCTTTTAGGGGTTTTTTTATGTTTGTTTGATTTAGTTTCCTGTTTTGTTTTTTTGTTTTTTTTGGGGGGGGTTGTTGTTTTTTTAAGCTTTGGTCATGGTTCTGCCAGGCTTAATAAGGGCAGTGGAAGTAGGGAGGCCAATATGAATGTTTTGCGCACAGGTATTTAAAGGCATTTAAGAGTCAACTTCTTGCTTATAATTACAAATCATCTAGTGCTTTCTACCTGCATATAGCAACAGCCACGTTCTAGCTTTCCAAACTTGTGCCTCTAGATATGTGGTCAGTTTTTAAGGGAGCGTTTTTGTTTTTTGTTTTTTTGGTCAGTTGACAACATTTAATTTCTGCACTCTGTTATTTTGTCTTGATCGCAAAGGTTTTTGGTTTAATATAAAATGAATAATTCAATTCAGTTTTATTTATACAGCACCAAATCACAACAGTTGCCTCAATGCGCTTTATATTGTAAGGTAGATCCTACAATAATACACAGAGAGAAAAACCCAACAATCATGTGACCCCCTATGAGCAAGCACTTTGGCACGGTACTTCTGTTTGACCCACAGCCTGGGCGTGTGCATCAACTCGTTGGGGAAGCAGGCGAAACCCGTGGGGACATAGACTGGTATCCTGGGAGGAGACGGTGACAGTTGTGAATCAGCATTAGATTTTACTAAACAAGTCATTCTGAATATTTCAAAATTAGGTTTTTAAATGACAAAGTTGGGTGGCACAGAGCTGTTGAAGACTGTTAACAACAAACACCTTTCAACCAATAAGATGTTGCTGATGTGCTTTATGGGAATTTGGCATTTGTTCTCACTTACTTTGCATGTGGAGCATCAAGACCTTGGCCAAAGTTTTCCTTGTAGAACCTCATGGAGGAGATAATGCAGCCAGAGGTCCAATAGATCATGAAGTTTGTCAGCAGGTCATCTAGAGAGAACTTCCTGCAACACATGACCCCACTGATATAAGACTACTGACAACTGAAAAACTAAGGAAACAAGCCTATTTCAGAATAGACAGCACTGCTAATACGCATGCTACTACTCAAGTTCACAACTTCTTATAACCTTCAATCCAATTTTATTTATACAGCACCAAATCCCAACACCAGTCGCCTCAAGGTGCTTTATTTTGTAAGGTAGACCCTACAATAATACATACAGAGAAAACGCCAACAATCAGACGACCCCCTATGAGCAAGCACTTTGGCAACAGTGGGAAGGAATAACTCCCTTTCAACAGGAAGAAATCTCCAGCAGAACCAGGCTCAGGGAGGGGCAGCTATCTGCTGCGATTGGTTGGGGTGAAAGAAGGAAGACAGGATAAAATTCTGAGTTTGTGTTGGTGTTACAGATTAAATTTGTTTAAAAGATGTCTGTGATTCTGTGTAGACACTCCATCACAAGACCTGTTCTTGATCCTTATTGTGACTCATTAAACCTTGTTTCTGTGTGCCCAATAGGAGGAGGGTGAGATAAATACGACCCCTAAAGTGTCAGCTTGTAGCACACCAGGTGAGTGTTAAATGAAGACAACAGCATTAGCAGTTAACGAGCATCTTCCTGAAACTGGTGACAAGGTTTACAGCTAGCTTTAATCTCGTTAGGTTATAGGCATACTGATCTTAATGTCGGTTCATGTTTGGTTTCAGTATTTCTTATATTTTGTTTTCTGTTTTCCAGACATGCCCAGGAAGCCATGGGAAAGAACAAACACCATGAATGGTAGCAAATCTCCAGTTATTGGAAGGTACAGTGTCTTCCTGCATCTCCATTTGAAATGTTTGTTTATTACAAGTACATTTATGTTCTAAATTAAATTTTTGTTTATTAAGTTCACCCAGGATATGAATGCCGATCATTTCCTAACTGAATGGCAGTGTGACACAGCTAAACATGATTTCCTAGCCTCTGAAACTATACAAGGATATATTGAAGCATAAGCATCAACTAGCTTTAGCATGATGCATTGCTGGGGCCGTTTAGTGCTGGCTAACACCACTAAAGCTTATCCTGACCTTTATGTGCAGATTCATAAGACCACCAGCGTGTGTGTGAGAATGAACGGGTGAGAATGTAATGGCATCCTTACCACATATTTTCATATACAGTAGTGACCCAAATAATAAAAATGGTGTACATCCATAACCAGATGAAGGTGTGTGGTGGATGAATTAGTCAACCTTAACCATGCAAGACCATATTTTATGTATCAAAAAATATACTTCATCTGTGTTAGCAGGCATGCTAGCATTAACTAATATTAGCCTGAACAACAACAGTTATGAATCAGATTAGATACAAAAAAGGATCAAACTCAGAACTTTTCACCCAAAGGCGGTTCCACATGTTTCTGGGTTTTCTGTTTTGTTTTGGTTTTTTTTGTTTGTTTTTTTTTGTTGTTGTTGTTTTGTTTTTTAAATATACTTTATCACTGAATTATAGTACATTTTAATTTCCTTTACACAGAAATGAGAAGCTGTTTCAGACTTTTTCCACAACAGCAGAAAGTAATTGAAATAAGTGACATCACCACACATGTAACAAATAAGATATCATCTATATAGTATAAACAGTTTGGGGGCCGAGTATTGAACCTTGTGGAACTCCACAAGAAACTTTAAGTAAACATAACTTATATCAGGGTTTTACCAGGTATTTTCTTACATCTACACAACCACTTATTAACAGAAGCCTTCCCATTAGGCTGGCGTTTTGCAGTACATATATAGGTTTTACACTGTAATTTGTAAAGTCAGTGTTTCTGCTGCTCACACAGACGAGAGTCTCCGTGGAGGAATCCCATGGGAGCAGATTCCTCCAACAGGTAGAGCGAAAAGCCCTGAAAAGTTTGAGAGAACCTTTTTTTCTTCAAATCAAACTTCCTTTAAAGTTGAGGTTTGCTGTGACGATTTGGTTGGAGAGGAGTTCTTTCGAAGTGCTTGGATGTTTGGACTGAATCGTGTGCCGTCTTTGTGTTCTTTACTACATTTATCAGTCTTGTAGGGGGCCGGGACTGCTCGTCTGTTGTTTAATACGTGCCATTTGGTCCAATTTGTGTGTTCTAAATCAGTGTGCGTCTGGATGATGGGTTTCTAATATAATCTAGTCATTGTGTTTGCATGCTGTGTGCCCGCTGCTCTCAGAACTTAATTTATTTTAAATGGGGAAATCCATATGTGTCCGTCACATACTGTACACCCACCCTATCATACAGACCAACACAAAAATGTGTGTCCACCCAGTGTAGAGTAGACTTGGCAGAGTATTATCTTTGAAGAGCCAGAACAGTTCCAGCAGGCTCTGACAGATAAGTGTGTGTGTGTGTGTGTGTGTGTGTGTGTGTGTGTGTGTACACGTACACAAGAGAGAAGACCAGATGGGTGTTTTTGATTCCAGCTTAATAAAATTGACTTTCATATGCAGCCCACAGAGAGCTGAGCTGAGCAGATTGTCACTTGTCAGACCCTGTAGTGTTGCACGGAGCTTTTTGTTGATCTGACCAGAAAAACGTTGACTTTTACTGTTATGGTAAATGGACTGGTTCTTATATATCGCTTTTCTACTCTGAGCAGTCAAAGCGCTTTATACAACTCGTTCATTCACCCATTCACACAAACACTTTTTCTAAACTGTTAAGTGCTCCCTATATAACATTCATACACATTCACATCCCGATGTGAATGTGTATCTGTAGCTCAGGTAGTGGTGTGTATTACCTGAGCTACAGCCAGGGGTAGCTACTTTTTATATATATATTTTTTATATTTTGTATTACTGTGTGATGGGCAGCATTTGGGCAGGTAAATCACAATATACACATACACCAAATCATCTGCAAAACACTAATTTGTTTGCTTTAATATTTTTTTTAATTATTGTGTAAATGTTGTATAATGTGTGCGCACTGATTTATCTTCCTCAGTCTGTTTCTTACCTTCACCATTTCTTCTGTTCTGAGACCAGCATGAAAAGGAACACAAACACACCACAATCTCAGTTTCCGAATTTTTCCCAGTCCCATAGCTACCTAATGACCTGCTGTTTAGGTCACTTCCTTTTCCTTCACTTCTCATTCCTGTCACGTGTCCTATCTTGAAAGTAACTGGCTGCTCTGAATGTTTTTTGTCCCTCACATGGTGTATGGGGCAATACCAGCCTTCTCTTAATTACTGGTATCCTCCTCCTTCCTTTAAGTGTCCTTTAAGGGAAGTTGTGCCACACCTCAGGTTTCCTCCTTAAAAAGACAGGGGTAGTAAAGTGTATTTGCACTGTTACGAATGTGGTCTAATCTCTGTCTAGACAAACAGAGGTTGCTTTATTTTGTAACAGACACATTCAATATTTCCAGAGCTGTGGGAAAAGTAAGGGAATGTCTTCTGGAAGCAATAACCTTTTTATAAGTTTTTCAGTTCTCCACAGTGAATTTTATACTATTATTCTTTCCAGAGAAGCTTCAGCTCAACCACATTCTTGGGATATCTGGTATGAGTGACTATGTCACGCCCTTAACTCTCCTAGACATCAGCTGACAGAGGAACATGTGAGAAGACAAATATCCAGTGCACCCAGTATTTAACCTGCCAGCTTCTTAATACTGAGTCTGTGTCATATCAGAACGTGCTAGTGAATTAATAAGGAATTTAATATTTTGGTGTATTCACAGTATGGATATTAAACTATCCATACTGCATAGTCTAATATCCAGTTTCCATATAATTATAGTATATTTCATGAACTGGACCTGCCCCCTCTTTATTTCAGTTTGATAGGTGGCTGAGAACTGTGTGTTTGCTTTTCTGTGTATTCCCTTGCATGTCTCTGTGTACAGTATCCAATGTTTGTGCATGCATCGACCAGGATTTGGCTGCTAATTGTGTTTATGTGCATTTTATATCGGACTAACACAAAAGAGAAAATGCTCAGTGTGCAGTTCAGCATACTGATAAATCTCCTGCCTGTGGTGACAGACAAGTTTGATTGCAGAGTTTATTGTCATGTAAATGATGTCAAATATTACATCGGATTTGTTTTTATTTGTTATCCTCTCAACTATTTATGGTTCCTCCTCTATAAAATAGATTCAAATACAGTTTGAGACATATTTATTCGACTGCTGTTTTCTCTCATGGTGTAATTTACTCAAGTTGCTTTACAAGCAGCTAAACAAGAGTCAGCATTCTTGTAGGAGGGCAGATTGTGTGGTTTAAATGATTTTACTGAGCTCAAAACCTCCATTTATTACTCATAAATCACATAGTAGCTGGTGTTGCTTTATGATCTTACAAGTAGTTTTTATGCTCTTTGTCTTTTCTCATAGACCTAAATCCACTCCTACACCTACTGCATCCTTAAGTGCCAATGGTGTGCCAACAGAAGCTGTTGACTATGATAGATTGAAACAGGTAAGTAGACATTTTTAGACACAGATTTTATTTCTGCATATTCCCTTTGATACTGTGATTGTGGTTTTCAGGTTGTTGCAGTATATGGTGACTGAATTTCTTTTCCTTGTGGCCCAAAAGTCGCCTGACAATATCAATATTGCTCCACAAAGTTTTCATATTAAAGCAAGTCAGCTGTATAGTGCTGTTGTTGTAAAATAAAAGTAAAATGGAACTTGGAACTGGAGCGTCTATTGACCTTGGTCTGTGTTTCTTCATTATTTATGCAGCCCTGTTAGTAGTTCAGTGCGTGGTAGTGTGGGTGTGTGCAGTCCTGTTAGAAGGCAGCTCCTCCCTCTGACCTTGTGAATGAGCCTCTTAGATAAGTAAAGAGTCTGTCAGAGTTCTGCATATCTGTCGCTACAACTGGCCACAGACGTGACAGCCCACAGACCCACTCACCACACTCACTGTCTCACTGAGTAAGCCTGGGTTAAGTTATAGGTCAAACTTGAGGCTCATCATTTTAGTACGCCTTCCATACTGTGTATGTCACTTTGTTTGCATCTTGGTGTCATTAAGTAAGTCTTTAGCTCTAATCCCACAGAGATTACCTAAGAAGGGATTAGCTACTATGTAAAGTTGAGATGGGAGCTTCTTTTACCAGTTGCCAGGATGCATACCCACAGTAAAAGAAGGAAAAGGGGGGGGGGGCAAAATTAACAATTGCACAAGACAAGCTCGTCTCTGAGGTCTAATGACATTTATCATGTTTATATGAAAATGTGACTTTTTTTTTTTTTTTTAGGACATTCTTGATGAGATGAGGAAGGAGCTGTCAAAACTAAAAGAAGAGCTCATTGATGGTAATTATCACCACTTTAGTCATCCTATAGAAAGACCAGCAAGGCTTTGTAGTGAGTCCATACTAAACACGACAGTGCAGTAATGGTTTCTGGACACTTTGTTTAAAAACTTTTTTTTTTATTTTGTGAGAGCCAGAAGTGATCATATTTTGACAAGAAGGTCTAACTTGTCCATTAAGCAAGTTAGCAAGCTAGCAAGTTTGGTTAGCAGTGTTTTGCAGTGTACCTAGTGTGATGTAAGGATACAGATATCTGCTTGTTAGTTTTAATTGACTGACAACTAAAATACTATAATTTCATTCACCACGACTGGAGCATCATCTTCTTGGGTGTGTACATTCAAAGGAGCTCATACTTTTTAAATTCTATTGGCATTGCTATAATAGGTGCCAACAGCACAAACACGCTGGAGAAGTGTGGTGGTTCATAACTCTTTGCTCCAATTCTTTCACTTCTACAAAGATTCACCGAAAGTTGGGTATTTTAACATGGGGAAACTGACTCACCCTTGAAGCCAGCCTTGAGTGAGTGTTACAGGAACTGCAGTTGTTGGCTTAGTTTATTGTGATCCACGTTAAGAATGTGGCCGTGTCTTTGTTCTGTGTTTCAGCAATCCGGGAGGAGCTGGGTAGGTCCAGCACAGCATAGAGGAATCTGACTTCCCCGTTCAGAAACACACACAAGAACCGACAGACAACACCGGTCAACTTAAAGACATGACAATATAACAATGGAAAACAACAAAAAACGGTGGCGATTACGACAAAAATCATTTTACCACACAGAGAGGACATTATCTGGTGCGGAGCAGTGTCAGACAGGCTGGTGGTGGTAGGAGATTTGTAGCCTTTGATAGCTGTGACTCACAGAATCCATTCTGCAAAGCCTCGTATTCCCACTGCCCCATCTCACAACCCCCTCTCTCCCCTCGCCTTCCTGCTGAGGGCATCCTGGAGGACAGAGGAGCGAAAGTCTTTATGCAAAGATGGCTCCTCTCTGTTTGTCCTCCTATAAGAAGAAAATAAATCCAATAGTGAACTCTTCTGTGATACTGCATTAACCACAAGTTGCTCACTGTCAAAAGTTTTATCAAGAGTGTGCAGAGAGCCGAAGGATGGAAACTTAAAAACTTTTCTCCCATAATGCCATAGGGGTAGCGTGTGTTTGCGTATGAAGGACTGACAGTCTCTGGTGGAGGCTAACACTGCAGGACACTGTAAAGCTCGTCTTCCTCAAATACTATTTTAACCTGAACATATACAAAAGAGAGAAAAAGTT
This sequence comes from Copadichromis virginalis, assembly GCF_057382275.1. Taxonomy (NCBI): domain Eukaryota; kingdom Metazoa; phylum Chordata; class Actinopteri; order Cichliformes; family Cichlidae; genus Copadichromis; species Copadichromis virginalis. The sequence continues at coordinate 29,715,005 of NC_140632.1, read as the reverse complement.
AGACAAAACAAATAAAATCTCTCCACCAACGTCTGTTTCAGTGTGGATCTACGGCCATATGAGTAGCTCAATAATCCAGTCTTTATACAGGATGCTCCCTGGCCCGTCTCTTCATCTGTGAAGTCATCATCAGAGGCACCGTTTCCCTCCCAAAGCGAGCGTTTTTGTCATTTTTCTGTCGTCGAGCGGCAGGTGGATGAGACACTGAGGGGTGTAGCTGCCTGTAGCTCTCTACCAAACATTACCTGTTGAACAGAAGTGCTGATTCACCTGCCATGCGCCTCGACCAGACGTATAGATAGGTGTTCCCCTTCCCTTGATTTAACGAGTCTCTATCATCCATCCTTCTCAGTCTGTTGTGGGGTTTTTTTTGTTTTAGCATGTTTGTTTTCTTAGTACGGCGAAGGTCACAGGTCTGCCACGAATTTACATTACCCGTCACAAGTTTTAATACAAGCAATAAGTGTAGCATCTATTTTTACAGCCCTGCTCCTAAACACCACCAAACATTTCAGTGTCTCCTTTTTTTTTTTTTTGCGGGGGGGCTCTTCTGGGCCCCTGTTGGATGTTACTGTGTCACCACCACCTTTCTGTAAAGCTGAAAGCTGATGTGATTGAATAACAGCGCAACACTGTAAGACATCATTTCATGGAATTCATTTCTATATCACAACACACTCAGAATTTTTCTTCTATAAATCCTAGGATACTGTATCTGTAGCCACATTGGAGGTGAACTTTATTATTAGTTTTGTTTTTTTGTTGGGTTTTTTTGGAGGGGGGGTGTTTGTTCTGTTTTCATTTCAAAACATTTATAAAATTAAACTTTTTTTCAAAAGGTGCACCGGATAACCCAAAAATCTAAGAGATTGTGTCCATGCAAGGACATGAATGTGCCATTCATTCTTTCACCAGTGCTTACCGTGTCATTTTTTTTCTTTGCCTTTTTCTCCTGCTGCTGTCAAATCCTTAAAATGACAAACTGTATTTACCCCTATCATGCTATGATATAAGATAGAACTGTCACTTTCAGCATGTCTTTAGCTTCAGTGCTTAAAGTACAATCAGTAAAAGAGAGAGATGTTTGGAGCTGAGAGACTGATGTCCCAACAAAGCTTCAAGATACAACGCAACAGGTTGAGGCAATGGATGAAAGTCTGTGGTATGGTTCTGTACTCTTGTTGTCTGAATGAGATCCTGAAGAGTGGCCATTTCCAAAACGTAATCGAGTTTCTTGGCTAGCTAACAGCCACAGTGTGCTCTGCAGGAGCCAATTTAAGCATTCAAGAGGGGGTGACGTTTTAACGTGAGCGTCTTTAGTGTATATTGCAAGCATCAGAATGGGATCTTAAAAAGCAGCAGCATACCATCTCCACAGGTCACTCCTAGGCAGCAATCCCACACACATTTCAGGTTTCGTCTCTCTGGACTCCAACTCTCACTTGTGACATTTTGTGTTGCCCACACAATCTTGGATGCAGTGTGTTGCTTGCGATGTTTCGATTACATTCTAAAAACGCCTGAGCAAACAAGCTTGTTCAGCCTGTAATTTAACATCAAATGGAAAAGCTGATAATTGCACTGAGTAATCACTAGTTTACTTAAGTTAGTGACAGCTAATGCTAGCTCCCTTGGGCACCTGTCACATTTCCAACATTCTCACCCGTTTTTCACTTTGAATAGGGGTAACATCAAGTGCTCATCTGGCTTGGTGATTCTTTGCTAGTTGTGTGCTGTTGAGAGGGCTGCTAAAACTTGTTAGCACCTGCCAGCCATATTGTGCACATGTTTCAGTGCTGCTGGTAGCAAGCAAAATGATGTAAATATCCCAAAAGAGCAGCAGACCAGTGAAACATGCTGTTTGGGATCAAAGTGAAGCAATTACTCATTTCTGTAGAAGTTGGTGACAGGCGGCTAACTTAGATAACGCTAACTGCTAACTCCATTAGCCTCAGTGAGGCAGTATTCGTATGTGGAGAGGTTGCTTTAGTGCCAGACAGTGGCTGTTCGTGTCCTTTGGGGACATATCTTTGCAGACACTACCGTCATATTGACAACAACTATTCACTCACAAGGCAGGCTAATGCAGCTTAACTAAACTAAACTAGCTATCTCTGTGCAACTTTGCAAATATGCAGATTGCACAAGCAACTCTTTTTTTTTTTTTTTTCATGATGGTTTCATTGCCTCGCAAATGATGTCATTAGCTGGCACTTGAAAAATTAAGTGCGAGTGAAGCCTTAAGTTTCGATGAACCAGCTACCTGCATGATGAATCTAAAGGGCACACTTCCAACATTGTAATGCCAGATTTGCTTTGTAGTGCAGGCTGAGATGACCATGAGGACCTGATTATTAATTCATGAGGAAGAATTTTGAAATTCCTACCAGACCAAAGAAACCATTACACCATCAAAATTCTAATGGCACGTCTAACAAACTGTGTGTAAAATATGTGGCCATGCCCCCTTTAGAAGAATCTTTGGGTTAACTGGCTAATTTGTTGTTGTTGTTGTTCTTATCACCACAGTTTTTATACTACTTAACCCAACAGATGGCTTGATAATCATGTCTTTCAGTGGATGTTGGCGCCTCTGGTGGATCTCATTCTACACAACTGTTTAAGGGCTTTGATGTTATAGCTTTGCTACATAAGATCAGGCATCACACACTTGAGAAATGTCATTTTCCTCTTCAGTTACAGTCATCAGTTTGAGATTGGTTCGAAAATACTGTGAACACAATATGAAAGCAGTTTCAGTTCATGTGTGGACATGGTGTGATCCATGGAGGAATGTTTTTTTCGAGACAGTTTAGGTTTATCCACTTAAAAAAAGGCTGTTTCATCAACTCATTCACCAAGAGTGTTTACACAGCATCGATTGCACTTTAAGACAAAAAAACCCACACACAAACAAAGCAATCCACCGTGACAGCTGTCGCTCAGAGCCTCTGTCACCAACATTGTGGCTCTCTCACCAAAGGATTTTAACCCTGACGGTCTCCTGCTAAACATGATCAATCTCAGAAAAGTCGCCTTTTTATTTTAGGTTTTAATGATTTTGTCAAAAGCAGAAACATGTCACAATGGAAGTGGAAATGTTTTGATCAAGAAAAGTTTCTCTTTTGTGGAGCTGTGTAGTTTGTGCCTTGTTCCGAAGTTGCATTTAATATGTCAAAGATTTAAAGTTGACTAGTAATAATATCTATGGGACTGTCATTATGATCATCTGCAGTTTCTTTCTTTGTTCATCATGGTCAAGTTGATTTTAAAGGGAGAGTTTCAATCACTTTGGTACTGTTCCCTCCAAGAAAACAAAGTGTTTTTCTGTTTGCTTTCAACATAACTCATGACTTCTTTCCATGCAGCTGTGAAGCTGCTTCTCTTACAGCTCAGAAGTACAATCAAACTTTGATACACAAGGCCTACGAGGGTTCAAAGATGATCTTCAGTGTGTGTGATTTAGTTTTTTGTAAACCTGAAGCCCTGTTTGGAAGTCCCAATGAGTCTGGCTGCAGTGTTCTGTGTTCCCTCATGCCATTTTAAATGTCACAGAAACTCTTTGTGTTCAGCAGCTTAGCTTTCTTTACATGCTTGGAAATCTCTGATTGGGAAAAAAAAAAACGTTTTGGTTTTGGCTGTGAGGTCTGCTCAATGATGGAAACACTTTGTAAATCCAGCTGAGGGAATGGAAGTTGTGAATTTGTGGGAATAATGGCAGAGATGACTGACTGAAGTAAGTTTTGTAGAGGGGTTTCCAGACGTATTCTTTTATCATCTGAAATGTACCATACTGTTCTCATGTCTAGTCTTTTCTTACATGCTAACATATTGTTTTTGTTTGAGCAAATGAAATAAAAATTGCAATACAATACACTAGAACTGATTTCTTTTTAAATGATCACTGATTTCAACTATTTTTCACTGTTTAATGGGAACATTTTGTGGGGAGACCCAAACAGATGTGGAGAAGATCTGTCGAGAGCGAAGCGAAGGCCGTCGGAATGACGTGGACCCAGCTAAAGAGAGCAGCCCAGAACAGAGTCCGTTGGCGTGGGGTTGTTGCGGACCTATGCTCCCCCAGGAGTCAACAGGAAAATTGAATGGGAACATTTAAGTTAATGCTCTAATGGGTCAACTTCAAGTCAAGATTATACTGATATACATGAAGGAACAGGGTGAGCACTGCCACAGCTACAAAATGACCTTCAGCAGGACACTGTGAATGTGTCCCACCAAACAATCCGAAACAGACTTAATGAGGGTGGCCTGAGTCAGCACACCTTTGAAAGCAGTTTTTATCAGTTTGGCCTGGTGATCCTGTACATGCACTGAAATAAAAGTTACTTGAAATAAATTTTAGAATAATCGCCCCAATAAATGCTTCTTATTCTACAAAGACTTTGGCTGAAACGGCTCGTTTCACGGCTCGAGAGGAATAAAGTACCAAAGCCCAGTTTATGATAAAACAACAACTTATACAAAACTAATCTTAATGCAGTTCAACAATGGAAACATGGAAGTGGAAATGAGCAGATTCCAACTACTTGGTCAGAAATCAGCATTCGATCTCCTTTTTCTCCTCCCAGATCTGTTGCTGCACACCATTTCACAGCCTGTCAAGTGACATAATGTCTGACTGCTCCACGTCGTCTCACGTGCACACTGAGCAGATGTGAACAGGAAGAGGGGAAACTAACTAAAAATGAGCTCACTTATCGAAAGCTTGCATGTTGTGCACATTTTCTTCCTTGTAGTGCCACTGACATCTGTGAGCTCAGTCAAACTGCTGCTGCGTGAAAGGATGGCCACAGGAATCTCAAGACTAAAAGTTTAACCTAACACTGCAAGTTGTGGTTTTTCTTGTGTCAAAGGAAAATGTTTACAATGAAACTCTTTGCAAGATGTGGCTCCTTCACATCTTTTTAAAGTTTTTTTTTAAGTGCAAAATCACATTTTTGGGATTGTTGTTAGTTACTTGCAGAGGCGTCTAGTTATCAGAGTTCATCTTGATTATGGTATATGGTACTTGATTATGGAGTTTAATAACTTCATACATTTTCTGGGTTACACCAAGAGTCCTGGTTTAGAGAATAAACCTCTTTTATTGGTTCCTGTGCAGCTTCACCTTACAACATACACAGCCATGCTTCCTGTGGGTGGAGCATACAGCGCTCTGTGCCAGTGCATCTGCAGTTCATTTGAGGTTTGCTTTGACTTGCAGCCACAGAGGAGCCGTGCTGTGGCGAAAGCTGCACTAAGACAGGAAAACACCCCGAGCTGCAGAGATGAGGACGAGGAAGATGAGACAACACTGATGCTGTGACTTGATTGGCGAGTTTGAATTTTCGAAATCAAGCCCTCTTCCTCTTATTGTCTTAATGAGCTTTAGCTTTGAGCGGCAGGTGCCAATAATGTGTCAACTGTCAGGTTCCCCCATGCAAATAAGTCATGCTCTTCTGCTGTCAGACACCATTTCTGCTTCACTTCACTACCATTGTTTGGGGCAATCTTCCTCAGCACACATACATACATACATATGAAATACTCAGTCCAGCATACTGTAATCAACTCTCTTTAATCTGGCAGATATTTAAACAGGTGCAAGAAATTTACTTTAAACTGGACAGGCTGTTTTAAAAATAAAAATAGTTTTCACTCCAGTTTTGTCAGCTGGTTCAGTAAGACCTATCAGGGGGTTTATTCCCCATGTTAAAATAGGTCTTTAGTGAGTGACTACACATTTGATAAGCATGACTTTTTGCTTATGCTTGACTTAAATAAACCTTACTTTTTATAATCCTAGTCATTTTCCATTGGAGACAGGCCCAAACCTTTTTGAAGGGGTACTAAAATTAATTGGTATCTTTATGATGAGAAAGCAAATGCATTATGACTCACAGATTTAAGGGTTTTCTGTTGCTGCATTATTACAGCAAAAAAGAAGTTGATGACAGAAAACTTAACTGCTAAATAGTGATGCAATTTTCGTGTAAATTTAAATGCAGAGATTTTGTAATGCATCGTGATAAACTCTGCATTAAAATCAATGTCACACAGGTGACTTATGTGAAAGCATGTGTCTCCAGAGCCTTTGCCTGGACAAGGCAAAGTGAGAATTAAGTGAATGATTCCCATTCACTTTTACCGCATTTTTTTGTTACTGCAATCAGTTAAAGTAGGCTGTACTAACAAAAATAGCAACTGTTAAGTATTAACAGTTTGAAAAATACGTTTATATTAATACTATTTTTATTCCAACATTGTTAGTCTCATAATAATAATTTTCATTATGCCCTCCAGAATGTTCGCGTTTATGAAGCAAAAAGTATTCATATTATACATACACAGTTTAATTTGGGATATTATTGTCAATACCGCTGTTTTGTCTGACAGTAATTTAATACCGGTAAACAAAGTAGTCGTGACTCTCAAAGCCAATCCCAACACAGTTAAAATCCACCGACAGCCAATGAAATCGCAGAGTCGTTTGAAATGAACGCTGGACTAACCAATCGAAAGCCTTCGCGCCTTTGAAGTCACTGGTGGGTTTTGCCCGAAGAGGGAGGGAGAACGAGTTCTACGTCAAACGTTAGCAAAGTTCGTTTTTAAAATTTTTAAGCTTAATTTATTAATTCGTCGTCGTGATCGGGATATTTTAAGCAGTTGTACTTACTGGAATTATTCGCACAATATTAAGGTAAGTCCGTCTTCCAATTGCATGTGTTGGCAATGCAAAGAGCAACTACTCTTTACGTTTCTCTTTGTTGGGAAACTGGGGCTTAGCCGAAGCTAACTCAAGCTGGTCGTATAACGGCGTTGTAGGCTTTGGCTAATTTCTGAAAGGTTATCTTGTTTCTGTTGGTTGAAGTGGGAAAAAAAAACCCACAACCAAAAAAATTAGTTGGACGAATTTGTTTTAACGTGTGGTGGTAACCTTGCTCTTCGATAGGTCAAGTTTTTATTAGAGTTTGTCGGTTTTGGTAAGCGGAACTGCGAATTTAACTACCCACCTCTGTTCGGGCTATTCGCCAACAAGCAGATTAACGATAGACAGTTCAGAAATTAGACGGTGCCCGGTAGTGAAACATAGTCTTTAAGCGATCGTAACGTGAACGTTTAACTCAGTCGTAATTTCAGCTGCCTGTGTGTCCTTTTTTAAAGGGTTTGTTGCGTTATCGTCAGCGAGTTTAGCTTTGCCGAACTTATTCATGCGTGCCCACGTATTGTTTCTATGGCGGGTGCTTTTGCTTTCTTCGCCAGAAGTATTTGAATGCATGACGTTTTCCCTCCTTTCCTTTTCTGTCGCTTGTAGTTGCATCCGCGCTATCTCGAAGCTAACTAAGCTAGCGTATTTCGTTAAAGAAACAGCTCCTGCACTTTGGCAAAAACCATTATGTTATCTGAGGGTACGTGAAAAGTGTCGCTTACCCCACTAGCCCAAGCGCAAAAACTGCAGTTAAAGCAATCAGTAAAAGCGGCGCTTTGACAGTTATTCACATGTATGTCATATCTCACATACACATATGTATATAATTGTATAATGCATATATTTAAAGGGAGTGAAAAAGGAGGAAAATGCATACAAAAGTGCGCCTTTTTTAACATTTGAAGCCACATGAGTGCGGTCGTGATACGGTTTATACTCAGTATTCTTTTTACCAGTATAAGACTGTGTGAACTACAGTATGTCTACACACTGCAGTAACATGACATTTGATGGCGCCTTAATAGTCCGAGTAAAGTTTGTGCTGCTGTGGGTTATCTGCCTTTCCTTTTATGTGGACCAAAATAAAACGGTTCGGTTTGTCCTACTCTAGAGATGCTCGAGTACATACCCTTTGTCCTTTTAGATGACTTATCTAACTTTTTGGTGTGAGTTTACAACTTGACTCGCATGTTACATTTCAAATGGACTGCGTACCAGGTGGGGCAGTTTTCAGCACAAAGCTGAGGGGTGGATAGGGTGGCTGCCTGTCTTCTATTTTAAACCCCACCCACGTTATAGCCATATCCTTTCATCAGCCCAAAGGGGGGATCTGAGGGGGAACTCTCCTCAGTCAGGAGACACCACATATCCCATATGGAAGCCTGCACGCGAGCCAGGAAAGCAGCATTGGGACATACTTTGGGTGTGTCCTGTTGTGAGATGGGGTGTTTGCGCAGATGCTGTGGGTTTTTGTGTTTTTCGAAGATTCGATCAGTTAGCAGTGGAAATTTATCACTTTTCCTGCTTTTTTTGTTATAACGGTGGTGATTGGACAGTTGGAGCCTTTGTAAGTTAGTGGAGTTACTGTGTGATTATAAAGGCAAACAAGAGACTAATTGTCAAGTTGAAGAAAAAGTATTTCATTGATGGGTACACCATGCTTAATTTCTGACGTTTGATGGTAGAAAGTACAACTTTCAAAGAGTTATTATATTTTAATTTTCGTTTCACTATAGTTTGACTTTTTGCTTTCAGATAGATTCCTGGTGAATGTACTTGTTTCAATTTAATTTGTAATATTTACAAAGGTTTTAATTCAGTTTTTATTAGTTTCACTTTTTAGTTTCAGATTGTAAGATTAGGACATTCAGAACAATACAATAATATACCAATAGAGACAGTCACATCTCAGTAAATGTTGTGTAAAGTTAAAAAAACAAAACAAAAATAACTCAAAGCACATCCTACATGCCATTTACTGGAGTATGGAATTTTAATTAGCATCACTGCTGACATTGGCTGTCATTGGGGTATGTGGTTTGAAACTATTATCAGAACAGATCGGGATTAAAGCTTGAAACCAAAACTCTTCTTGAATGCTGTAAAGTCTGGCATTCCTTTCATGTGGTTATTAAAGTACTGATCCATTATTCTGTTGTAGAAATATATGCAATTTTCAACATTTCAGTACTAGACTATTATCAAGAAAATGGTTAATGAGAAAGGGAAACCAGGATTTAAAAAAATGTTTTTATTTATTTGCAATTGTAAAATATCTTGACTTCTACCAAAGGAAAATAAACAATTTAAAACGCTTTATTTCCATAAAATAAGTATTTAAATATTAGAAGTCACAGAGTTAAACTGCATTCTGATAATTTGCTGCCTAAAGAGGTTATCAGCAAAGGTAAACCAGTGAATACGTGTTCAGGTCAAAAGTAGTAAATTCATGAATACAGAGACAGTTTGTGTGAAATTCCTTGCCTGTTGCTGTGACTTGAATGGAGCGACCCACTGGGACAGACAGCTCTGGATAAACCTCGCAGGGACAGACTTGTCAGCAATTCTGCAGTAGTGTGTTGGTTTTCTAGACACTGAGCCTCCCAGGTCACTGATGTTCTATAATGCTGACTTTGCCTGGCCCTCCTCTTTGTGTCCAGTGATGAGCACTCCTGTTGGATTTTGCCATTCCGTAGTGTTAGTTAATACAATTGTGAAATTGTAAACTGAATATCTATAACATCACTGGGTGGATAAATGGAGACACAGGAAACAAGCTTGACAGTTGGTTGCCAAAAATGGCATTTAACCTCTGTATATGAGGATGACCTCAGAAAGCTGCTGCACCACCCCTGTTCTGCCAAGATGGTTTCACACATCTGCCAAAAAAACAAAAACAAAAAAACCCCAGAAGTGATGACAGGGTGGACTTTTTGTATTCCTGTGTAGTTTGGGGTTTTAGCCTTAACTTTGGATGTAGCCTTGTATTATGATGTCCTCAGGTTAGATATGTTTTGCCTTAATTCTTTTGAAGCATAAATCTTTGGTGAGTGGCCACAGCAGGCTAGTTATCTCTGGTCAGGTTGTAGTTATAGTGGAATTTTATTTTTCGTCCTCTAATTAAGTTCGTGTTTAGACTCACGGCTCTAAGCAACATCTTCTCCATCTTTGGTTTAAATATTTTCTCAATACAATTGCACTGTGCAGTTACATTATGAATTATATTTCCTGCAGTACTTTGCAAACATAGGCTGTATATAAAAGATGGTCTAAGCTTCTGGTGCAGAAAAGCCTCAAACCTGGATTCTTTGTAAATCCAGCAGGGGGCAGTGACTCTGTCTGGGGGAGAGAAATCAGTGGTTTTACGGAAGTTTGCTGTCACTTCAGTAGACACTTTAGTGCTGGGTTTCTGGTTTTAAATGCTAGTTACAGGATTAATTGAATATATCACCCTGTTAATGTTGTAAATTCTGGTCTAGTGTCCAGAAAGATGATAAAGCTGGTTACACTCTGTGTCCACAGGCTGTCTTTTTTACACTGGAAGAGCTCGTATTCTCATTTTAAGAGCACATTTTAAGAACTTTTTATTACTAGGTTATAAAATCCACATTCTTCATTGTTTTTCCTCCATGTGACAGTGTTATCATTATTCTCACATCTGCTTGATATTTGGTCATGAGAAATATAAGACTGATAAGTGCAGTGATGATCTAAAAGTCTTCTTTTCAGCTGAGTAACTAGTAATAATGCTGTATTTTAGGTGTGTTTTTCTGCTGAGCATTTAGTGTGGTTTATAGAATTTGGATAAAAAAATAAACACAGAGGGAGCAAAAAACACTGCATGTAGATGGATGACAGGTTGCTTACCGGTCATGTACAATGTCTGATTTGTTGGTTGGATCCAGCAAATCGGCTTGTCATTCTTGCCTTCAGAATGTTAAGATGGTTATGTGAAAATATTCTGCTTCATAACAGGACCTCACTAACACGATGCTGCTGCTGCTGCTCCATTCTGTGTTTGCAAAGCACATTCTGTGAGAATGTTCAAGTTTTTGAGACCGTTGTCATACTGTGGTGCATCAGAGTAACTTAAGATGACTAACGATATTTAAGATCAGTCACTACAGATGTATTGCCTGGCCACCGTTGCACCTTATCAAAAGTTCAAAGTTACTGCCAAAGCTGTCAAGTAAAAGTGAAAGCACTGAGATGTTGAGATGCTGCTATTGTTGTCTTTCAAGCTTCGTTGTCTTTCATATGCTGTGCTTCAGTGGTACGAAAGGAGACAGAAGGGGCCGCCTGCAGTGACGAGGCCATTTTTTTTTTTTTTTTTTTTTTTTTTTTTTTTTTTCTTCAAATGATTGAGCCTTACTGTAAATACCAGTGGCAGGTTTAAATTAATTATTATTTAACAAGTTAGTCCTGCTCTGCTTTTCCTGATATCTCCTATCAGTTTGGTCAAGTCTCTTTGCTCCTCTCTCTTGTCCTCTCTGTTTCACTTTCAGCCACTTTCTCCCCTGCTTGTTGTACTTCCTTCTGTACTGAACTCGTGCTCTGTTTTGATTAACTCCTTGTCAGGTCAATGAAGATGCCTACTGTGAAGTACCAGAAAGGGGACACTGTGATGGGCCGCTGGCCCGGCAGCAGCCTGTACTATCAGGTCAAGGTGCTGGGCTTTGATTCCAAAAGCCAGCTCTACACTGTCATCTACAAAGATGGTACAGAGCTGGAGCTCAAGGAGCAAGACATTAAGGTAGGATCAGAGTCACGTGCTCTTGTGAACTGCAGCTGACTCTTCACTCGGTTTCACTGAGTGCTTTATTGTGAATTCTTTTTTTCTTTTTCTTTTTTCTTTTCTCAACATTGAAGTCAGATCTGCACATTAACCACTGTGGGTGTAGGTTCAAACCATGAAGCGCTAATGCTTTAAATTAGTTATATTTTTGTTCTAAAGGAAAGATAAAAGAGAAAACACAGACTGGATTGTTAATCAGTGATGATACTGGTATGCAGTTATTAAGTCATGTAAAAGGGATCACTGTAGCTGTAATGTCTGTAGCATTCTACTAATAGTTACGTTTTAGAACTGTCGTGGGTATGGTCAGGAATATATTTCAACTGTAAGATGATGCTCTGTGAAAATTCAGCCTCAGTTTTTAATCTTTGCAACATTTTTTTAAATGATAAACGTATAGCAGTCCCCTTTCAGTTTTTTTTCTCCTCCCGATTGTTATTTTCTCTCAGAGCGTCACTGGTTTCCAGACCCGCTCCCGTTCTCGCTCTCGTTCCCGCTCACCAGCCCGCCGTCGCAGCCGTTCACGCTCCCCGGCAAGGACCACACGTCGTTCGTCATCTCGTACAGCGGCAGCTGTCGCTGCAACAGCAATCACAGAGAGTACACCGTCTTCTCGCAGAGATACCAGACTGAAGGATACAGTGGAAGTGAGGCTCAGCCCTGTGGTAAGTGCTTATGCTGCCTTGTCATTGTCTGATTATAGGCAAGGCAAGGCAAGTTTATTTGTATAGCACAATTCAACAACAAGGTGATTCAAAGTGCTTTACAGAGACATTAGAAACAAGAACAAATAAAAAGCATGATTTAAAATTGAATAAAACAAGCAAATAAACTAACTAACTAGTTAACAAACAAACAAACAAACAAACAAACAAACAAACAAACAAACAAACAAACAACAGTATATAAAATCAAAACATAAAATCAGAACAGTAGATAAAATCAGTAGTTAAATGTAAGTTTTGAAATTTAAGCTTAAAGTGTGGATTTGGTGCTTTATTCAAATGCAGCTGAGAACAGGTGAGTCTTCAACCTGGATTTAAATAAACTGAGTGTTTCAGCTGATCTGAGGCTTTCTGGGAGTTTGTTCCAGATATAAGGAGCATAAAAGCTGAATGCAGCTTCTCCGTGTCTGGTTCTGACTCTGGGAACTGATAAAAGACCGGATCCAGATGACCTGAGGGATCTGGATGGTTCATACTGGGTCAGGAGGTCATTGATGTATTTTGGTCCTAAACCATTCAGAGCTTTATAGGCCAGCATCAGAACTTTAAAGTCTATCCTCTGACGGACAGGCAGCCAGTGTAAGGACCTCAGAGCTGGACTGATGTGGTCCACTTTTTTGGTCTTAGTGAGGACTCGAGCAGCAGAGTTCTGAATGAGCTGTAGTTGTCTGACTGATTTTTTTTAGGTAGACCTGTAAAGATGCTGTTACAGTAATCAAGCCTACTAAAGATGAATGCATGGACTAGTTTTTCCAGGTCCTGTTGAGACATCAGATCTTTTATCCTTGATATATTCTTGAGGTGATAGTAAGCTGACTTTGTTATTGTCTTAATGTGTTTTTCTAAGTTTAGGTCTGCATCCATCACTACACCCAAATTTCTCGCCTGGTTTGTGGTTTTTAGATGTATAGATTGAAGTTCTCTGGTGACCTGTAATCGTTTTTCTTTGGCGCCAAAGACTATTACCTCAGTTTTGTTTAGCTGGAGAAAATTGTGGCACAACCAGTCATTGATTTCCTCAATGCATTTACCAAGAGCCTGTACAGGGCCTCGGTCTCCTGGTGACATTGTGATATATATTTGTGTGTCATCTGCATAGCTGTGATAGTTTATTTTGTTGTTGTTTATAATCTGTGCCAGTGGGAGCATGTAGATGTTAAACAGAAGGGGTCCCAAGATGGAACCTTGGGGAACTCCACATGTGATACTTGTCTGCTCAGATGTGAAGTTACCTATTGATACAAAGTATTTCCTGTTTTCTACGTATGTTTTGAACCAGTTTAGTACAGTTCCTGAAAGACCTGTCCAGTTCTCCAGTCGTTTGAGTAATATGTTGTGGTCAACTGTATCAAATGCTGCACTGAGATCCAGTAAAACTAGGACTGACATTTTTCCACTGTCTGTATTCAGACATATGTCATTAAACACTTTGGTCAGAGCGGTTTCAGTGCTGTGGTTCTGTCTAAAACCTGACTGGAAGGCATCGTAGCAATTATTCTGTTTTAAGAAGTAACTGAGCTGTTGAGAAACTGCTTTTTCAATGATCTTACTTAAAAACGGGAGATTTGAGATCGGCCTGTAGTTGTTCATTTGTGTCTTGTCAAGATTGTCCTTTTTCAGTATAGGTTTGATTACAGCAGTTTTTAGTGATTCTGGAAACACACCTGATAATAAAGAAAAGTTGACGATCTGTAACAGGTCTGACTCTAAAGTCTTTGAGACCTTTTTGAAAAAACTTGTTGGCAGGACATCTAAACAGCAGGAGGAGGAGTTCAGTTGACCTAAGATGTCCTCCAGGTCTTTGCTGTTAATAGGTTGAAACTGTTTCATGGTGTTTAAACAGTTTTTTGGTGGACACAGTACATATCCTGGATCTGCTGTTGATGTACCAATTGCTTGTCTAATTTTTTGGATTTTTTCAGTGAAGAATTTGGCAAAGTCATTGCAGGCCATGGTCGAATGAAGTTCAGCTGCCACTGACACAGGAGGGTTTGTTAGCCTGTCAACTGTAGAAAATAAGACCCGAGCATTATGGCTGTTTTTAGTGATGATGTCAGAGAAGTAGGACCTCCTTGCATTCCTCAGTTGTAAATTATAATTGTGAAGTTTCTCTTTATAAATGTCATAATGAACCTGGAGGTTTGTTTTTCTCCATCTGCGCTCAGCTTTCCTACACTCTCTTTTTTCATTTTTCACCAGTGTGGAGTTTCTCCATGGAGACTTTTTCCTTCCAGAGATAACCTTCACCTTAATGGGAGCAATAGTGTCCATTACATTTAACATGTTAGCATTGAAGCTATTGACGAGCTCATTGACTGACCCTCTGGGCAGGTCAGGTGTTAATGGGAAGACCTGGTTAAAAATTGCACTACTGTGTTCAGTTATACACCGTTTTGTGATCACTGTTGTTGATATATTTGTGTGGGCTGAGATTTTACTTTCAAAGAAAACACAGTAATGATCAGACAGGCCCACATCAGACACAGTAACCTTTGAAATGCTCAGGCCTTTGGAGATCAGTAGGTCAAGAGTGTGTCCTCTATTATGTGTGGCCTCTGTTACATGCTGAGTCAGCCCAAAGTTGCCCAGAGTGTTACTCAGGTCTTTAGTCCCTTTGTCCTGAGGGTTGTCCACATGAATGTTAAAATCCCCAACAATAATTACACAGTCAAAATCAACACAGATCACAGACAGCAGTTCACTGAGGTCATTAAAAAAGTCTGTGCAGTATTTGGGAGGCCTGTAAACATTAAGAAACACAACTTTGGATGGGGCCTTCAGCTGTAAAGACACATATTCAAAAGACTGAAAACTTCCAGGAGATAGCTGCTTACATTGAAATGATTCATTAAATAAGACAGCAACCCCCCCTCCTCTCCTGCTCGCCCTGACCTCACTGATAAAACTGTAGTTAGGAGGGGTCGTCTCGATGAGAACAGCTCCACTGTTACTTTGGTCCAACCAAGTTTCAGTTAAAAACATAAAATCAAGGCTGTGCTCAGTGATTAAATCATTAATTAAAAATGTTTTCCCAGCTAGAGATCTAATGTTTAATAAAGCCAACTTAAGTGTTTTAGAGGTATTACTTGTCCCCTCGTGTTTGGGAGCAGTCTGTGGCACACAAGGTATGTTTACTATGTTTAAAGATCTTTTAGAGTGCAGCTCTCTGTGTTTTGACCAGGCCACATGTCTCCTGTCACCTAAAAGTACAGAAATTTTAAAACCTTCTAGTAAACAGGGTCCCAGCTTCTCCTGGGAAAAGTCATCACTGCCATAATCCTCACAGCCCGGACCCTTCACACATCACACATCAGACTGCGGAGACAGGGCATGAAGAGGAACTAAGGGGGGCGAGGCTGGGCAATGTGACTTCGATTGCTCTGTTGAGGGTGGGGCTCGATGGCGAACCTTTGGCCGCTCTGGTGGGGGGTTTATGGGGGACAAAAAGGGATTGGGACGGGGGGTAGATCTGAGCCCAGCATTGACCCGCTCCATCATCTCCTCAGTGAATTTCAGGTGTGGGGAGGAGGGAGAAAGGGAGGGGGAGGAGGGTGATGGCCTGTCAGGGGTTTGGGGGACTGGGGAAGGTCGTGGTCCCTTGTCCTGGTCGTTGGTGTTGTTGAGAGAGTTGGAGGCAAATAGGGACCCCTCTTCTTGCCTTAGATGTCTCTCCTTTCTGAGGCTCTTCCTCAGATGCCATGGATGTCTCTCCTTTCTGAGGCTCTTCCCGGGTGGGGGCAAATGGAGCTCCTCCTCAAGGTTTCTGCTGGGCTTTGTCTGTTCTTGGAGTACTGTTTGTTCCTCTTTATGAGATAACTCCTCGTTTATCTTAGCCTTGGCACCAAGCACGGATGGATGACGTATGGAATAAAACAAGTTGGAGGTGAACAGTTTCACCCCTGACTTGTTAAAATTAAATCCATTTGCTTTGAACAGATGCCTGCGTTCCCAAAAAATATTAAAGTTGTCGATAAAGTGCACTGAGTGGTCAGCACATGCTGATATAAGCCATTTATTCAGTGTAAACAACCTGCTGAATCTCTCGTCTCCTCCTCTGACCGGCGGTACAGGTCCACTGATGAATACAGCTGCATTCAGAGAGTTTACAGTATTTAATAATACTGTAATAGCAGTATTAATAATAAAAAAAGGGAAAAAATCAGCATAAAAATCAATATAAGAAGCAAAGCATTCAAGAGCAAAGAGATGAAGCGTCCACACTCACAAAGGGGAGGAGCACTATAGAATATTAGTGATTGTCAAAAACATGATAAGGAGAAGTTGAAGAATGCCAGCAGAAAGCGTATAAATGCAGGTAACTGTTATAATGAAGACATACTACATATAGAGAGTCTCTTCTTGAGTTACCTGACTATATCAGTGTTATATAGTCCCTTCTGTCTGTTCCACCTGTTCGCCTGACTACCATGGGACTCAGAGCCTTTAGTTGTTCTGCCGTGAGACTTTAGAACACATCCACCAGATTTCTGGACTACAAACTCCCTCCCTCTACTTTTAAATCACATCTTAAAACCCATCTATTCAGAATTGCATACACTTCATCATGCCTCAGTCTTATTCTGTTTTTTACTTTAATTAGCTTTTATAGTTGTTTTTTGTTGTCTTTACCTTTTGTTTTTAATTATTTTGTATTAATGTAAGGTGACCTTGAAGGTCTTGAAAGGTGCCTATAAATAAAATGTATTATTATCATCATTATATCAATCATTTCACTGCAATGCCGTTTGTCAGTGGGTTGCTTAGACAGACATAGTCTTGTCAAAGTCACCCTTCATAAAACTTGACACCCATCAAACGATGCAATCAGTCAAAAATGTGTCCAGATAATATTTGGAGTTGGAAATTGAAGAATTAAGAAGCAGAAAGCTAAGGACGCACTAAGTACTTCATGAGACGCTTGCAACGATAAAAGTGAACTGTGACTAGATGACAGTCGTCTCCACGCTAAGAGCAGCACTTGTCTACATTGCTTTCAGTTTCAGTTATAGTAATCTTTCATAAGGTCCTGGACCAATGGGTTCATTTATTTATTTATTTATTTATTTATTTTTTTTTTTTTGTTGATAGTGGTTGTGTGCTTAATGAAGTTCTGCTATTTCACTTTGCCACATGAGTATATTATTTCACTTGTAGTGATTTATTTATTTATATATTTCTTTTTTGTGGAGAGTGCTACTTAGTGTGCCATAGCATGAGATTGTAATGTGTACTGTGGATTCTCCTTGTACAAAGGATGTGCAAAACTAGATATGTAAACATTGCTGCCATTGCTAATGCCAGACAGATAAAAATATTCTTAGTTTATTAATGTACAACACAAGTTACCGGTTCAAAGACATTATAGTGCCCACAGATTTGGCCAAATTATGCACCAGGGTGTGAAATACTAAAATGGAAATTCAGGTGACACACATTTCAGTTACACTTAAAACATGATTTGGTTAACAAGGAACGTGATGACTGGACTAATGCAAATGTTTGGGTTTTTCCCCTCGTTTAGACAACTGTAGATTTGTTGCCAGGAACATCCCTACCCAAAATACATTTTAAAAAATGTGTGCGGTACAGAAGTTGTCCCATTAACTGTGAAATAGCCCACAGATTTCTGGCAAGATCCAGTCCATTATCAAATGTCCTAATTCATCAGTACCTTGTAATTGTGGGGAAATTGTGAGTCATTCATTCTGGTGTTTGACCATAACACAATCACACTCCCTCTGTATGTTCCTCACATTGTTTTTTATTTTTTTTTGTTTTTGTCTCTGTCATTTCCATCAATCACCCTCCATTGTTTGCTGAGCAGGAACAGACAAAGGCAGCAGAGAACAGTAGCAACAATAAGCATGAAAAGAAAGAGGAGAATAACACTGCTAGCAAAGTGATTGAGGTGAGTTTTGTCTTGCAATTTAAAAAAAACCCAAAAAACGTGTCAAAACTTTTATTTAAAAAGGTTCAAGTGTCTCAAAATAATTGGCTCATAGAAGAACATTTGTGCAGACCACTCCAAGTGAAAAGGTTTTAAACAGAACTAAAAGGCTCTGAGGTAAGTTGCAGCTGATGGAATGTCATGATGCATGCACGTCGGGGGCCCATGTATGTTTTCTGAGGGGGGGCTCCTCTCACAAGACTGTACTTCATTTAACTAGTCACATGTTGCACTAGCATGTGCTGCCTCTTTACTGTGCCTGTTTCTGACAGTCTAAAGTCCTGTGTGCAGTAATCTGTGCTTCATTTAAGTTAAGATATAAAACTTTTTCTTCTTTGACTTTAATGTTTATTTACTGCAGATTTCTGACAGTTTATTTGTTGTTTTCTGGCTGGAAAAAAGATGTTCTTTTCATAGCAGCAAATGGCAATGATCTTTATTGGGCTAAGACACTTAATCTCCTAATTATTTCATTCATGTATTTTGTCAGTGTAGGTAGTAGTGTAGGCTTGTAGGTGTAGGCAGTTTTGTGTTGTGATATTTCGATATTAGTAACTTTGTTTCTTGTTCTATCGATTTCCTCTGTATGAGATGCAAATGGTTGGATTGCATTATCCTACTGATTGGCTGAAATTGTTATGCTTTTGAGTTGTATTAATATGAATTGTTGACTTGTGTCCAATTCTAAATAACCCAAAATCTTATTCCAGAAGTCTGAAGCTAAGGTGGAGGCAGAGTCTGAGAAAAACCAAGGCCCTTATAATCTACGCCGTAGGAAGGCTGACGGAGATGCCAAACCAGCTGAAGCCAAACCAGATCAGCCAGAAAAAAAGGCTAAGGAGGCTGCAGCCCCATCCACCATCCCCTCCGCCCCACTCGACTTTGGAGGGAAGATGGGTAGGAGGATAGGAAAAATGCATTTTCATGCCACAGCCTCACTTCTGTGAGCTTGTACGAACTCTGTGTATTTGTAATCAGTTAGACACACAAAAAATTAACTATCTATCGGAGCATGGTGGTAGAGATGCCGAGGAAAAGCTGAACCTGACCAAACTGATATTGTTAATATTCCTGCTGTTTCTTGTCTTGCCTACAGGAGCGTACTTCTGGCTGCTCTTCTTGCCAGCCTGGGTTCTCTTTGTAATACTTCAAGGCAACCTAACGGACCCCAGTCTGATCAACGCCCCCCCTCCTCTGCCTCCACTTGACACCTTCTGGGATGCCCAGGCTCTTTGCTTGGTCATCCTCTGGATCTTATTTCAGGCACTGCTTTACATCCTGCCAGTTGGAAAAGTGAGTGAGAAGATCTGAAATTTTTAAATAGAAACCCTAAGTTGATGTTTGGCTTTCAACTTCAATCTGTCTTTTTCCAAGTGGCTCCACTAAAGTGCTGCTGGTGTTTGTCTCTTTTTCTCTAGCTGAGTGAGGGCATGCCACTGAGGTCTGGAGTGAGGCTGAAGTACAGAACCAATGGTGAGTCTGTGTGAAGCCACTCCCAATAAGAACATACTACTAAGTCACGTCATTGACGATCACTCATTTGTAACTGTAGCTTCATCTGAACCAATAAATGTCTCTGTCCTTTTTTTTTTTTTTTTTTTTTTTTGTGCTACACTGTTTATAGTAAAGAACTATAGTCATTTATTTGTGTCATGATATTTATTATTATTCTAGTTGTGGTCTTCAGTATATTTTTTTCGGCCTCTGTGTGTACCTCCAGGTTTCTTTGCCATAATGGTGAGTGCTATAGTGGTGGCAGTAGCAGTGCACCAGGGTGCTGATCTTACCTACATCCACAGCCACTTCCTCCAGCTGGCGACTGCCACCTTCATCATCTCCGTCCTGCTCAGCATCTACCTGTATGTTCGCTCTCGCTATGCCGCCTCAGAAGAGCTGGCACTGGGGGGAAACTCGGGTAAGAAGATTGCGTACATTCTGTTGTGCCCCTTCATCTGTTTAATTTGCCAGTTTATGTAAATCAGCAGACCTTGAGTTTGCTTCTGTCTTTTCTCCAGGCAATGTGGTTTATGACTTTTTCAAAGGACGTGAACTTAATCCCCGCATCAAAAACTTTGATCTGAAATTCTTCTGTGAGATGCGCCCTGGACTCATTGGCTGGGTGGGTTGTCTTTGTTTCATTAGTTCTGCTTCATCTGTTTAAAATTAGTCTGAAGCACACATTGCGCTCTCTGCTGGCCATCCAGGGAAATACCTTTTAAATTTAAGTCATCTGATATTACTAAAAGAGTTCCTTGTGTCTGTCTGCTGCTGTAGGGTTAAATTAGAGCATCAGTTTAGATTTGATTTAAAGAAGAAAGACGTTCCTTCTATATTGAGCTGAATATCTTTGAATCGTTTAAATTTATTTATTTATTTTTTTAAGTTTAGGTTAGGATGGTTAGGGAAAGTGATAGAAATGTACTACTGACTAAGTAAAGTGTGTTAAGAAGATGGAATGAGTCCTTTGAGGAGTTCATGAATAAAGAAAATGATACATAAGAGACCGATAAACGACAGTTAGTGAATGAAGAAGTGAGGGCAGCTATAAAGAGTACAAGGAGTGGAAAGGTTGTTAATCTTGATGACACTTATGGAGATATGAGGTGAGATGGGTAGGGAGAGACAGAACAGTGGACTTTTGTGGTTTCGCAAGTGACTCAAGAGTTGTTGGGCGTATTGGATGTGTAGCAACCACTGGTTGGTAGGAAAACTGGTATAATATTGTATCTCAGGGGTATCCCTGACTGGTCACACCTGCGTGAATATGGCCTTATTCATGTCATCCTTTGTTGTTACATGTCCAAAATGGCAGCTAAAGTTAATGTCACTTGGTTGGTGGTCATGTGTCTACAAAACCTCAGTAGTTTAAAGTATGCTGCTTTGATGCTGCCTCAGCATTAGGTTTTCCCACACATTTTAACATTTTTTGCGTTCTCCACAAATGGCAGTTCTGCATTACGGGTGATCAGGAATCTTTCCTAATAATTTTAGTTCTGTGTGTTTTATGTGTGCAGTGTTTGATCAACTTTGCCATGGCGTTGGCTGAGATGAAAAAGCACAATCTTGATGCTCCATCATATGCCATGATCCTAGTGAACCTGTTCCAGCTGCTCTACGTGGTGGACGGCCTCTGGAATGAGGTAAGCTCAGCAGAGTATTTTTCTATGCCAATTTTACACGAAGTAACTGGTCAGGTTCACAGGTTGTAAACTTGCCAGTCTATCTGTTGTTCAGACCAAATGAATGTGTTTGTTTCCCAGGAGGCTATCCTGACCACCATGGACTTGATGCATGATGGTTTTGGCTTCATGTTGGCTTTTGGTGATCTGGTGTGGGTTCCTTTTACGTACACCTTGCAAGCGTATTACCTGGTCCTCCATCCCAACGCCC
The DNA here is from genome assembly GCF_057382275.1 of Copadichromis virginalis. NCBI lineage: Eukaryota > Metazoa > Chordata > Actinopteri > Cichliformes > Cichlidae > Copadichromis > Copadichromis virginalis. The sequence goes on along the minus strand of NC_140632.1, from coordinate 29,693,439 downwards.
TGAGCCTGCCAGCAGTCATAGCCATCGTCACACTCAAATGTGAGGGAGAGCATGAAACTGAATTCACTCACCCTCTTCATATGTTTTTAATATTTTGCTGAGTCATTCTGGTGTTTGTGTCCTCTCTCTCTGTATTTCAGTGATTGGCTTCTATATCTTCAGAAAATCTAACTCTGAGAAGAATGCCTTCAGGAGAAACCCATCCAACCCTAAACTGTCCCGTAAGTTCTCCTGTGGGCTTATCCCAAATTAAGTCTCGTTTATGCAACAGGCTCATGTTTCTTTTCCTGATGAACATTCTTTATTGTCTGAGGTAATAGTACTAAGATGAAATGGTCCACTAAATACACATTTTTTTTTTCTGATTGTGTTTTTTGTTTTTTTTAAATTAACCCCTCAGCTGTTGAAGGCTGATGGGGTTCTATTGCCCACATGGTACCCAGTCCTTTTTTTTTCATTCAGTTTATAATACTCGTCAGTCTAAACAGCAATCTCATGCAGTGTTAGAATGGCCTAAATCTTAATTATCAACATTACATAAAGAGAAAATGAAATGAAACACAAATGAGTTATTGCATGTTTCTCAGTACATGTTGGTACTATTCAGTCATCTTTTTATTCTTGTTGTCTCTCCAGATTTGAAAACGATCCCTACAGCTACAGGGAAAAGTCTGCTGGTCTCTGGCTGGTGGGGAGTGGTTCGCCACCCTAACTATTTGGGAGACCTCATCATGGCTCTGGCCTGGTCCCTACCCTGTGGTGAGTTTGCTTGGCATTTACAGTTAATGTAATAAAGAATGTAGGATGCTAAATACAAAACAAGTCGAGAGCAGGACAGGCAGAGGAGTTTGTAGCAGCACAGAAGCACCCTATTATTTTTAAGTTCATGTCATTTTTATATAGCACCAAATCAAAACAAGTCGCCTTAAGGTGCTTTATATTGTAAGGTAAAGACCCAACAATAAAACAGAAAACGCCAACAATCAGACAGCCCCCCTGTGAGCCAGCACTTTTGTTACAATAGGAGGGAAGCAGTCCCTTTTAACAGGAAGAAACCTCCTGCAGAACCAAGCCCAGAGAGGGGCGACCATTGTGTGGGGGTGATCTGTAAACTAATGGTAAACTGCAGCTCCTTTACATAGTGGGCTGTCAGTAAATTTGATTACATATTTGTTTTGCAACAATCCAACTAATAATTTTTAAGTGGGAAAACAAAGCAGCTCCACTGCCATCCATCTTTACTTCCTGCACCACAGAGTTCAAAGCTTTACCTGTTTATCTGGTAGCTCTGTCAGTGTTTTTTCTCTTGAAGAAGACTTCTTCAAGAGACTCATGGCATCAAATATCTATTCAATAGTTTTGAAATTCTGTGTTTATTATTTATTTCAGTTGTTCATTTTGTGATGTGTGCAAAGGGAAAATCTCATGTTGAAATTAATGTGCCCATGTAAGTAGTTCAGTCTCTCATTGTGTTGGTTTGCCCTCAGGTGAACACAATGTGATGTTTGGTACTAGTTTGAATCCTCACAGGGACATAAAAACTGCACATTGCCATGGTGTAATCTGGTTTAAAGACTCAATTCTGCTCCAAAAGTTTTTTAACTTTTCCCTGGACGTCGTAGTTAATCTGTGAATGTTTCCATTTGTCTTGAGTGTCTCTCTAATGTTTCTGATATTAACTTGGGAAAAAAATGTTCTGGAGTACAGTCAGGCTAAAGCGATGTTTTGTCACTGCAGGTTTCAGCCACCTCCTGCCGTGGTACTACATGATCTACTTCATCATCCTGCTTGTACACCGAGACTCGCGTGACATGAGCGAGTGCAGGAGGAAGTACGGCTCGGCATGGGACGAGTACTGCAGAACTGTCCGCTACCGGATCATCCCCCGCGTCTACTGAGGAAATCGACCCTGGACACTCAGAGCTGAGGACATTTTTTGTTTGTTTTAAACCCAGTATAAACAGCTGTGTGAAGGCTCCCAAAATATGAATGGATTGACCGATTTGACCTTTTGTACTTTTTATTTTTTTGATTGCTTAATTCTGAACTGAAGGAGGACTGAATTTTTGATGATCATGATATTGAGTTTTTGAAAATTGCCTTTTTTATAATTAAAAAAAATTAAAATGTATACATAAAAGTTTACAAAACGAGGGGAAAAATGAAACGCCTCTGCTAGGAATGTCTTGTTAGGATGTATATTTTTGTATATACATATTTTGTTTTTATACTTAAAGAATAACACACCACATGCTTATGCTTATGTTTTTGGGACATGTTACTGTGCCCCAATTCTAAAAATTTTACAGCATCAGCTTGGCTAATACAGATGATTTTGTAAGTATGGCTTCCTGTTAGGAATTCTGTGGCTTGTGCATATTGTGAAGGATGGGATGGAAACATGCTACCCCTCTCTGATAAGCTGTACAGTGGAACTAGGACTCGTGTTTCTTCTCAGGACCAGGGATGTTGTCAGAAAGTCAGATTAGAAAAGTTTTGTCTTAATTTTGATGTGAATACTTTTATAGAGATCTAGTTTTGATTTGAAATTGTAAAAATGGTATTAGAGGCTTTGAGAAAAATGCACTAATGCGTCAAAGCATTTTTTTTTTTTTCTTTCTTTCTTTTTGCGTGATCACTTCCAAAGTGTTTAAATTTGGCTTTGCTACCTCAGATTCACTCACTGTCCACTTCTTCCTCCTTGGTGCTCTCTGGGAGGCAGTGTGTGTAATTATGAGTGTAATGTCACAGCTACATGACATAAACTTGTGAATATGTAATTTTCTAATATGAACATGTGGCAAGTGTCCACATCACAGGTGATGGAACTTTGTTTGTTTTTTTTTTTCACCTCCCCACATTTCCCACAGTTATTTCTAGATGTTTGCCTCATCGTGTTCTGGGTGATGATTTCTCTGCAGTGTCACATCAATTTGGTGTTTTTATCTTTTCAAGCTTTAACTTGCCAGGTCAGCTGACAGTGACCACTTAGTGAAGTTTATACTGTGACAACATGAGGAGCAGTCGACTGTGTAAGCATTTGTAACCTGTGCATTTTCAAATCCAAATTAAGTATTTTTATGCCTGTGCAACTGTAGGCGATAATACAAGTAGCAATAGATAACTCCATTGGGTAGCTTTTTTTTTTTTTTTTTTTTTAAATGCTGTTCTGACTGAATACCATGTAAATATTTTTTAATCATGTTTTAATTAAAGTAAGTAAAAGTAGTAATGCCAGTAATGTTTCTCATTAGATATTTAATGTTGCTTTTTAATTTTGACCACTGTAGGCCACTGTTTCCACACTTAGATCTGCCATGGTTCTAGACAAAATTCAGAATTGAGTAAAGGGTTTTAGAAAGGTGTATATACTCTTCACCTGATTAGAGAGGGGAAAACAATTAAGTCTGATCCTTGAGACGTTGACCATTCTCTTTGCTCCAGGACCCATTGTGGTAATACAAAACTTGTTTGCTTTGACTGTGACTGGTGAGCAATACTTTGGATGTATTTTGATATATGACAGCAATAAATAAGAATATTAACTAGTCCAGGAAGCTGCCTATCAGTTCTGTGACAGCAACTGGGACAAAGCTAATCTGTACAAATGTTGCGGCATGAAATAAAGAATTACAGTATTTCATTTTCTTGTCTGTATTTGTTTATTTCATTTGAAAAGAGGGCATCTGCAATATTAACAGAAATGTTGGTGGCTGGCTTTAATGAGACATAAGTGAGTGTCTCTCTCCCAGAACAGACTGGACAGGAAGGTGTTTCAGCCTTGCTCCATATCGGGAGGTTTGTATGGCTGGGTGAGATGTCACATACAGCTTGGATTAGACATTTGACGTCCTAGGGCTCTGCATTGGATATCTGTCCAAGTGAGCCTTCCTTTTTTTTTTTTTTTTTTTTTTTTTTTTTTTTCCCCTGTCCCGTTTGGTTCTTTTGCCATCACAATTATTGTCTAAAGGCAAAGAAAGATTCCCAACGGATTTACTTTACCAAATGGACCATCCCAGCCTTGCCGTATTGGTCTATTTGATTCACCTTTGTTTTAATTTTTTATTTTATTTTCACTTGCTACTCACAGGACAGACATGACTGAGGGAAAGAAAAGGGAGAAAGAAAAACAGCGGGGAAGAGGAACGGTGATAAAGGGCAAAAAAACAAAAACTAACAAACCGTGAGCCTTCATTTTATTGGATTCTCCCATTTAATCCAAGCTCCCTGCCCCCTCATGCCTGCCATCTTCTGGGGAAGAGATGAGAAAAGATGAGAGCCCTAGAACTTGTTATATTGAGACACCGGAAGGCTCCACTGTCCTGATCACAGACAAGAATTGCCTTGAATGGAATTAAAATGTCATTTAATTTCAGTTTTGAAAGCACGAATTATTCCTGTTGTGCAGCAAAGTGGGAACATTGTTTCAGTTGACTATCATAACCCCGGATTCCATTTCCCCCTGCTTTTTATTTCCCAACCAATTTAAAAACATTTTCCCCATAAAATACTACAACTCCCATGATCCCTTCCTGATATCCCCACATGCATTTGGTTTCTAGGACAAAAGTCAGTTCTTGCCTGCTCCCGCTTCGTGCTGTTGCTGCGTTCAGCTCTGGTTCAGTTCAGGGATACAAGGGCGGGGAAAAAACGCTGGTTTCGCAGTGGAGCAGAAAAGCGCCGCCAGCAGCGAGCAGCCTTCTGGACCGGACCTTTAATAGTAAAACTGCGAAGAGCTATGTTACTTTTCCTGACTGCTGAATTGTTTTGATTTTATGAGCAGAAGAAGAAGCGACCAACAACCTAAAAGGTACGGCCACCTCGCATACCTCCAGTAAAGAGCTCGACGAGATTAACTTTGACATAAATAGTGCGTGGGAAAGCTCCCACTGTGTCGTCAGTTTTTGTTAGTGACTTATAGCTTTATGATAATACCTGTGAGCAAAATATCAAATATCATATATAAACAAGTTGTATCATTTATTTTGTTTATCTATTTTTAAAAATATTAAAAAATAGTCATTAATCTGTGTTCGTAGCTTGACCACACTGTAGCGTTTTTGGATGGATCTAGAGCGGCAGATGCATTTCTGGCTGCAGTGTTCGTGTGAATGGGGCAGTTTGTTCGAGAAAACAGACCTATTTCATTTGACTAAAAGGGCTAACAGCCACCAGGGATGCTGAACTTTATACAGTGTATCCTCTTTGAATGAATACACACGCAAACAGGGTCTCAGTCCAGACTTTTCCACCAGTGGATTGCAGTCTGGCCCGTGTTAGCTGCCACTGATGTGTCCGGTAGTGGTGGGCGGATCGATCCAAATATCGATAGTATCGATCCCAAGTCGGCATTGGTATCGGATCGATACTAGCCTGGTGATATCGATTCTTTACTTTGAGTTCTGCTCACTTACAACGCTGTGCTTTCGGCAAAAACTAAACAACCAGGTCGCTGGACTCACCGCTCCTGTGTCAGCGGAGAGCAGGCACACTTTGCTCCCTCTCCCCCACTCTTATGTTTCGGTGTTGCACTGACACGTGATGTGACTTAGACACTTTGGGGGTTGTTAAGTTGTTTACATATTAATTATATTTTTTGTTTTTGTTGTTGAGAATTTTAATTGTAATTTTTGTATTAGTTTAACAACAGTATTTGTTTTAATTTGTTTACTGGTTTGCGTGCACTTAAGATTTAAAAAAAAAAAAGATCGCCACCACGGCAGACCCGATGGCATTTTCATGCTTCGCAGCATCATTTATTCTTACAATAATCACACGGTTGTTGTAACAGTACATTCAACGGCTTCAGCTCTCCCGCTAGCAGCCGTACACATCACCACCACCAAACCTGCAGCAGCATCGCAGAACATGCCCTGCCACATACCCTCCTCGCCCACTTCACCTCACCCCGCGAGCAGGCGAGGGAATTGGCCCGGACCATCGGCGCCCCATGCCCCAGCCCAGCGACGGGGAAGTGTCCACTCTGGCGGTCGCCCGCGCCTCCAGCGGAAGCCCCGGAGCTGACCTGATGACCACCCATGACAAGCAGCAGCGGCGCCGCAGCAGGCGTGGCAGGACCCCCGCGCACCTCGACCTCTGTCTCCAGCTAGGCAGGTCCCGCTGGCGCGCCAGCCTCCTGCTCACCCCTAGCCGCGCGCTGTCCACACGGTTGCTGTAACAGTAGCCTACATTCAATGGCTGCAGCCCTCCTGCTGCCAGCTGTACACATCAACACCAAAAACAACAACAGCACAAGCAGCGCACAGGTTTTAAGCCGGCGAGGCATCATTGTAGATGCAGTGAAGGTGAGTCCATCTCACCTGCAGCAGCATCGCAGACCACGAGCTGCCACAATAATAAAACGTTTTTTATTTAATTATAAATAAATTATTTCTCCTAATTATGTCCTGGGTTTTAACTAATTAGTAATACCAAAGGAAACATCACAAAAAACACTTAAGGTTATGAAAATTAATTGCGATTTAGCAATTCAATGAGCCATACACCTTATTTATTGAAAAGTATCGGTATTGGTATCGGCGATACTGGCCCGAATTTACTTGGTATAGGATCGATACCAAAATATGCAGTATCGCACACCACTAAGTGAAGATCTTTCAAAGTTCTGTGGACATTTTCTGCTGTTTTGTGTTAAACCACTGTAAATGGAGTTAATTGCCAAAAAAGACACCTAATTTGGCAAAGAGCAATTTTAAATGGCATCATTAGCACATTGTTCCCAGCATCTTGTTCAAAAGACACATAATTTATTCCCATTTCTTCAGTTAAATCTATAAAAATTGTCAACGATGCCACAGTTGACAGACATAGTATTTTTCCACCAACAAGGTGATTCCTAAAGAGCTACAAGTCTTGGCACATGTGCACTTAGTCCTTTAAAAAATCTGAGGAAACTGGATAAGTATACAATAAAATAAGAAGTCACAAGACACTCTACAGTAGGTAAGAGGTATCTGAAAATCGTGCTCATAGTAAGTAAATCTAGCAAAGACCTGAGACAGGACCTGAGAGATGAGAGATGCATCTGGGCCTTCAGTTGATCCATCTATTGTTTACTGAAGCCTCATCAGAACTGGTCTCATTAGAAGGGCGGCTGTCATACAGCCATTCTTAAGGAAAGGAAAAAGGGAGAAAAGGCTGAGGTATGCTAATTTGCACATGAACAAATCAACGCACCCACTTCCAATTTTCCTTGAAAAATATAAGGATCCAAGGAGTGGTACAATGCTGTATATTGTTAGAGAACTCGGCTGTCAAACTCCTAAAGTTTGCAGATGACACCACTGTCATTGGCCTCATTCAAGATGGTGATGAGTCTGCATACCGGCAAGAAGTTGAGCGGCTGGTACTCTGGTGCAGTCAGCACAATCTGGAGCTGAACACTCTTAAGACTGTAGAGATGACAGTGGACTTCAGGAGACATCCCTCAACTCTGCTCCCCCTCACCATATCAGACAGCCCTGTGTCAACTGTGAAGACCTTCAAGTTCCTGGGTACAACCATCTCCCAGGACCTGAAGTGGGAGACCAACATCAACTCCATCCTCAAAAAGACCCAGCAGAGGATGTACTTCCTGAGACAACTGGGGAAGTACAGTCTCCCACAGGAGCTGCTGATCCAGTTCTACACTGCAGTCATTGAGTCTGTCCTGTGCTCCTCCATCACAGTCTGGTATGGTGCAGCCACTAAACAGGACAGGAGCAGACTGCAGCGGACTGTAAGGGCAGCAGAAAGGATCATCGGCACCCCCCTGCCCTCCATCCAGGATCTGTACCTCTCAAGAACCAGGAAACGGGCAGACGGTACAGAAGCCTGCAGACCAGGACCACCCGACACAGGAACAGTTTCTTTCCCCTCACCATCTCCCTTCTTAACAGTTGACCTGTCACACTGCCACTGCCAGACTGCAACTGCACCTTATGTACATTTTGTAGTATTCATTCCACCTCATTCATTTCTGTATTTTATGTATGTAAGTTAGATTCGTTATTTATAGTTTGTTTACACAGCTTTGTGTATGTATGTGTAATGTGTATATATAGACACGTGTGTGTGTGTGTGTGTGTGTGTGTGTGATTTACATTGCTGTGCTTGAGAGCCACCATCTACCGGAACCAAATTCCCTGTATGTGTCTGCACATATACTTGGCCAATAAACACGATTCTGATTCTGATAATGAACCCGGCCAAAGTTGTCAATAATGGGGTCAGCATTGGTGCAGGTAATCCTTATGAACCAAAGTTCAGGATTTGGACTAATTCAGCAGTGACTGAACTTTCCCTGATAACGACTGTGTTGAGTCTGTTCCTTCCCATTCCATGCAAGGCCACCTGGGTTGGCTGGAAGACTGTTTACTTAGCCTAGCAGGGCGAAGGACACTGTCTCAGCTGAACTCTGGACATGCACACACATACATATACACTGATATGCACACACTCATCCCCCCTCCCTTTCCAAACGCCTTCGACACTTATTCCCTTCTGATGCTGCACCCTTTACCCACCCCTGTTGCTTGTCATGTGTTTCTTTGGTGTATTAAGAGTTTTTTCATGTGCTTTGTGCAGAGGTGTTTTTTTTTTCTGTTCTCAAACTGATCTCCCTGTTGGAGCTCAGTCTGGGGGGAGTTATTTTTTTCTCCTTATCTTTCCTCATGTGGTGCATTTTCCATTGTTATACCTCTCTGACCTGTCTTTCCCATGTGATGTTTTGTGTAATGTATGTATGGTTGGAGGGTAAGATGGTGCCGCCATTGCATGCAATAGGTCGGCAGCCTTATGAAATTTCCCCTTGTGGGACTAATAAAGGTATATCAATTTAATTCAATTCAAAATAAGAGTAAGGGGGTTGTGCAGTAGTAAATTGATCACATTTTTAACGTGGATGGATGCAAACTACTTCTTTTTAAAAAAGAATTATCTATTTTTGGACAAAGTGACAAAATACAGGTACAGCATAGTACAGTCTATAGATGACAGATTCATGGCTACTACCTTAAATGATGCCTGGGTGTAGATGTTGTTTCATTTTTTTCCTCTGTCCTGTCTGTCATTCATTCTTGCAGACTCTCATCATGTTCACAGAGGTCCTACTTGCTCTGGTGATTGGTGGACTGATCTACTTCCTGGTTCAGAGGAGTAAGAATCAGGTCCTAACAACAGAGGATGGCTGGTGGGGTTCTGGAGCACCCCGTGATGCTGGGGAGGACGACACTATCCGCTCCTTCAGGGTAACCACCAGCGATCAAGAGCTGGAGGTTAGTTTTCCTCTCAGTTGGTCACACAGGATAGATGGTGCATTTGCTGCTGAGAAATTCCACCTCGCACAAATAGACTTGTACATCTTCTCTTATTTCTTGTCAGGACCTCTACAGGAGGATTGATCTGACTCGTCCTTTTCCCTCACTGGAGGACAGCCAGTTTAATTATGGCTTCAACTCGCAGTACCTGCAGAAGGTGGTGTCTTACTGGAGAAATGAGTTTGACTGGAGGAAGCAGGTCGACAAGCTCAACCAGTACCCTCACTTCAAAACCAAGATTGAGGGTGAGACTAAGCTGCCACATTCATGAAGAAGAATACTGTTGGTTGTCTCTAACCTGTTAAAAATCTGTCCAGGCATTGATATCCATTACCTGCATGTGAAACCCAAAAAGGTGCCAGAAGGGACGAGTGCTGTTCCACTGATTATGGTCCATGGCTGGCCTGGCTCCTTCTATGAGTTCTATGGATTGATCCCTCTGCTCACAGACCTGTCAAACCCACACAACCTCGTGTTTGAGGTGGTGTGTCCCTCCATTCCAGGGTATGGCTTCTCTGAAGCACCACATAAGAAAGGTGAGCCTGGGATTTCTTTACTTTGGCCACATCCCATCATCACTGTTGTAACAGTATGACTAGAGTCTTTTATCATGGTCAAAGACTTTAAAATAACCATATTTGTTGAAGGGGAAATAAAAAAAACTACCCTGCACCCAACTTGTTAATACAAGTTGGGTGCAGGGTAGTATTTTTGTTAATTGGTAAACCCTAAGCAGTCACAAAGTGTACAAAGGACATTAAATACACAAAACAGCGTAAATCCAGGTTGACCCTAATAAGCTAAGTAAGAAAGAAGGGACCTTCATCATCTTCCTATTCCAGACCCTGGAGAGGTCGCAGAGTGAAAAAATAAGAAATCAGAAATCAGGCACTTTTTCATATGTGCACACATGCACTTTTTATAAATGAGCAACATAATTAGCTGCTTCTCCACTGTGTCTCTCAACTGTAGTGGTTGGACTGCAGATGGTGGCAGCAGTACTCGCCAATTTTAGTGTAGTGCCTCATGAACCTCTTGCACAGCTAGATTGGAGTTGCCCTTTAGCTCACAGCTGAGCTCCAGATGTTAAATGTTGCAGTTGGTCTGACTGTAAGGATGAGATCCTCTCAGCTGATTCATATCAGTTATCACGATTAGATCAGAGAGACCTGGCCAGTGAGCCAGCTGGTAGAGAAAACAGGATGGTCAGTGGTTAGCAGCACTAAAATAAATGTTGGAATTCACCGTTAGTAAAGTCAGTGTGAAGGAAATGCAAGAATGCTGCGTTTTCTAACTCTGCCTCCATGTGAACAGGTTTTGATTCGGTATGCGCGGCTCGTATCTTCCACAAACTGATGAAGCGTCTGGGTTTCCAGCAGTACTACACTCACGCTGGAGACTGGGGCTGGTTGGTCACCACCAACATGGCTCAGCTGGAACCCAAGTATGTGATACAAGAGCTACACCAAATGTACTGGGTATAAATGACGTCTTATTGAGAAATATTACACCAAATTCTGAGCATGGCGATAGTTTTCTGTAGTATACTTGTTCAAAGAACAGTAGACCTCTATGAGGCATGCAAACATTTTTGTATTTCTGGACATCTTTTTTGTAAGCAGTTTTTTGTTGTTGTTTTTTTTGCTTCGCCCCCAGAACTGTCAAAGGCTTGCATTTGAACTTTGCCCCGCCCTCCAAGCCAGGGCTGTCCATGGCTTTGTCCATGATGCTTGGCCGGCACTTCCCTAAGCTGTTTGGCTTCACTGACTTTGATATTCAGCGATTATTTCCCTGCATGGAGAAACTGGTGGTAGAATCCATCAAAGAGACTGGCTACATGCATATCCAGGCCACCAAGCCTGACACTGTGGGTAAGAACTTGGAGAAGATGGTTTCAAGCAGCATAACCCAGTTCAAGTCTGACTGGGGAGCTTGGTTGCATTTTCCTTTACTTAATATACTTCTAATCTCCCTTCAAATTATTTTATTTGCTCAAGATTCCTAAAATATTTTGTGTACATTGAATTATATTTTACTTTCTGACCCTTGAGGTCGAGGGCTGAATGACTCTCCAGTGGGTCTAGCTGCCTACATTCTGGAGAAGTTCTCCACATGGACGAGCCATGACTTCAGGAACCTGGATGACGGAGGACTCACACGGTGAATACAGCAGAATATTAGAATATGTCCCACTAATATTAGTGGAACCCCACCCCAACTGGTGGGAGCAGATGGTTGCCCCTCACCTGAGCCTGGTTGTGCTGGAGTTTTCTTCCTGTTAAAAGGGAGCTTTTCCTTCCCACTGTTGCCAAAGTGCTTGCTCATAGGGGGTCGTCTGATTGTTGGCGTTTTCTCTGTATGTATTATTGTAGGGTCTACCTTACAAAATAAAGCACCTTGAGGCGACTGGTGTTGTGATTTGGTGCTGTATAAATAAAATTGGATTGAAGGTTATAAGAAGTTGTGAACTTGAGTAGTAGCATGCGTATTAGCAGTGCTGTCTATTCTGAAATAGGCTTGTTTCCTTAGTTTTTCAGTTGTCAGTAGTCTTATATCAGTGGGGTCATGTGTTGCAGGAAGTTCTCTCTAGATGACCTGCTGACAAACGTCATGATCTATTGGACCTCTGGCTGCATTATCTCCTCCATGAGGTTCTACAAGGAAAACTTTGGCCAAGGTCTTGATGCTCCACATGCAAAGTAAGTGAGAACAAATGCCAAATTCCCATAAAGCACATCAGCAACATCTTATTGGTTGAAAGGTGTTTGTTGTTAACAGTCTTTAACAGCTCTGTGCCACCCAACTTTGTCATTTAAAAACCTAATTTTGAAATATTCAGAATGACTTACTTGTTTAGTAAAATCTAATGCTGATTCACAACTGTCACCGTCTCCTCCCAGGATACCAGTCTATGTCCCCACGGGTTTCGCCTGCTTCCCCAACGAGTTGATGCACACGCCCAGGCTGTGGGTCAAACAGAAGTACCGTAAACTTGTGACCTTTACTCCCATGGACCGCGGTGGTCATTTTGCTGCTATGGAAGAGCCCCAGCTGATGGCAGAGGACATCCAGAAGTTCACAAAGATTGTGGAAGGGAAGGTGAAAGAGTAGAGGGTGGACTGACAAATACAGAAGTATGAATAGACATCAGCTGGGACAAAGTTCTGAGCAGTAAGTGGACATAGTTCATCTAGAATCAGAGTCTAAGCTTTGTATTTCTTATCTGAAGTGGATTCTGTAAGATAGGATAGCTCTCTAAGTGACACTATGATAAAGTCATATACAGTGTTAATGGTGAAATAATGAGTGGTGGCTGAAATTGAAAATTTGTTGAGAGGTTGGGTTACTATGAAAATCACAGCTTGTTTTCAATCTACTGTTTAGAATTTAAGGCTACACCTTTCATTCTTAAACTTGCAGTTTATTTTTATGAAATTTATGGAAAAGTTGGATGTAGTCTCTGGTGAAAACTAGAGCTTAAACCTGCATTCTTGCTAAAGGCCAGCAGGGGGTGGCAAATCTGATTAAAGAAATGATCCTGGTTGTATAGAAGTCTATGGAAAAACCGCACAGCTTGTCACTTGATACATGCACTCAGTAAAAACTTTACTGATAGGCTTTTGGTGTCAACTGAAGGTTTCATGTCTTGTTAAATATAAAATGATAGCATCTTTGCATTCTCTTTGATCTACTTGGAGTAAAGTAGGTAACAAAACAAGGTAAAATCGCACAGCTGCAATAATGATTGTGCAGAGTCTCTCAGTTTCTCAGTCAGATTTACCCTGCCCCATGATGTCTGGTTTAAAAACACCAAGATGGCAATAGTTGCGAGGTTGAAGTCAAGGTTTAAAATAGCTACAAAGTAGTGGGTGATGTGACAGTGGTTGGATCCATCTTTAATGTCTGTGATGTCTCAGTCGTCCAGGTCATCGTAGTCTAAGGAGCTTGGAAAGAAAAGCGTCTTTCTGCAACTTCCCACTCCATGAATCCAGGGGTCCGTTCACTAGTTTCTAACTTCCTTACAGCATTTCTCAGCCTCGTAGTTGTTAGAACAGTTTCTAAGCAGCTGCAGATGGGAGGTTAGGGGGCACATGGTGGGATTGTGTTGACAGCATAAACAAGGTGCCAGGCATTCCTCTGACTGATAGCACGAAACCTCTGCACTTAAGCCACAACAATAATAACACTTGATTGCCTTAAAGCTTCAGGTTATGTTTTAATTTTTTTTTTTCAGAGTCATTTAAAACTAACTTGGAAGTTGAAAACCTTTGAAGTCAGACGTCTGTTGCGACATTCCACAACTTCTTACGCAGATGATCCTTTACTGCCTTGGAGTTACTTGCCAGGGTCTGTAACGTGCATCAGATTTACATCTTGTGTCAGTTAGCTTTTGATTGGCGGCAGTTTACCCCACCTTGATGTTGGTGCAAGTTCATTTAAAATATATATTTTACTATCATGACTAGAAATTCCTCATTCGAGGCCTAACAATATAGTGACAGTGCTGCAAAACGAGTTAAATCACAATCAGAGCTCCTGATGTCTCTTTAAGAGTTTCCTTGTATATCTGCTGTTGCCTTTAAAAGTCAATAAAGATGTCAAATTCAGAACAGTAAGTTGCAATTTTGTGTATGTTGCCTTTCCAAAATCACCAGACTGACCTCTGGCTGCATTTTAAACCCAATAAAACTGACGCTGCTTTAAATTTCTGTATTTCAGTTTCAGTTTTTGACTCTCTGACACAGCTCCACTGCTAAAGACTCATTCTGAGAAGTATGTGTAAACTTTACTGTGTGTTTGCACGTTTCTGAAGTTTCTTCTGTGTAGAAATGTACGAAAGCCACAGACCCAAACTGGCTCCCAGTCTGCAGCTCATTTTGCAGTTCTAGGATTCTGTAATTCAGACAATGTTTAAAATGTCCCACATGTCTACACAGTCTGGACGTGTGATAATTCAAGTTGTGGTTGGAAATGGTAGCTAATGGGAGTGTTGGTTACATTACCACTTTGTCCAAAATTAACTTTATTGTAATTGTGCATAAGATTTTATTATTTAACAAGTTGGAGGGCCTTTAAAAAGCTGTTATTCAAGGTGGTCTTTGGTTAAGATGTGAAGCCTGAAAACTGCAACCTGGGATTAAATATTTAACAGTTTGCAAACAAACTCAAAAGTCTGATACCTCCAGATATCAGACTAAATTATATATTTAGTTGTCAACAATGGGAAAACAAGTAGCCCAGATTGTTTTGTTTTATTCCAAATCCGTGCTTTTTGGCTAACACTGAGCTTCATTGTTTGTTGTAATTATAATTGTGTTCTTCAGTAAGCAACCCAAGTCCAAATGTCTTTGGCTCTAGTGGAATGTTTTTTTTTTTTCACAAGTCACTCTGACCTCTTCAGAAAATATTTTAATCTTTCTGTGCTGCCAAAAGGTGTTCCTCCAGCCTCTGTGCATGAGTTTGTGTGTTCAGTATATTTCTTTGTATTGAAACGTTTTATCGTAGTTATAGTGTGTTTGTCTGAGGCCTGTATTCACCAGCTTGAGTGAGTTTCAGCAGAAAGCTTTCTAACTTTTCATTTCCATTCACATCATTTTCTAATGTAAAATGATCAGATTATGTAATCCGCTTTCTTAAACAGTCTTTTGTGTTTGTGGGATCTAATAAGTGAGTTATGCAGATGTGCTTGTCCAGCTTTGCATTATTAAAAA
This sequence comes from Copadichromis virginalis, assembly GCF_057382275.1. Classification (NCBI taxonomy): domain Eukaryota; kingdom Metazoa; phylum Chordata; class Actinopteri; order Cichliformes; family Cichlidae; genus Copadichromis; species Copadichromis virginalis. The sequence continues at coordinate 29,678,411 of NC_140632.1, read as the reverse complement.
GCTTATCCAGTTCTGAGTTTCAGTAATCCAGACGAGGGCTGAAATGCTCCACATGCCTGCTGTGTCTGTTCTTGCTAACCAGCTTGGGTGACCTTTGCTGCGTGTCACGTGCTTCTCTGTGAGAATAAAACCTTTGAGCAAAAAGCCTCGAAGGCAGATTTTGATTTCAGGCTCAGTTCTCCGTTTCTTACATGGAATAGGAAGCTGAGCCTCACTACTAGGGTTGCCCAAGATTTTGGATTTGACAGCTCTGACTACCTTGCTAATCCTAAACACTTGCTGGTGTGATGTACAGCATTAGCTTGCCACAAAATCAGATTCATGACTGTTCAAGTCAAAAGTACTCCAAGGCCATAAATGTATTTCTCACTGCTCCGTTACATCCCATGTCGCGCTGCCCCAGAATTCTGTTTCCAGCTGTTAGCACAGCTTTGAGGTTCCCAAGGCCCCCACAGTGCCCTGGCTCAGGACACCCTCCCAGAGCAATACTCCCCCAGGCCTGACTGCCTGCCTGCCTGGAACTCTTGGCAACCAAGCAGCCATGGGAGGATCAGGATGACCGGGCGGCTGAGATAAGGACCACATGAAGTTCCCCACATTACCTCACCCGATAAGGAAACGAGCAGAGATTCACGGAAAGCCAGAGTGAGAGAGGGATAGAGACAGAGACGGTCAGACTTGGGAGGATGTCTCTGGGTGGATGGTGATTCGCAGAGAAGCAGCCCTTGTTTAAGGGTCTGGGTGGAACTGGTGTCCCACAGAAGTCTCATGAACTCTCCAGAGGAGCTTGGAGCTGCCCGCAGCGGGAAATCATCTCATTAATAACTTCATGAGATCAGATGAGCATTTCTGCTGTTCTTCACTTAACTAGTCACATCTCATATCCAGATTTGACTTCAAAAATGTGCTCACACTAGATGAAGGGATGACCTCAGATTCTGTTTTCTTTTGGGTCCAGCAAAGTACCTAGGAAAAGAAAGTATCTCTCATAGCAATCTCCAGCACTGGAAAATAAAGCTTCATCCGTCCAATGAAAACACACTGAATGTAATTTAATTTCTCGAGACTTGAAGGGAATCTACTGCAGCACTTTGGCAGCACTCATGGCAGCGAATCCTCTGGAAGGTCTCATGTTGGTTGCAGAAAACCACCGGCTGGTTTCTGGTTGTGCAGCCGAGCCGCAGAGCCGGCAGCCTCTTTCGTCCCAGAGCCCAGCCTCCCCGCATGGACACAAGCTGAGCGTACGCAGCAGTCAGGAGTCCAAGAAGTGGGTGAGTTTGAAATAATGCTCCAGGTTTTTTTTTCCTCTTCTCAAATTCAAACATGACCCTGATTTTGCAGACAAATTATGCAATGCAGTGATTGATCACTTCCAGCAGCTGGTGGGAGAGTGCAAAACCTTTCTTGCATGATATGAAGAATTTCATGAGAACATCTAAAATATGTGTTTATTTAAAGTAGCCAAATATAGTCAGTATTTTTCTCAGCTGTGGCACAGCCTCATACAATGTGTGGAGGAGCTTCCCTCTTCTGAGGTCTGGTTCAATCAGTTTGTATTAACCGTAGTGACATGGAAACGCAGAGAAACCCAGACAATTAGAGAAGGGCGCTTGGAGAACAAACAAAGTAGTCACTGTGTAACCTTGTTGACTTACATGCGAGCAGCAGCGATCATGTGTGGATGTGTGCTGATGAAATATTTGTGACTGCTTGGGTCTGTCCTGCAGGTTGACCTGTTTTCTTCTCCATTAATGCAGAACTTAAAGAGAGAGCAGCAGTGTTTTGTACACTGTCAGAGCAGCAATAATGCAGTCACAAAATCAGAACGCTTTTGTTTCTTTTAGTAATACTTGATAATCAGTCTGCAGAAATGTCAGGTTCTCGGCGTGCTCTTTGCAGCAGGTACAATCAGTGTGCGGGTCCAGGTCAAACCCCGGTTCTGGTTGTGGGTCCGCGGTCCTGAACAGGGCGCTGAGGGCTCAGCACTCCCCGGAAAACGCAGCCCGAGAGAGGAGCAGAGTACGCAACCTGCGGCAGGCCTTTCACACTCTGCAGGTACAAAACACACACACTTGCCTCAGAGCTGTTACGTTACACTGCACTCTCAGTAGTTCTGCTGTACGCCCGTCTTTGGTGACGGCTGAAAAAGAGGCTGTCACAGCAGCTTCTCCCTTCTTTGCAGGCAGCTCTACCTTCAGTCCCACCTGACACCAAGCTCTCAAAGTTGGATGTTCTGGTTCTGGCTACTAACTACATAGCTCACCTGACAGAGACCCTAGACCAAGGAGGGATGCTAACGGAACACACGGCCTCAAGGCCGGGTGGATACCTGCATCCTGTTAAGGTTAGAAAGTGACAGCTCACTGCCTTCCATGCTATGCCCATTATTGTCTTACTCACATATATTATACAACTTGAAGACTTGCTAATTGGCCATCACTAGTCAATAATCTGTTCACTGTGCCTGCGCAAAATACTTGTAGCTACAGTCGAGTAAAAGAGGTTTTCACAGGATTCTCTGCAGTTCCTAGATGCACCTTTAGCGCTTGTTAAAAAATTCAGGTGTTTGTTAACACAGTACCACGAAGTAAGAGCTATACCTCAGAATCTCCAGGCATCAGTTAGCATGTTAAATGTTAACGTTTGTCTCCATAAGACTGAACAAGTGTGGCTTGTTCACACATTGAGTGTAATGAGCTGTTTCAAATATAGAATGTACAGAATTTCAGAATGTGTAGCTGTTCTTAGATTAAGCCTGTGATCAGACGTCCAGCATGACTCTGGATAAATGTGTGTCTCTTCTCAGAAATGGCCCATGCGTTCTCTGCTCTACTGTGGGAGTGTGGGAGAGCTGCTGTCAGCCAGTCAGATGACTCCACCTGGACAGGACAGGACACACCCACTGAGCCCTACCTTAGAAGGAGACGATGAGTGAAAGCCTGTTTTATGCTGTTTTATATCTTTAATCGTAACCAGCTATTGGTAGCAAAGGAGACATCAAAAGACACTCATGTGCAGAGATGGGCAAATTTCAAAGGATGTGGTGCACCGCTGCTGACGTGGGCTTAAAGACGAGCAAGGCAGACATTTTTATGTTACATATAAACAATGATGTTTTTGTCAAATTACTTTTTTTTAATCTAAATGCGGAAGTTAAATGAACTTTAATGAACCTGCAGCTAAGTTTTTACTTTCTGGTGTTGGATTTCTTTCTTTTAAATTAAATGTGGTCATGTGTCTTAAACAGAAAATAAAATGTGTTTGTGGAAAAAAAATCATATTCTCCCTGCAAGGAAGAGTCACCTGTTTGCTTTTTTTTTTTTCTTTTTAAAAAAAATAAAGTCTACGTTTGTGAGGTTTTCCTACTTTATTATTTGAATGTGTGTGTGTGCGTGGGGGGGGGGGGGGGGGTCTGATCACTGAGTGTTCATTACAGCAGTGCCACAGAATGTAACCGTTTACTTGCACTAGGACAGCAGCGACTCTTAACGGTTCACGCAGGTTCAATAATGTGTAGCGTAAGACCTCCTATACAACTCATCCCATCCATGCTCGACCTACCCCAGATGATCTCCTTGTAACATAAAAACACAGCGATTGTAATTATCAGAAATCACTCCAGAATAGCTCTGTGGTGTTTTTGAGCCTGTAGAGTTACTGAGCAGTAAAGTGAATATCACTCAAAATGTCCAGAGTGCCACCAGACCCCCACCAGCAGCTTGTTCACCGACCTTCCATCCCTCAACTTTTAAGTTTTAAGAGTTCTTAAGACTGCAGTAAACAGTAACGATGGAAAAGGATCCAGGTTGAATAGAAGTGAAATAAAGTTCTATTTATTATATGTTTTTGCTACAAAAATCACATGAATTCACTTTTATTTCTCCCCACCCCTATCCAGCTGCCCCACCAGTGAGGCCCACCCACAGTCTGATCGACACAGTTGTACAATACTGCAAAGACAAATCCAACAGTCCTCTGTTCATGTGACGAAATGTGACAACTACCAATTACAGTTTCAAATATAAATAAGTTGTTTCTGGGAAGCTCCTATTTGGAGACTTTAGCAACTGGTGATCTGTTCAGGTTCATGCACAGCTGGACTTACTTCAAACTAAATCATTCCAGTCTGTTGTAAGCAGTGACAAGTGCACTGGGGTCATCACACAGTTAAAAAAAGACGTTTGGTAAGAGAGAAGCAGATGTTGTATATCTGTTTGCGCCTTGAACCCCCCCCCAGAAAAAACAAAACAAAACAAATGCAGCTAAAAAAAGGAAGGTGAAATTTCAGAATCGTTTATGGACGTTTTGGATCTTTTACTCTGGAGATTCAGCATCATATACTCTGTGTGCAATTATAATAACTTTATTTCTGACTAAAACCCAATCGTATGATATCCAAAGACATTCTCCCATTAAAAAAAACAACCTCCCCTGACATTAGTGTGCTGTGATTGAACAACGCTTTGAGATAAAAACACTCCCCACTTTTTTCCCACTCAAGTCATATTTCACTGACTCATATTTGTGCTGAATGATCACGATGTCATTTTAAAAATAAGAACCTGAACCAGTAAGTCACGTGGATATGTTTGTCGGGTGTAGTACAGATGGGAGACAAGACTAACTGGAAGCGTCTCCCCCTTGAACAAAATGGGCTCAGCTCCACAAGCAACAGCCCAACGTTCAAGGCTACTTCTATAAATCTGTCTGGGGCTGGCTGGGGGGGGGGGGGGGGTCTCCTCGATTTCCCATGTGTAGCGATGACTAATTTGGAGCTGCCGCATTCTGACTACTACATCAGAGGTTATAGAGGGGCAAGCTGGACTATTTGGTAAAGCAACAACAACGTGAGTCTGTGAGTGTGCAAAAAAGTCAAAAAACAAACTCAAACCCTTGAAATGTTTTATTTAAGTTAGCCTGGAAACAGTGAATAATGACATGCTCATGCTGTTGTAGGAAAGTTTTTCTATCAACCGACATCAACACTTCCTTTTCTCTTTAAAGGACATGGACCACAGCTCTGAAAATGTCAAAAGTCTAATTTTATAAGTTTTTTTTTTTTAAACCCACTGTTAACTTGTTTGATGCATGATGTAGTTTATTTAATTTTTTTGTAAAAAATAAATAAAGGCTAAAGTTTTTAGCCTTTATTGGTGCAGGATAATAGAAAGAAGAGCGCGAGCTCAAAGGAAGACCAGGGGAAGACACACAGCAAGTGAGCCTCTGCATTAGCCTTACAACCTGTGGCTCAACCCAGTGAGTTGAACCAAGACCTCCACAATGTCATTTCCACCTGAACTTCTTCAACTACTTTCAGGATTTTCACTTCCACTGACCACATCCAAAGTGACCCAACAACATATATCAGTGCTTGCACTTAAATGTCATCTATTTCAGAATTTATATTTTAACCACTGCTTCATTCAATTCAATTCAATTTTATTTATACAGCGCCAAATCACAACAACAGTTGCCTCAAGGCACTTTATACTGTAAGGTATACCCCACAATAATACATGCAGAGAAAAACCCAACAATCACATAACCCCCTATAAGCAAGCACATTGGCGACAGTGGGAAGGAAAAACTCCCTTTTAACAATAAGAATTCTCCGACAGAACCAGGCTCAGGGAGGGGCGGCCATCTGCGGTGACCGGTTCATAACTTCTAAAGTTTCCTAAATGCAGTCTGTTCTAGTTGTTGTTACTCCACCGTGATGGAGGTGTTGTGTTCTAGGCTTGCCTGTCCATAAATATCTTGAGAGAAGTTCTTCACAAAAGTTAAGGGGAAATGTACCAGTTTGCCACCCTTTCTTTCACCAACACCCTGTAAATGTTTGGACATGTAGTAAATAACTTGCTGTAGTTTAAAAAATAAAAAATAAAAAATTGTAATATGTGCAGAAGACTATTTGGCATTATCCCTCAGAAATAAGCAAGGCCTTCCCTGAAAAAACAGCATTTCATTATTATTGAGGCCTTCACAGATTAGCAAGTTACCAGAACCATATGCACTAATAACCCCCATAAAACCATAGGCTTTGAACTGTGCCCTGGCAACGAGCTGGGTGGTCTTTCTCCCCTCTAGCCCGAAGGACATGCCCATTATTTCCAAAGATGAACTCAGAGTGTAGCTGGTTAGCCCAGAGGACAGTTTTCCTACATCTCTTCAGTCCATTCATCCCTGGCTTTGGGCCTTTTGCAGTGTGTACAAGAAATTGCCTCTGTAATTTGATTCTTTTTTAGACTACGTGCTGTAGATGATGGCGTCCACAGATTGTTTGCTACATTATTATTAAAAAAGGTGAGATGTTCCAACTGCTGTCTTGTTTTTTGCCATCTCTGTCTGACCATTTTAAAAATGTGTTGCTGTTATCAATATCAGAATGAGCGTCAAACTCATAATTAGATTTTTTGGTTTTACAATATTTTCTCTTAAGTATGGACAGATGGGGCTAAAATAATTTTATTGGATTCTGTTCATTTATTATGTGTGAGTTTAGATGGTGTCCCATCTCTTCTGATGGTGGTTTTATCTTAGGTGTACTTAAAGTAATACATACACTGCATCAGAACGCCTACACTCGATGGAACAACTCCATGTACAGGCCAGTGAGAGCCCTTAAAGTACACTCTGTATGTGTGTGTGTGTGTGTTTGTCCATGCTTCCTTCTAAAGACAGCTATTTATGCCATTGGAAGAGCTTCAATAAAGTGTGTATCCAAAGTGTCTACCCCCTCACCGCCTCATGCTGGGAGATAATAGACATATTTTTACTATCTTGTGCTCATTATGGCCGGTACATGCTGATTACGGGCTCGATTTATGAAGCTCTGAGGCCACACTCCCCTTTACTTTGGCTGGACCTCTGCTGGAACTGTATGGAAGTCCAGGGAGATCACAATGAGCAGGAGGAGGAAGAAGATGAGTGGAGAGGAGGATGATGGAGTAGAAGGGAGGGTAGAGGAGAAGAGTGTGAGAGTAGAGAGAATGGGATAAAAGATAAATACAGAACAAGAACAAAGGACAGGAGAAGAGAGCAAAAAAAAATGGATAGGAAATAATAAGACAGGGAGATTTGGGGGGGGGGGGGGGTAGTAGAAGAAAAGCATGATGCTCTGCAATTATTCTTTTTTGCTTCAGCGTCTGCTTCTGGATCACATTTGATCAGTCTCAGATAACACAATGCTCAACTCAAAGTTATGCTTACAATTGAGCATAAGTGAATTATCACCAAGCTAAACTTGCAGGATTAATCCTGGATACATGATCTAATAATTAACAGGACATCTTTCATTCTCTTTAATTTTATATTTAACTGTGCTTTTAACTTCCGCAGAGTTTTTCTGCGCTCAAACCAGCGTTCCTCCCTGTCCAGGATGTTACATCCTCATCACTGAAAGAGTGTCGACTGGCCTGTAGGTGTAAATAGACTGCAGAGTCCTGGCCTGAGGAGGTAGCTCTTCTGTGTTGTGCCATCCGCTTCGCCATCCAGAGGTTGTTTGGTTTCCCTGATGTATGAATCCTGGCAATCCTCCTGGCACTTACCAGCGTACACTATGTTACTCTGTTTGTGTCGAGGGACCCGATCCTTGGGGTGGACCAATTTTTGGCGCAACGTGTTTTGGGGTTTAACAGCCACTGAGATGCGGTGTTTGGAAAAAATGCGTCTCAACTGTTCCGATACTCCTGACACGTACGGGATCACTACAGGTTTTCGCTTAGTCAGCGCTGGTCCTTCTCTCCTGGATCGGCTGGAGCTTTCTTTTGGAGCCTTCCCAGCTTTGACAAAAGTCCAGCTGGGATAACCACATTTACTCAGGGCCTTCTTGATGTGCTGTTCTTCTGCTTCCCTGGCCGCTGTGTCTGTGGGGATGGTGTTCGCTCTATGTTGTAGCGTCCTGATGACACCCAGTTTATGCTCCAGTGGATGATGAGAGTCAGACCTTAAATACTGATCCGTATGCGTAGGTTTCCAGTACACATCAACTTTTAGATGTCCCCCATTACTGATGGAAATCTCACAGTCTAAAAAGGCTAACCTGCCACTTTTCATATCCTCCCTGGTGAATTTGATGTGTTGATCCACCGAGTTAATGTGATCCGTGAATTGTGGTACGTCGTGAGATTTGATTTTCACCCAGGTGTCATCCACATACCTGAACCAGTGACTTGGTGATTTTCCAGGGTAGGACAACAGAACCCTTTTTTCCACTTCTTCCATGTACAAATTGGCCACGATGGGTGAAACTGGGGCACACCCATGTTTCTGCCTGTAGTACTGACCCCTGTTTGTGAAGTAGGTTGAACGAAGACACAGTTCCACAAGCAAACACACTTAGTCGATGCTGAGAGTGGTCCTGTTGCTGAGGATGGGGTCATCCTGTAATCTCTTACAAACTACCTCCAACACTTCTGTGACTGGGATGCAAGTGAAGAGAGATGTAACGGCGTACGAAACAATTGTTTCATTTGCCTCCATAATGACATCTCTCACCTTCTCAATGAAATCCAGGGTGTTTGATGTATTTTCATGTACTTTCATGTTTATGTATCTTCAGTAAACCATACAGACTTGGTGTAGATTCCCCTGGGTATAGCCTGTGGTACGAGGTCCGGTCAATAGCATTGTCTCGTTCTAACTGTTTCAGACAATATATCACCCTCTTCCTGTAACCACTTCCTGGGTATTGTTTCAGTAAGTATTTTCATCACTGAGCAGTGACAACATTTTCTCATGATAGTCTTTCTGGTTTAGCAATACTGTGCACCCACCCTTGTCTGTCGGAAGGATGATAATGTTGTTGTTATTACTAAGTGATGTGAGTGTCTTCCTCTTCTCCATGATGTTGGATGCTGGGGGCTTTGCATTGCTGAGACAGGCCAAAACCTTTGTCCGTAGTTGCTCTGCTTCCACTTCTGCAATATTGTTGTTTCAAATTGCTGTTTCTGTGGCTGTGATCAGTTCCACTAGCGGGATTTGTCTTGGCGTGACAGCAAAATTCAGCCCTTTAGCAAGGATGTTTTTCTCTGTTTGGGTGAGCTGTCTGTCAGACAAATTCTTCACCCACTTGTTCACATCCTCGGTGTCGCATCCTTCTCTCTTCTGGCCATTGAGGACACTCTCTGTATTTTGCTGTGGTTCCTGACGTACAACAAGTAAGTCAAACTTCCTTTGTTGCCTGGTTTTAGACTTTTTGTGCTGTGCTAGACGAGCCTTCTCAGTGAAATCAAACACCTTTTTAAGAGTACTTTCATCTAGAAGAATCGTAAGTCTTTGTCAGATCCACTCCTCGTGAGATTAAGCAGCTGGTGCTGTGCCCTCTGGAGGATTTTTGTTGCCCGGAAGCCTTTAACTGAAGAGCTCATTTGCAGACTTTTAGGAGTAATCCTGTATTGTCTGCATCTGAGGCTGAATCTCAGGTGGTTTCTGCAATCCACATTCTTACATGCTGTTTGCTCATACTGACGTACAAGCTTTAGGCAGTCCTTGCCAAAGTGGGTTAAAATGTCTTGATGCATTCTCAATCATCCAGGTAAGTAAATCTCCAAAAGATGATTCTGTTCGTCTGGACGTAGCGTTTTCAGGGGGAGAAACGCTTCGTCACTCATTCAAGTGACTTCTTCAGTCTCAGCTGACACTTATGGCCATTGATCAGTGGTCTTTGGTCAGTGGTTGTTGATCAATGATCGTGAGAATTTGCATAATCATGTTGAAGGAACTGACCTCCCAGCCCATTGTTCTTTCAGTGGGCTGGTTTCAGTCATTATGCAAATGTACTGTTTATAAGATTGGCAAAACCTGCAGTCAGCTGAGGTTGAAGAAGTCACTTGGATGAGTGACGAAACATTTCTCCCACTGAAAACGCTACGTCCAGATGAACAGAATCAACTTTTGGAGATGATTCACCTCAGGATCTTCTTGATGCATTCTCAGTTTTTAAGGATAAGCTTAACATTTCTGTCAGTGCTGTTTTTTTCTAGCCACGTACATAAAATGCGATTAGTCAGGATACAGATGTCCTCCCCAGCCACTATATTGAAATGCAGTGGGGGAGCACATCAGCTTCCACAAACTGCAAACTGGGTTTTTTCTACCAAATAACCTCCCAAATTACAGACTGTACCTTTAAGCTGAAAGGCTCAGTAAGGCATGTCAGTAAGTACTGAGAGTATAAGCCTTATCAAACTAAGAGCTGCAGCTAAACTTTATGGCTTAATGAGGCTTAATATCAGCTGAGATAATGAGATCCAGAAAAACGCCTATCACATAGCAATACTTAGACCAGCGGTCCCCAACCCCCGGGCCTCGGACCGGTACCGGGCCGCGAGAGTTGAGGCTCAGGTGTGAAATGTTTGGTTTTCAGGGTTTTTATCGGTTTTCAGCGTTATTTTGTTATCGTTTTTATCGTTAACTCTGTTTTCCTGGGTCTTTTCACATGTGTTATGAATAAATCTGCTTTTTTTCGGTACCGGTACTAGTTTTATTTTGCTGTATTTATCCGCGACACCTTAATAAAGGCCGGTCCATGAAAATATTGTCGGGTATAAACCGGTCTGTGGCGCAAAAAAGGTTGGAGACCGCTGACTTAGACCATGTAATAAGCAACTAAGCCAACACCAGACAACTTAGTAAACCATGAGTCGAAAGCAGGCCAAATCACCAAGCTTACTCGCATTACACAATAATTTTAGCCAACTACATACGAGCTGCTCTGAACAGAAAGTGTGCCCTGTTCATACTTTGTGTAAGGAGAGTCCTGTGTGTCAGTGTGCCAAGAGACTTTTTTATTGTTGTTTGATGAATCCACACACCAGCAAAGATATGGCATCTTGGAAGAGTTTCCTGGAAGCTGCTGAACTAAAAGAGGCATGCAGCTGCAGAACAACAGGCTATATTTCTTTGTGCCCAGTCTGAGAGAGCTGGAGCTGTAAATTAAAGCTTTTGTTTTTATGTGCAGCCAGTTCCATACCCAAAGGCTGTATCTGTATGTAATTTCATTTCTTTCATACTCAACGCAAATTGTCATGTTCAGCTCTATGAAACAGAACATATGTGCAAAGTTTAGAGATTTCATACTTTTGTTTCACTCAATGTTATAAATGTTCTTTTCAAGATATATTTATTGAGCAGTTCACATTTGTATGACAATGGAATTTACAGAATCAGATAGTAGCTCTGTTATTTTGTATATTTTGTACATTAAGATTACATAGCATAACAAAATATAACAAAACATGACTTAATATGATACAATACCCTCCCACGCACCCACAACCCCAGTCCCAGCTAGTTTGTCATAATGAGAAGCCAAAAAACTATAACATGGTTATAGCTGCAGAAATGTAGAGGTGCTCAAATTTTACTGAAAGAGGAGAGTCTGTCAGAAAGAGTATCTCATATTTGTTCCACATGTAATGTATTTGCAAGGTCATTAAGCCAGAGCTTTAAAGAGGGTGCATCTCTCTTCTTCCAGCGAGTGAGAATAAGTTTCTTTCCGAAGAATTTGAGACATTGAATCAAAGATGTCGACTCAATATTTTTTAACCTTGGGACAAAAAAACAAAACTGTGGCAACATATCTTCAGTTAGGGAGCATTTCTCGCAGGTAGGTTACATAAAATATACGCTGAAGGTCTCTCCTTTCTCTTGAAAAGTGTATACGATGTAAAGCTTTAAATGGAATCAGTGTCTTGCATTGTAGGAGCATTTATGGCTATTCTGCAAACCTTCTTCCTCTTGAATGTCTGTGGTTGCGATATCTAATACTTGATACCAAATTCTTCTTCCCATTTAGATTTTGAGCATACATTGTTGATTAAATAAAACCATGCCATTTGTCATATAAATTGTGTCTGGCTCTTCTTGTGGTTCTTATTTTCCACTGTGGCCATTAAAGAAAACAAATTTGCCATCTCTGGAGTAAATGCATGCCTGCAGACTGCTCTACAGCCACCCATAAGCTTACACCACCTGGTATTCCCAGGCGGTCTCTCATTCAAGTACTAACCAGGCCTGACCCTGCTTAGCGTCTGAGATGATGCTCAGGGTGGTATGGCTGAAAACTGGCACATCACATTCGGTCCACACAGACATCCTGGATGAAATGGACTACCTGTGCATACTCTGCAGGTTTCAGGTATCGCCTCATACTACCAGCAGTGACACTGACCATAGCCAAATGCAAAACTCGTGAAAACCACCTGTCCTCCACCTGTAAAACACTTCCTGTTTTGGGGGTTGGTCTTTGTTGTCCCTCTAGTGCAGCGGTCCCCAACCCCCGGGCCTCGGACCGGTGCCGGGCCGCGAGAGTTGAGGCTCAGGTGTGAAATGTATGGTTTTCAGGGTTTTTATCGGTTTTCAGCGTTATTTTGTTATCGTTTTTATCGTTAACTCTGTTTTCCTGGGTCTTTTCACGTGTGTTATGAATAAATCTGCTTTTTTCCCCCGGTACCGGTACTAGTTTTATTTTGTCGTATTTATCCGCGACACCTTAACCCTTTAAGACCTACCATAGAACCAAGTCCGCCAGAGCTTATATTATATTTTTACATGCTGTGGAGCCATTTTTGGGAGCATTTCAAGTTGATATACATGTAGCCGCTAAACTGGTGGACCTAAATCTTCACCACCACGTCTGTATACATACAAGCAGAAAGGGGAGTGAGTGGGTCAGCGCTCAGAGCACAGAAACTTAGCTGGCTTCAAACACACCATTTATTTTCCATAAAAAAAAAAAAAAAAAACCACAGCCAGAGTTACAAATACAAGCTAAAATCCCCGTATACAATAAAAATAGTGTTTGCAACCCGCTAAAAACCCGGCCGGCCGGAATGATTTAAACACTAAAAACACAAAGCTGAATGAATGTTTTTCCCTATGCTAAAAACTCCCCCCAGGGTCCTAATTCTCACAGTCCAGCAACACGCGGGCAAATTCTCCTGAGCTGAAAGAGACAGGAAAGGAACTCCTTCTCCGGGATGGGGAATCTCGCCAGCAGAAGACCAGGGAGGAGGCTCCTATCTCTACCTGACGGTGCGCGATCGTGCAGTCCAGCCACTCTCCACACCCGCGCACGGCCTCCCTCGTAGCTCCGCCCTGAAACAACAGACACGGGCCAGCAACGTTGTCGGCGCAGCCGCTGTTACCCTTCCCCGGCAAAGCTACTCCTAGCGCCCAACAGTGGGAAAGCGATACTCACAGATGCAGGCAGAGGCGTACCCCTGCCCTACTGTGGATTTCACGCGTCGCCTCCCACGGTCGCTATTCTGTCCGTCGGGACTGGATCGCCGGGTTATGCTGGCCGATCGCTGAATGTCTCGTGGCGCCCCACAGTCAGGCCGGAGGTCCTTCTGTTCATAAGCTGGCTTGCACACGTTTTGTTTCCAGCTCTTCACTTTTCGTGTGTCTCTCTTTCAGTCTTTGCGCTCACCATCTCCCTTAAGTCAGTTTGGCGGCTGATAGGCCACCTCGGGGAACGCCCCCACCTCACAGGTGCCTACAATTGTCCGCTTAATCCACAGTGGAATAAAAAAAAATAAAATAAAATAAAAAAAACAACATTGTTCAATCAACACTAAACACACACTATAAATATGGGGATAAAATCATGCAATAGGAATATCAATAAACAAACATTCAATATCACTATTACAATAAAATCATGCAAATAAAATCGACACTATGTACCAACACAGTCTAATCCAAAACAAAATATAAAAACACAATTTTCCACTGTGTGACATACATCAATACAACCGTTATAGCCCAAATTTTAATAATATGTCTGCATTAAGTGCATAGTAACTACATAAATTGCAAGAAAGTGCAATAAACTACAAAAAAAATTTAAAATCGTTTTTGTTTTTTTAACATATATTTCTAGTTAGAGAAATTTAAGAGGCTTATCCCTCAAAACTGTAAGTACAAAAAAGTTGCACAAAATAGTTTCCCACCACAGGAAATTTATTTTAAGTGTCTTCATAGTTTTATTTTTGAAATACACCAATTTTTATACACTGCAGGAAAAACGAAAATAAATATAATAATGCAAATTTGCAAAAAAAGCAGCATATGCATCAAAATAAACAGTTTCCAGCAGTGCAATATGAGTCCTAAGCATCCCAGAAACGACACACAAAGTCATAAAGTCAAACATAACTTTTAAAAATACCAGTATAGGCTCATAAGGCCTTGATAGTAAAAAACTACATTTCCGCAAAATGACGTCACTTCCGGTTTCGGGCAGGACATGGATGACACGATAGTTCGTGCTGATGGACGTAGGAAGTGTTACAAACAGCTGATCGGATGGCAAAGCGTGTTTCTGGAATATTATGTTTTTGTTGCTGCAAGCTTTGCAGTTTTTGCAAAGCTATATGTGGAAGGAAACTGTGACCTAGGACAAGCTGATGGCATCAGATGTAAGTACAACAAATCCGGTTTCATATGCAAAAAAAATTATTGCGCTAGCTTATGTGGTTGCAGTGCTACCGGGACCGGCTTTGAAGGGTTAAAGGCCGGTCCGTGAAAATATTGCGCTTTAACCAGTCCGTGGCGCAAAAAAGGTTGGGGACCGTTGCTCTAGCGCACCTGTTGTTCATTTCACTAACACTGATTAACAACCCCTCTGATACTTTTCTGACCACACCCTACAAGTTTTATTGACTCAATACACTTTGATTCAATAGTTCCCTTGTTGTATTTAGCAGTGCATATAAATAATGTCTTTGTATTTTCAATGTGTATAGTTAAATAACAAAACACAGGTAAGCTGAAGCTACAAATCCTTCCATTTCAACAGGTGTGTTAATTACTAGAGAAAGAAGATGAGGTTTTGCATTAGTGCCACTAAAATTAGGTTAATTTTCACAGCAATGAAGTTGACAGACACAACCATGAACATTCTTTAATTTATCATTTTTTTATGCCATCTCAGTTCAATCAGAAATCTAATAATCATACATCTGAAAAACAGTGAATCACGACAACAGGTTTAATAATAATAATAAAAAAGTCTGTTTAGCATCACACTCCTGCTGTTGACAGCAGCCGTCTGTTCTTCGATCAAATTCACTTCTGCAATACGCAGACTTTGGTCCACTCCTGGACAGATGTTTGAGTACAGACTGCAATATGGTAGAATCCTGCTAAATTCATGAAGAATACATTGAGTTGGAAAAAAACAAAACTTTATCACAAATGAAGGCACAGCCAAAGCAGAGGAGTTATGTGGGCTCCAGTGCTTATGGAGGTTCTCTCTTTTTTGGAATACACAAGAGGAAGAATTCTTGTTGATGGGAAAACAAATGTAATAAATATTGTTCCAAACAATATTTATTGTTTCAGGAAATTACTAAGTGCCATTGCCGTTTCACTGGAAAAAGGCCAGAGAGGAGCGCGCATCGACATTTTCAGTTTTAAACTCAATCTCCAGAACTACAAACGCTGCCTCCAACCCGTTTCACGTGGCTTGATAGCTGCAGGCTCACATTTCAAGTAGCAGAACTACTGACTTCTTGTGCTTTATTAGACATGTTAGTATTTATTATAATCACAGTGCTGTACCCTGTCCAGGCCTAGAAATGACACATTTAACAGCATTAATAATAATAATAATACAGCACACCAACACTTGAACTTTGATCCCTCACATCATAAAGGGCGTTTATTACTCCAGGCACACACTTCAAGTAATTTCAGGTATGAAGGAGGATTTGATACTACGCAATCATAAAGAAACTATACGTCATCAAGTAGTTCTACAATTATAGGAACCATTAAAAAAGTTTTAAATTGTTGCGAATCTGGCAGAATTTGGGAAGCAGTGCACACAAACACATGCAGAAACACACACACCAACAACAAACAGCGTGACAAACATCATTTGTTCCCATAAAACAAACCAACATGTATTTTACATCCCACTTCTGCCGAACATTCACAAAAACCTTTTTATGGTTCTTGCATATAGAATTCCACATTTCACGTCAAGAAATGTGGATAGGCTTTGTGTGAAATTACAAAAATATACAAACATGACCTCAAATACATGTTCTGGTAAAAAACAACAACAAACAAAACGGAAAACAAATCAGAAAGAATGAATTCATATTCTATATGCTTTGGATAAATCGAGGTATTCAAGTCTCGGGATGATGGTACAAACATGCTGGTTCTGTAAACGGACAGCTGCTTACAAGGGGCCAGAGTTCCATCAGACAGGAGTTACGGTGGTCTTGAGTCTCTAACCTTTGTCTAATCATTTGTTGGACTAACTCCAGGATTTTCTAAGGCAACCAAGACATCCAAGTCTTAGTTCTGGACTACTGAAATGGGATGTGGGTAAACAGTGTAGACATGCTTCAAGTGAACTCTCTGGAAACATGCCAGACTACTTTGGCCGAGCAAACATGGCAAATAAATGAACTTGTGTCCATTTGGAAGAGCACAGACGGTACTGACTGAGAATCATTGGACACGCAAAGACATCTAACACCAGGACATGACTTCAAACACTTAAATGATGATGGCCAAGAATTCTGGGATTCCAAAAAGTTTCATCGATAATGAAAATATTCAACTATACACAATATTACTCATGTTAATCACACACTGTCAATGACAGCAACCTGAATTTAAAAGAACGGGCACTTAAAAGAAGCTCGACACAATGTTCTAAGCAGCGACCCCATCAGTTTTAAATACATTACGTTACTCTCTTGTGGTCCATGATGGCTTTGGAGCGATACTGCCATCAGATGGGGGCAGAGGTGAATCTATAAGCAACTGTGAGAACTGTCCACAGTTCCTGTAATGGACTACACTGAGCTACTTGTGCTTAAACATGCAAAGCTCATGGAAACACAGCTAACAGGAGTTCAGCTAAAACATTCGCTCAGTGAGGCACTTTAGCAGGACTCCAACAGATCCTGACAGATAAACCTGGATATGTGCAATCACACTCACCGGAAAACTACACAAAATGAAACCAAACCAAGTTACCATCATAGCAGCTCAGCAGGATACGAAATAGTCTGTCGTTTTTTTGTTAGCTCTGCAACAAACTGACAACATGTCCAGGGTGTGCTCTGCCTCTAGCCCTATGGCAACTAGGCTCCAGTCCCTCCACAGTAATTGGAGAAAATGGATGGATAACTGTGAGGTGTTCTGCTAGAGGTGTGCGTGTTTGTGTTTTTCTTCACGCATCACACAAGCTTTCCAGTCTTTTGTCAGTTGGTTGCTGGTATCAAATTCAAAACATTAAAATTTTTAAATTTAAAGTCTTCTCTGGACAAGATTAAAGTTCATATTAAAACTGTGGAAAAAAAACTGAACTACTGTTTATATTTATCAGCATCTCTTCAAGCAGCTCATCAGAAAAGGATGCTGGGAGTGTTTGTGCAGTTTTGTGTATCTGACGCAGCAGAGCACAACGACTACTTACTACAATTAGTATTCAGTGCATTTACTGACTGGGATTTTAAACTGGAACATAAAAGTAGTGCTAAATGTGTGAAGGTTATGGATGATATTGGGCTCTTTTAAATACGCTGAGCAGGTTATATTGTCCCAGTGTAGGAACACTGGAGTAAAGTTAAGGATTTACTGAGCTCCATCCAATTTCACTGCCAGCTGGAGACTCCCTCTCTGCCCTCATCAGAGTTCGCAGCTCTACTTTAACGGACTTATATTTAGACATCTACATTAGCAGCTAGAAGGTGACTATTCAAACAGAGGTCCTGTTAAGACACTACACTATCATAGAAGCACAATCCTGTCATGCCCTCTGTTAAAGTTCAGTCTGTTTTACTTTTATTATTTTCTCTTGTACATGTTCTAGAATTTGTGCTTCCAGCATCTCTATAAAAATAACACATTTTATATTAAGTATCTGTTAACTAGCTGATTCTCTGTTTTTTGTCGAGCACAAACATGAAAGCCGCCCAGTCTGTTACTTCAGACTGAACCTGTGGGGACATGTCTAAAAAGCCTGTTACAAATGGAGAATAACCGGTGGAGTTCTGCTGATGCCTGTGCTTCCAAAGCTCAGTTCCAGCCTGGCAGAAGCTCATTTGAAGTTGTTTAAGAAAAATAATTGTGAGTAGCAACACTCAAATTTAGTGCCACAGAATCATTGCTGATTTTTTTTTTTTTTTTTTTAATCTGTTGCACTTCTCACCAAGAGAGAGAGACTGCACAGAGTAGCAGTTGGTCTGAAAGTGTATTTGTGCATCAAAAAAGAAAAAGAGGATCACAAGGCTGTCTCCTGAACCGTGTGAGCCGTCAGCCGGCACGAGGGCCAAGCCCTCGAATCCTCCGAGTCGTCCTCCTCCGTCTGTGCTCTGTCGCTCTCCATCTCCTTCTCCTCTGTGACAGTGTCTTCTTTGGAATAAGCTTCTCCGTTGCGGTCCTTTTGGGCCATTTGATAAGGCTGTGTCTTGCTTTGTGTGGGCTGGCCAACAAGGGTAAACACACTATTGAAAGCACAAATACTGAAAGACGAACAAAAGTGGAAACAAGTGGAAATATGAGGTTACCTTCTGAGCCAGAGGAGTGATACAGCAAAGCTTTTCTCTGTAGCGGTCGGGCAGAAAAAAGAGCAGCGTGCCCAGGACGGGGTACACTGTGCCCGGGGTCAGCTCCTTCTCTTTCATAGGCCCTAGTATGATGACAGTAACAGGGTGATATGTGCAGAAGAGGCTGACTGGACCTTATCAGAAGAAATCACACAGTTTCTGTAACCCATAAACAATGTTGGGGAGTAACGGAATAAATGTACTGGTGTTAGGTATTTAAAATACAAAATATGAGTAACTCCATTACAGTTACCATTTAAAAAGGTGGTATTCAGAATACAGTTACTTTGCTGAAATAAAGGGATTACACGGCTGTATTTTCCTGTTTCATATGTTCGACTATGCCCTCTCTATTTTTGGTTTCCACGCCCCAAACAAAACATGCATTAAGAGGCTCTAATGCCTGTGTCTCAATCTCGTGGCCCATGTCACCCCTACTTGCGGCATATTACTTGAAATATTTTAAAGAATTATTCACAAAAATGATTTAATATGAAGGCAATAGAAGCTGCATTCTTTAGGGCTATCTAAAGAATGGGCAGTGTAGTCCGTGCTGCAGGGAGAATGGACTGCCATACTCGTTATGTGTTTGTGAGCGCGAGGAGGGAGAAAAAGGAGAGTCGAAAAGTACGAGTTGTCATCGACCAGAAGCGGGAGATGGAAGTATGCAAATATAATAATAACCACTGCAGCCAAAAAGAGTGCCTGACGAGCCCAGTTGTAAGTAAGCTATTAAGACTCGACTGTACACTCTTTTTTGGTGTTTTTCTCTGAAACAATAAGTTTTGTTGAAGCAGCCTTTCAACACCTCTCTCTGTCTCTCGCTAGCAAAGTTGACCCAGAAAAAAAAGTAAAGCTAGTTTTCGGCTACGAGCCCGACGTATTAGCCAGAGGTCCCTTTACTACGGACATGTTTTATATACGCGTGAAACAGTTTTCTATACGAGAGCGCTGCAAAAAGTGCAGCCTTACTGTAGCCGTCCACCCTACTGTTACTCATTTTATATTAAGATTTAAAAATCTAGTCGGTGTTGGTATGGCGAGTAACCTTCAGTAAAAGTAATAATTCACACAGCAATAGTACGTTCACGTAGTTTAAAAAAAAATGGATTACCTATTATATTATCAAAGTATTCAGAATACGTTACTCTCATTGAGTAACATAACGGAATACGTTACAAAATACATTTTGGGGCATGTATTCTGTAATCTGTAGTGTTGAAAGTAACCTTTCCAACACTAGCATCCATATGCTTTATGGGCAAAGGTTCTTATAGTGTACACATTAGCTATATGACCAGAATGCCAACATGGTGCAATGAATACGCAATTCCATTATGCTACGCTAGCTAAGACAACATTTAGTCAACAGCACATCACACCTATATGTGAGAGTTATGAGTGTATTGGTCATTTCACAGGTCAAAAAAAAATCCCAAAGTTAATGTTAAATTATTAATTAGTACTGGTCAAAATCAGTTTTTGGTTTAAATATAATGACGCAGAATAATAATTTATGATTAGAGTTGTAACACAAAAGTGGCTAATGCTAAAGTTTTCCTAGCTAGTCATATCCTGTAAATGGAGCCAATTCTCTAACATTAATGGCAGAGTCATTATATTGGCCAAGTTGGCTGGGGAATCAAGGTGTCCACTGGGTTAGTGGAAAAGAGGAAAGAAACAATAAGGTTATATAACAGACGATGTAAACCATTTGTGACACAGACTACAGCTACATGTGTATACCTGTTAGCAGGCTAACTATCAGTCCCACCACCACCACAGTGGCTGAGTTATGAGCGCTGTACCACATGTAGGACAATGAGTAGAGTGCCTTCACACCAGCTGACCTGAGAGAGGGAATAAAGAGACACACAAAAAAACAACAGTTTAAATGACCTCCCTCTTGCTGGCCCTGCTGACTGATATTTATAACATCAAACTTTGGTCATCTGTACAATCAACCAGCACTCAACACTACTAAACCATATTTAAAGTGGTTTATCTTGAGATGAAATGTGTTACCCTGACTTGGCTGTGGTGTTCATGACAGTGGTAGTTATGTTATCAAACAGTGGCAGAGCAGTGGCGTTGAGTGCAGGTGCTGGCGTGGGAACAGACATGCGCATCACAAAGCTCCCGATGCCGATCCAGAAAGCCATGACAAGGCCCGATACCAACCCAACCACTGCACCCTGACAGGAGGACAGAAGCAGTGTCAATTTATGTGTGACCACAAAAATAACAACAAAAGCCGTTTCAAACACTGACTTATTAGTAGTCTTTTCAAGCAACCAAAAGAAGTCCAGACACTTTTCTTTCCAAGCTCCTTAGACTACGATGACCTGGATGACTGAGAACCTTCACAGACACTGAATTATTAGTAGCCCCAAGTTAAAACAGGACTCACAATGGGGTTTGCCCAGGGGAAGAACATTCCCAAACAGAAGAGTCCCAGCAGGGGTCCGCCAACCATGCCAAAGATACTGAAAGCTGCCTGAGGACACACAAGAAGAACTAATTAAAAACAAACAAACAAACTGTAGGTCAAATCACAATAATGAATACTAAATACTTAGTGTCTCTGTGTTGTTGCTTTTAATATTCTGCAGAAAGTTGACAACTGTCTTGTATGAATAGTGCCATGATTACCACCATTCACTTTCCAAAACTTCTCAATTCACTTAAATGTAATAAAGCATTTTCAAACTTTTTGATGAACAGTTACCTGCAGCATAGATCCCATTATAGAAGCAATGTAGGCCATAGCCAGACACACCAGACCATAACCCAGGGCTGTGGAGCAGATGAAAAACAAGCACACAGTGGTTACACCTCCAACTTCAAGTATTTAGAACCACAAGTAAAAAGCAAAGCATGGACTGTATGGCATCTTTACTCTGGTAAAGACACACACACATACTTATGTGAATTGCTAGATCAGACTTCAGATTGCTGCAGACTGAGTCTGTTCTCTGCTATGATTTTTATTGTTTGATAGCACAATTCTGGCTATGAGCACAGCAGCTTTGTCTAGAACAGGGAAAGACTTGATACTCGTTTTAGACCGTGAATGAGGGCCTACACCAAACCCTAGTTAAGAATAAATAAGGATTTCTTGACCTAGATACCCTACTCTAAAAATATGGAGTAGAATACGCCGACATTAAGATAATAAAACAACACCAGTACACTCAAGTAAAATGAAAACATCTACTACTAATACCAGAATAAAAGCATTTGGCTCAGAAGGTAGTGGGGGGGTCAGACCTGATGTGTCCACGGGAGTGTCAATGTTAGATAAAAGCACTTGAATGAACGAGGCTTGCAGTAGAGTAGAAAAGGGCTATATTCGCTCGAATCCATTAAGCATGCAAGTAAAATGTGAATTATTCTTTACCCCAAACAAAAACACAATCCCAGATTAAAGTCACACAACAGTACTTGAACTCCAACATAACTGCATGTTTAGAGCAAAGATGAGAAAACAAAACTCCACCACTTGTCTCACCGAGTCCTTTGGACAGCAGCGTGGCCTTGCTTTCAGTCATATTTGGAAAATGAGGTTTAATCAGGTCCTCCATAGTTACCGTTGCTAAGGAATTGAAGGCTGACGAAATAGTGCTAGAAGAAGAAAACAAACAATCAAACAAACAAACCGGTTTAAGTGAAAGTTAAGGGTGGCTTAAACACATCTGCACTGCACAAGCCTCCAGGAACCAGAACGCCATCATCTCATACGCCTGACTTTTACAGTGAGATCTATTCAGGTGAGAGTTGCTGATACTCATTTTTTTGGGCTGCACATCAAAGTAAAGCTGATAACTATGCATGTAAAAGTGTTAACATGGACTCAATATGTTTTTATATACTAGATTTTATTGTTTAATAACCAACTTAAAAAGGGTAATGACATGCCTTGTGATTGAGTGCTACAAGTACAACACACACACACACACAATGAATAACAGCTGCTTGACATTTTGATAAAGCAGCATAGCCTTTGCCAGCCTGACTTGTTATTGCCAAAACTCGTAATTTAAAAAAAAAAAGTACTGGGTTCAGCCCGAGGGTTACAGTGGGGCAAAAAAGTATTTAGTCAGCCACCGATTGTGCAAGTTCCCCCACTTAAAATGATGACAGAGGTCAGTAATTTGCACCAGAGGTACACTTCAACTGTGAGAGACAGAATGTGAAAAAAAAAATCCATGAATTCACATGGTAGGATTTGTAAAGAATTTATTCGTAAATCAGGGTGGAAAATAAGTATTTGGTCACCTCAAACAAGGAAAATCTCTGGCTCTCACAGACCTGTAACGTCTTCTGTAAGAAGCTTTTCTGTCCCCCACTCGTTACCTGTATGAATGGCACCTGTTTGAACTCATCATCTGTATAAAAGACACCTGTCCACAGCCTCAAACAGTCAGACTCCAAACTCCGCCATGGCCAAGACCAAAGAGCTTTCGAAGGACACCAGGAAAAGTATTGTAGACATGCACCAGACTGGGAAGAGTGAATCTACAATAGGCAAGCAGCTTGGTGTGGAAAAAAAAAATCAACTGTGGGAGCAATCATCAGAAAATGGAAGACATAAAAGACCACTGATAATCTCCCTCGATGTGGGGCTCCACGCAAGATCTCATCCCGTGGGGTCAAAATGATCATGAGAACGGTGAGCAAAGATCCCAGAACCACACGGGGGGACCTGGTGAATGACCTGCAGAGAGCTGGGACCAAAGTAACAAAGGTCACCATCAGTAACACACTACAACGGCAGGGAATCAAATCCCGCAGTGCCAGACGTGTTCCGCTGCTGAAGCCAGTGCATGTCCAGGCCCGTCTGAAGTTTGCCAGAGAGCACATGGATGATACAGCAGAGGATTGGGAGAATGTCATGTGGTCAGATGAAACCAAAGTAGAACTTTTTGGTATAAACTCAACTCGTCGTGTTTGGAGGAAGAAGAATACTGAGTTGCATCCCAAGAACACCATACCTACTGTGAAGCATGGGGGTGGAAACATCATGCTATGGGGCTGTTTTTCTGCCAAGGGGACAGGACGACTGATCCGTGTTAAGGACAGAATGAATGGGGCCATGTATCGTGAGATTTTGGCCAAAACCTCCTTCCATCAGTGAGAACTTTGAAGATGAAACGAGGCTGGGTCTTCCAACATGACAATGATCCAAAACACACCGCCCGGGCAACAAAGGAGTGGCTCCGTAAGAAGCATTTGAAAGTCCTGGAGTGGCCTAGCCAGTCTCCAGACCTCAACCCCATAGAAAATCTGTGGCGGGAGTTGAAAGTCCGTGTTGCTCGGCGACAGCCCCAAAACATCACTGCTCTCGAGAAGATCTGCATGGAGGAATGGGCCAAAATACCAGCTACTGTGTGTGCAAACCTGGTAAAGACCTATAGTAAACGTTTGACCTCTGTAACATAACCTTTGTTGGCAATAACAAAGTATTGAGTTGTATTTTTGTTATTGACCAAATACTTATTTTCCACCCTGATTTACGAATAAATTCTTTACAAATCCTACCATGTGGATTCATGGATTTTTTTTTTCACATTCTGTCTCTCACAGTTGAAGTGTACCTCTGGTGCAAATTACTGACCTCTGTCATCATTTTAAGTGGGGGAACTTGCACAGTCGGTGGCTGACTAAATACTTTTTTGCCCCACTGTATAAATAACATGAATAAGTTAAAACACCATTTGTAGTTCTGCCTGGGTGGTAAGGTAGTAACCAGCTATAAAAGCTGATACAGGAAGGATTGCGACCAAGTAATCTCAAGGATCACACTATTCTAGTAGTTTAGCCAACTAGAATTTCCACAGACACATGATTTTGCTATGGATGTTAGCAAGTAAGATTAGGTTAGCCAGCTTGCTGTACTATGGCTATTCTGCACCCATCTGGTAGTGGTTAATCTCGATTTTTGTGAGTAGTCTCATGAACATAGTCAAAAAGGCTACCAAATTAGTTTGAATAAACATCTGGTAAACACCAGGGACAGATAGCTGAAGTTCTGATTTAATCCCAGAAACCAAACAATCTCTCCATGAATCAAATGTCCTGTTATATATTCTGTTAGCTTAATTGCTAAAGTGAATACAACGTGGATTCACACAACATGTGATGTGCTCTGTAACCTATGATTTTTAACATTAAGAGATAATAGATGACAATACCTTAAA
Organism: Copadichromis virginalis; assembly: GCF_057382275.1. Lineage (NCBI taxonomy): Eukaryota > Metazoa > Chordata > Actinopteri > Cichliformes > Cichlidae > Copadichromis > Copadichromis virginalis. The sequence goes on along the minus strand of NC_140632.1, from coordinate 29,653,633 downwards.
TCAGTCATAACACAGAGTGTGTAAGGGTGTGTGAATCCCGACCATCAGTCGTGGTTCTTGGGTTAATCACCTGAGTGCTCCACTGAAGAGGCAGGCCACAAACAGCCCCGGAAGCCCAGGCAGATCTCTGAACACATCCATCACAAAGTACAGCACCATCTAAAAAAAGAAAAAAAAAAAAAAAAAAGAAAAAAAGAAAAAAAAAAAAAAAAAGAAACTTAACATTAGATCTAAAACATTAATAATAATTTACTGATACTTTTAAAGATGAAATAAGAGCTCACCTGATCATTAGTCGTGACGTAACCCTTATCCAGAGGGCTGTCTTCTCCATAGCGAGCAAACATGACCAGACCCATGAGACATCCTAAACACAGGACAACCTGCTGGCATGGAAAGACTACGTAGCAGGACCTGGAAAGGCACGATGGGTGACAAACAGATGGTTATCAATAGGGTTTAGTGGTTTTTAAACAGAAGGCGTTAGCAAAGCTTTTTCTGACAACTTCATGTTACTCACATGACAGCTTCTTTCTCTGTGCGGGAACTGAGGTATCTCTGGACCTGGGCTTGGTTCACACCGTACAGAGCCAACATCAGGAAGACCCCCCCAACACCAAGTGTCCAGAAGGTGTGGCGCTCCAGAGGGTTGGGGTTCAGGCTACAAAGGTAGAGAGTGAAAGAGCTCCTTTGCAAGAAGTAGTTCCAAAATATGTAAAGGCAGTACTTTTGGCAGATTGGTGAACCTCTGAGAAACTCTGCCTCTCTAAGAAGCTCTTTTTATACCCGATCATGCGATTATTGACTCCAGCTCATTCTTTTTTGTCTTTCTATGTTCCGCTGTAAATAAAATATGGACTTGTGACATTTGCGAATCAGTGAATTCCATTTTTACCTCCTGTTTTCTACCTGGTGTCATTGAGTGAAGCAGAACTCCTTTAATTTAGTTGCCTTTCAAATATGCAAACTACTTACTCTAGTCCAGAAATACGGCTACCGTTGATGGCTTTCCTCCAGACCTCTGCTATTCCTCCTGCCTGACTAGTCCCCACCACGATGACTGCCAGTTGGCCCGCAAACATGACCACCGTCTGGAACACGTCGGTCCACATCACTGCTTTCAGCCCCCCCTGGGAGACAGGAACAGTAGCAGATTAACATCGGACCATAATGTTCATCATTACAAGTAATCTCATCTGAACTTCCTAAGTTTGCCTAAGCTTTTTCCAGTGTTTTTCACTCCCTTGCTTAGTAAGGATTTGTTCTTATGAAATATATAAGCTGCAGCTGGAGAAAATCTTTTAAAAGACTTGTTTTGTCAAAATGACAAACTGATAAATGTGTCTTAAGATTGGTGAATTTAGACTTACCAAAGCAGTATACAGAGTGCACACCAATCCCATAGCCAGCACTGCCCCCCATAGGTCAAATCCTGTCACTGCATTTGAACAGAACGAAAACATTGAACACTGCAACAGGTTGTCCAACCTTCTAGGTGTGACCTAACATGAAAAATGAAGTAATGGCCCATGCATTACCTGCATTAAGAGCTAGTGCTGGAGCATATAAGACTACTCCCATATAAATGACCTGCAGAGGAAGAAACCAACAATATAGAAGAGTAAGGCTCCCAGAAAAAGAACACAGTTCAGAGGTCATATTTTGGAGTTCACTGATAAAGCTCTTTTAAATACACTGTACAGGGCAGGCTTATCAGCCTGGGTCATCTTTTAAAAGATAAACGATATGGTCTTACACTCTAAAGGTCTGTACATGATCTGAAGAAAAGACAAAGAAAACTATTCTTCATGTATTCTGTTCTTATGCGTTTTGTTTATTTGGAAAAATTGTTGGGGAAAAAAACGATTGGAAAAGTAAAGTATCAAGGTGTTGCAATGAGCCAGTCAAATTCACAAATCAATATCTAATATTACGCCGCCTAGAGAGTGAGCTGCCTCGGTGGAGGTTTGAACTCTTGGAGTGGTTCTTGTTTATTTTGGTCCGCTTTTCATTTATTGTTTTACTAACAAATTCCATTATCAGAGATCTATTCTTGAATTTTGTTAGATTATACAAAGTTAGGAAAACAATGTTTTATGTGGAGCCTGATGTTGCCGTACACAGAGACTAATGATTATCTCACAGTACAGTGAGCACTGGTGTCACAACCACAACACCTTTACTCTAACGCATCCCCAGACTCAACTAACTCACCATGGGTCTGTTGGGAGTTTTTAGAATTTTTATTTCTTTTTTCCTTATTAATTGTTGGCACAAGCTACCGGTGTTAAATAGCACATAAAGTTGAACTGTGAAGCCCAGTGTTAACTGATTGTGCTGTGTGATCCAGTGCAGTGGGTGGGTAAAGATTTTGCATTGCATCTGGAAATTCTCATGATGATGTGACTAAAAACAGCTCAAAGCAATAAGACTGATTTAAAGACAACTGTAATACCGGTTTACTAGTTACTGTAGATATATAAATGTAGAATAATCTGCAATATATGATCTCTGTTTCAGATGATTTAAGCTTTCACTGGGTATCTATTGCACATTAAAACATCACTTATTCATAAGGATTCACAAATAAACCATAAAAATACCATCTGAAAGATGAAGGTCGCAGTCCCACATATGCGAACAGTCTTGTTAAATCGCAGTTCCAGATACTGTCGAAGAAAGAATGTAAAAGAAAAAAAAAAGAAAAAAAAAAGAGCAAAATCAAAAATCTAACCACATATCATCTCAGAGACAGCCTGTAATATGCATTCAGCACATTAGATGTTTACTGAGGATCAGAAATGGTTGTTTAAGTTCTGATCTTCGGCTTAGACATCAGTCATTTGTCCAGTTAATTTGTAGTGAAGCACCAGAAGCCTCAATAGAGGAACAGTGAGTGGAGTTTAGATAAAGAGAGACGTAGATTCTTGAGGCAAGGACATTTGTTTCTCTGATGTGAATGTGTCAGGGGTAACACAGATAAGACAGATAAGAATGTTAAGCTCTGAGATCATACTTGAGAAAGGCAAAAATAGAAAAAAAAAGTGTGCTGAGAGAGTGCAAAACTGAAAAATGCAGAGGAAAAAAAAGATTACAATTAATAATCATTTTAGAAAACAGAGACCAAGTCAGGTCAAACTACAAGTGCCTGATGGTTGTTCATTGTCTTGTTTACGGTGTGTGTGAGAGATAAGAGATTAACCCAAGGAAACTTACGACAATGACAAAGCAAAAACAAGACAACACAAACAGTAAAGGCCAGATACAGGTGTGTAATCATGTTAACTGTTCTTGTGAATACCTCGTAAGCACTGGACAGTCGCAGTCTGTAAAAGACTGGTATGAATACATGAGCTGGAATGAGAAGACCCAGGAAATAGGAGCATCCCAGAAACCAGTACTCTGTCCCAAATGTGTACACCTCAGATGGAGCACCCAGGATGGCCACAGCTGACTGAAACGTGGCCAGCAGGGAGAGGGACACAGGCAGGCAGCTCATCGAGCGGTCAGCCATCAGGAACTCCTGTGGCAAACAGCACAGGCGTCACAAATCTTTATTAACATTTAAAAAGGAAAATTGACTTTGTACTCTTTCAATAAAAAAAAAAAAAAAAAAAAAAAAAAAAAAATCATACTTGTGTTGTGCGCTGGCGTCCCCCAGAGAAGGCATAAAAGAGGCCAATGCCAGCTGAGGCCACCAGCAGCAAGGCAAAAATTACATAGTCCACCGTGGTGAAGTGCATCTGCACCACCTCCCCCATGATGAGCACAGACGTGGAGGGGCTGAGAGAGTGAAGGCCTTTGGAAGCACAGCCTCTGAGAGGCTGAGATGACAATGTCAGAGAGAACACCTCACCCAAAGGGAGACCTGCTGAGAGCTGGAGAAAACAAGAGGAAGTAGGAAAGGATGTAAAGTTATTTATCCAACTTGAAACCTGGAGGAAGCATGGGCAGCAGCTCAGAAATATACTGAGGCAGCAGAGGCATCGAGATGTTGTATGCAAAAATAACAAATCTGAAGGGACAGTTTTTGTGAGTTTGGTAACAAAGAGTTGGGGTTTGAACAGAAACAGGAGTGCGTGGTTTGTAAAAATTTTGCAAAAACCGTGTATACAGATGTTTCGCTTTGGTGCGACTAACAAATCTCAAAATAAGACTCCAGCATTACTGCCAGCTCTAACACTCATCCATGCTGATACAGAGATGATCCACTGCCTATAATTACCATTCAAATTTCCAGATGCTCTGCTGTCTGGTGCTTTTACATTTTTATTTTTTATTTATTTATTATTATTATTATTATTATTATTATTATTATTATTATTATTATTATTATTATTATTATTATTATTATTATTTATTTTATTTTTTTACAAACAAACTTTTTGGAGAATCTGGTCTGGAAAGTTTCCATTAAGACACAGTTCAGGTTAGTCATTCAATAACTAGTTGCTCTTGCTAGTGAAAGGATACTGTCTCATCTAGTGTGTAATACTTATTCCACTGAGTCCCCACACTCTCCCTCACTCAAAGTTGTTATTAGCTTTCTGGAATTTAAAGGATTGAAATTCATTAACATTTCTTCAGTTTTCTTTGAATCATAATCTTCTGCACAGAAGCCTGAGTAGGGCCGGCTTTGGGCTTGCTGGAATTTCTTATGAGATCTCCTCACATATCTCTCAAGCACTTCTCCAGAAACATTTTGGCCTCTCCGTCGAGGGTGTGCATCAACCATAAATAAAAAAAAGATGGATGTAAGACCACACTCACTGGCAACTAATTAATCACAAGTTATTCACCAATGAGCATATGGTACCTCAATATGCTCCTTTATGACACTAAGAAATAGCAAAATTTATAAAATGCACCTAATATTTTATTCAACAGGAGCAGAAATGTGTGACTGAGCCCATGATAAACTCAACAGTGAGATATTTACAGAGGTCAGGACAGAGGCCCATTTTCCCATAAATCCATTTGCATCAACAGTAATCATCTCCTGGTGCCCACTAAGAACAGCAGGTTTTAGGCAATTGTGCTTTGGTTTAACTTTTCAGATCTGGAAGTTATATAGCTATCTTTTTATACCATCTATGGTGCAAATAAATGCCTGATATATACTCATTATGACAGTTTAACCTGCTGAGTTACATATGACACGAGTGGTTTCTATTCGTCTGCTAAGATTTAATATCTATGCATCATGATGTAACCGTTTCTGTGTCAGTCTTAATGCAATTCTTAGGTATCAAAAAAAACCCCAAACAAACAAATACCACAAACAAAATTATGGGAAAAGAAGAAATGACTGTACCTATTGAGACTGAGCTGCTGCAGGCTGACAGACACTCAACACCCTCACTTAAGGTTTACTGGAGGACGTATCCTGCCTTGTCACAGCAGTCAAACATGAGAACTGTGAAGACAGAGGAGAAACTCTGTATGTTTTTAAAAAAGCAGCCCCTGTGAAGCAAGTAAGACAAATGATCTCGCACAATATTATTACAAAGGATTCAATATATAAGGATTAATTTCACCAAATAAAATCCAACATGTTATTATGCTTTAACAAGACACACAATCGTGTTCCCTGTACTTTGTTTAATGCTGAAAAAATGATTCTCCCATTGTTCCTCCCCCTGCATTTTCACTCCATGCAGCGCTCAACTGAAAATATTCCTCCCTCTCCTCTACATATTAAACCAGCTTTTCTTTCTTGCTGTTGCTTTCTCACAGCGTGTTGAGCTGCACTATCCCACACTTCTTATGACAAGAAAAAGCTGAAGGGCAGCTGATTGCAAAAAGGTCGGGCTAAGAACACAGAGCAAAGAGCGAGACTTTGTCAGTCTCAATTACTTAGTTTAACCATGAGGTCCTGCTGTGTGGAAACATCAGTTTTTGTTTGTGTCTAATGTGTCACCCAACAGCTGATCAAAGGTTAACTGTCTTATCAGATAGTAAAGAATGTGTGAGAGCAACTTACTAAAAGAAAAAAAAAAAAAAAAAAGGAGAAGAAAAAGTGGTGCTTTAGGAAACTGCCAGCATTGTTGACACCGACTGCTTTTCAAGGATTATGAGATTTCCATCTGGAATGTCACTGTCTGCCTTTACACAAATACCACTTTCACATGGACACCTGCTCAGCTGCTCTTCAGAAAGCTACTTGATACATCTTCATATGTTGGCAGCAGTAAATGGCACCTGAAGTTCAAATGTTTCAAATGACAAGTAGTGAAAGATCTAGATGGGGCTACTGAGTTTTTCATGGCTGGAGCGCTTGTTTGTTTCCATTCTAGCAACTTTTAAAAGACAAGCTCGGGAAGGATTAGTAGGAGTGACACTAGATGTGTGAGAATGTCTTTAAAGATCAAGTCAAGTGGCTTTATTGTCATTCCAACCATGTGCAGTGGTACAGTACACAATGAAAATAAACAACATTCCTCCAAGACTGTGGTGTTACATATGACATAACAGACAATCAACACAGGTTTATATAAAGTGCAATGTGCAAAAATTGCAAACAAAACAAAGACAGTGCAGACACATAAGTGCAATAGAAATGTGCAAAAGACTGAGCATTGTGCAGAAAGCATCTTGGTGTATGAAGGTGTGTGTGTGTCAGTCCAGTCTCTCTCTCACTCACTCACTCACTCACTCACACTCACACACACACACACACACACTCACACGTCTGTGTAATAGTCTCAGCTGGTTTGATCAAACACTGGCCAATAAAACATGTTCTTAAATCCCACTTATATCCCAGTGGCTCATTATGTCTAATATACACAGCTGTGACAGGTTGGGAACAGAAGCAGCTGCCAGTGTAGCTGGTTTCATTCAAAAGGCCTCATAACGCAGAGCAGAGTTACAGTGCTGCTGTTTAATGTCACAACACAAAATGGGTCACTTTTATATCAGTGTTGCCCACATGCAGGCCACCCAAGAATATTTTTTTTATTTTTATTTCTTCATCTGCTCAGGACAGTAACATGATTAGCTCACTATTGCGCTCTTGTTTTTAAGTAGCTTGTAAACAGCTACCTTTGTTCTTCTGTTTCCCTATGGGAAGGCTGGACAGGTTTCTATTGTGCTTGTTATTCCATTGTCTCCAATCTCTCACACTGCAGTCAAACTCCAACTCTACTGTCTGGCACAACAGCTGGTGACAGCAGCCCTTGCTCTGCTCTGGAGATCTGCTGCAAGCTTGAGGGCAACTCTGAGCAAATGAAGAACTGATAAAGCTATACTGTTCCTCAGCAATCTGCACAGCAAGAAAGAAAGCTGCAGTCATGATATCACAGAAAGCAAATATTGCTTATATGCTCATCTCAGCTGCACAGCTCTTCTGATTGCAAGAGGCAAAACGAGGGCAACAACCTTGTTGACGGCTTGTTCAAATCAGTGAATGAGGGGTTTCAAGAAGGCTCAGTATAACGAGGATCATTTTGAACTGGAATCATGCAAAGCTACTCACCAAAGGTACAAGTATAAAAACAGAGCAGAATAACTCATGACAGCAATAAAGATCTGTCGTAACAGTTCATCCTGGTTTGCAAATTCAAATGCCCACCAGGCAGTTAGTAGATGCAGTTTTAAAAGGTTTTAAGTAGTGATTCTATTGATACAGTAGAAACGATATTTTATATGAGATAGAGAGAGAGATAGATAGAGAGAGATAGAGATAGAGATAGAGAGATAGAGATAGAGAGATAGATCTCTCTCTACCTCTTTTCCATATGGGACATGAGCAGGGGCTATCCAAATGTCTCACATCAGAGTACCCGAATCCACATGAAATGACCTTTACGGCACAGATTTAGTGCTTGCTATCAACTGAGCTTACAATGTGCAAAATACCAGGCTTTTCCCATACATGATCCAATCCAGTTTTATTTTGCATGACAAAGCATAACACAAAAATACCAAATGGCAAAACACTAAAACAATAAAAACAAAAACTACAAGGTAGTAACCAGTGCTGTCATTCTGAGTTAGAAGCCAAAGAGTGAAAATGAGTTTTAAGAGTGAGGCACTCCAACATGGGCAGGAAGATGGTTATAAAGTTTAAAGGCTACACCTGAAAAAGCCTGGTCAGCTTGTTTGTTTTTTTGTTTTTTTAAATCAAGCTTTTGGGAATTACCAGGAGCTGCTGGTCTATGGACCTCTGCAACCTCAAGGGGATGTACAGAGTCAACAGCTCAGAAATGCAAGTTGTAACTGAGCCTTTAAAAGTTTTAAAACCAAATGAAATCTTAAAATGGACCCTAAAAAAAATGAAGAGCCAGTGGCAGGAGGCCAGGATGTGGGAAATGACTGAGGCATGTGAGTGAAGCATTGGTACGGCCCATGCAAAGTGGTTCAAGCAAGTTGTGATAAAAGCATGAATAAGATATTCAAAAAACTGTAAAAGATAAGACATATTTGATCTTGAATAAAAATGATAAAAAAAAACCCTGAATGATAAAAAAACAAAAACAAAACAGCTTTAAGAACAGCTAATCTGCTGATTTAGTTTAAAAATCACATTTAAGTTTGACAAACAGTAGCCAAGGTTAGTTACTCCGGGGTTGTTATTCAGCCACAGTAGGCCCAAGTCCAAGAGAGGAGCAGCACAGCTATCACTAGGTCTGAATACAGACCTAGTGGGAGAAGAAATCAGAGGGAGAAGACGAAGAGAAAAGACAATGGAGAGTCACCAAAGGAAACCAGGAAGGAATCTCTGTGATAAACACCAGCTGAACCACCGCAAAGCCTAAATTACACAGTAATGTGCAAAGTTTAAAGCCACCCCTCAGGTCTTTATATTAGGCTCTTCTTTGAATGTTGGCGGTCTTTTGTTCTGTACATTGTCGAGATGATCCCACACAGCTTCAACTCAATTTTCAGCATTTCTCCAGTCCTTAAGTCATGTCTTTAGGATATGACTATCAGATGCTGTGGATAGTTTTTCTAGGCCTGGTGCTACTTTTATCCTCAGCTCTCTCTCCATTTTTTCTTTTTTTGGGCTGAGATTACCAAATTTTGGACTAATAGTTTTTCAGAATCGTCTTATTGGTCCAAGACTACTTTATGCTCATCTGTTATCTGTGGGATTTTTCAACCAAAGAAATTGGAATAAATTATGTCCTTTTGTAGCAGACTGCTAATAAAAAGCCGAAAGATACTATTTAAAATTGGTTCTTTGCCAATGCTGGTTCATTCTTTGAGTGGTTTGAAAATGACTGAAAAAGCAGCCAATGTCCAAAGAAAAAGCTCGAAAGACCGAAGAATTATTGTCCACACCAGTGCTTAAAAAAAATGAAAATACAAGAAGGTCTAGGTCCTTGGAAGTAAAATATAAAGAAATGAGGGCTGGTTCAAGAGTTTTGCACAGTACTGTACTTTTCCTGTCCGTGAGTTCACTAGAAATTGATGACTACACTTGTGCACACTTTTTGAGTTACGCAAGTTCTGCGTGGACAACCATTTGCATGTCCATCTGCAATTATGCTGTGTGGGTCTCAGAACGTTCACTTTATGTGGCCTCTAACCGGACACTTGACAGCAACCCCACATGCTACTCCAGTCTGAATAGTGTACAGTTAATGGCTTGCTCAATAGGAAGGAAGACTCATGGCAAGAAATTTACTTCTGCACCAGTTGGCTAACGCCTATTTCACCTACTTACTTCAAAATGGGAAAATTCCTTTATATGGTGTACACGGTTTCAGTGAACTTATCTCGCAAACTTATTTATTTAGCCATGCTTTAGGGACTAGTAAAGCGCTTTATAAATACAGGCCATTTACAGACCATGCTCTGTGTGCCTGTGCGTTTTCAGCGGTGGCTGTGCCATCTTACGCAAAACACCACAACGAGGTCATGGAGGTCGTGGTTGCCTAGCAACAATGGGACAACGATTGTACATTACGTGAGGTAGTCTAAGCAGAGCTGGTGGCATCATCCTTGTGTAGTGTGTGAATTGTAGAGAAAAAAAAAGGAAACCTGCTTTTTGGTGGTGCGAGGAAGGGTGAGCCTGGGAAGGTTTGCATCTGTACAGGAGCAACGCCTGAATAGGGCCAATGCTTTGTACAATCCGTTTAAAAGCAACCCACGCGCTTTCATTCTCCTCATCAGACAGAGTTCAACACAAACATTCCTCTTAAAGCAACTTAGGTTTCACAGGATATTAAGAATAGGGACTACAGGGCAAATGGGAAGAATACTACCAATGTCCTATTATCCTTTGTAGTGTAATCACTAGCTGGGCCCACGTCCTCATTTTAGGATTGACAGTGTTTTAGTAGGTAAAGGTGAATGCTTGGACATGAATTGAGCTGCGGTTTGGGGAAGGCCTCGAAGGGGACTGGCAACGGCTCCCGGGCCTGGCAAATCCAAATCTACTAAATAGAAGTGAAGAAGTTAAAGAATTGAGAACAAGGACAGAGGAAGGGTGGGGTACGTAAACGAGAATCAACAGTTTGCAGAACTGGGGGGAACCTATATAGATGGCAACTGGAAGGAGCGTGTTTGGAGGCGTGGTCCCGCTCCTGAAATTCAGATACATAATCTCCAATAGAAAAATCCGACTGATTGTTCATCCAACAGATTTTTTTTTTTTTTTAAATTTGATTTCAGGCAATTCCAAGGACAGTCTGACCAAACTCAGTGCAACTAGTCCTTTCCAAGTGACTTTCTAAATTTATACTTATCTGGACAGTGAGGACCATTTCAGTGAAGAGAAAACACCGATTTCCATTTCCTGACATGTTCCAAGACCTCTGCCCCTATTAAATGAAATGCTGGAGGTGGTGAAACCAGCATCAAGACACCAGCATACAAAAGATCAACATTTATTAAATCGGACACAGGACAAAAAGGACGAACTGTGGAGCAGAAATGGGTTGCAAAGTGGCTTGTATAGGAGTAGCAACTGCGGACAGGCTAAATAAGATTTGGGTATGTTAGTTTTAATCATCAGATTGCTGGGGCTTTCTTTGTAGTATCATTGGGTTTTTACAATCTACAATCTTACAATATAAAGTACCTTGAGGCAACTGTTGTTGTGATTTGACGCAATATAAATTTGAAATTGAAAATTCAGTGAACGCAAAGGGAGCAACTCGAGGTTAAGTATATTGCCCAAGTCACCATCCAAATCACCATTGCTGTTAGTGATCAAACCTAGTTTGAGTGTGTCACTTGATATAAAAGTCAGTTGTAAAAGTGGCACAAAGGTCACAGGATTCCTCAACTTAATAAGAAAAATGACTCGTGGATAAAAATGGCGTGTTCTGGTAAATATATTTAACTTCTTTTGTCTACTGGACCATGAGTTATATGAGGTTATGACAATAAGAAATTAGGTCATCCACAACTACTGTATATACTGACCATTAAAAAAAATACATCACTTTCAGAGACACTGTACATGTTCAAGCTCCATGTTTACACACAGGCACAGCTGGTCTACTGTCATCATCTCTGGAATTTGTGCAGCCACAGTCTCCAGCTGAGTTTGTATCTCAGTTACCCTAAAAGCCCAATAATGTGAGTAATCATTAAACCTTGAGCCACAGCCTGATCTGCTCTGTAAAAGAATCACCACAAGCACAGATATCAAGGTAAGAGGGGGTGGGCGGAGACTGGAGACAGTGGATTTGTTTTTTTATAAGCAACAAAGATAAAGTGCATAGTGCAATGCGGAGTATAAAGCAATCACCAGTGATTGTTTTACACCCCAACCCTGATATCACCACTTAATGAGCTTTGTTATGAAAATACAAGTGTTGTTGTTGTAGTGAATGATGACAGTGTGCTATTATTTAGCGATAACTGGTAACGTAACGCCAGAGGTGTCGGAACGCTGGCTTGCAGAGTATGGTGTAGTTTCTCACTGGCAGCAGAACAGATAAGCTGAGAAAACCGGACCCTTAGATTGGACGACACTTTAAATGTGGCAGCAAAAGAAGAATGTCCTTAAATAAATACGTTACAAATGAACTTTATTTATACAGCGTCAAATCACAACGGTTGTCACACATCCATTACCCTAGACCCAACAAAAATGCAGAGTTATCAAATTCCAGTTCAGGGATCTCTTGTAATGTAATATTTTATGATGTTGTAGTTGACTTATAAAAATTGTGATTAAGAGACAGGCTCCGTTAACACAATTATTCGCCGTACTTATCTCAGAGTACCTGAGAGCGGACAATTTTCAGAATACGTTAATAGTGACGTGAACGTCACAGGGTAATTAAGCCACCGTAAGCAGTACATTGAGTGGAATTGCTGGTTGCTGTATTGTTATGCTAAGTGTGAAACATAAAAACACACGTAAAACCTTCCACTTAATGCTGCTCCCAGCAGAGTAAGGAACATTAACCTGGAAACGCAAACACGGACACATTAGCAGGCTACAGACTCCCCACGCGCTTATTCATTCCAGCTGCCTGCCACACAGCTAGCCAAATCGGCTCACCTTTGATACGTAGCTGCAGTTCTGTTTTCAGGATAGCTATAAGAGACATTACTTAACCCTAAAGAAGCACGAGCAGACGAAGCCAGGTAAATATTGATCAGTGCGCCCACATGGTCTTGTTTCCCAGTCACCCTGACCTAAACTTCACATTGGTACCGCGTGCACCAACGTGAAACTAATCTGATAGCCGGCTCTGTTAGAGCCCTCGGCGACAGCTAAACAAGCGAATACCAGTCCCCCTTGATAATATTTCCTCTTGAGTGAATTTATTAGCTCAGCATGCTTACCTGTGGACGAGTCTTCGCTGGCAGCCTGCTCTAATTGCAACACATCACTGGGTTGAAGCCACTTCATGAGTAGGACCTCCCATTATCCTTGACACTAGATGCCTTCACGTGCTCCCCGTAAACTAAAATTAAACCTAACCACCTCCATATATTTCATTGGGTTTAAATTACTGCCGGGTATCTACTAAATATGTTACACAAGTAGTTTCATAAAATTGAAATACTCCATCATGTCAACTTTGTACTTAACGGTACTTAAATACAAGATCCTGCTAATTTGTTGACGCCGCTCTTATAAAGATCTTTGGCAGTGGCAACTTTATTTAAACCACTGAGACACAACCCAAAGAATTCTTTAATAATGTGAAGAATAAATCAGAATGCTAATGAATGGTTTGCAATTATTTGAAATACGTTCACAGCCCATTCTTTCCCTTTCCCAAATCCAATACAACTAGTCTTTCTAAAATCTGTGAAGGGAATAGATTGCTCTGGCACTCTAGAAATCTTTAAATATTAGACTATGATTTGAGAGCTCTAGTTTTCCACCTGGAATGAATTGAGGCAACAGAACATGGGAGCACTGTAACTGTTGCAGTCATTTCGGGCATGATGACGATGTTTGTCGTGATGCCAGTGAGCAGCCGCAACAGTACCGGGGAACCGGGGCACGTCATCATCGCTGGTAATTGATCACCATGGCAATGGCAGCTGATTGATTTTGCCGACTCATTGACATATCCCTCGTTCACCCCACAGAGCACACGCACACGGTTGTATCCTACCTGTCTTTTTCCATATCCAAAGCTAGTATGAAGACATTTTCTCAGTATTCATACCCCCGATGACACACGCTCGCTCCGAGTTCAGACAATGCATTATTGACATTCATCAAAACGGACCCCATGACATCCTTCACTGCTCCCAGTGCGCATTGGTAAATACGCAGCTGCACACATCTCTGTCCCCTCTTTCGGCTGGTGACTCATGCGCCTCACTGAATTAACGGTGGCACTACAGAGGAGGGATGATACTGTAGAAAGTCAGGGTACATAACATCAACTGATTGCTTTATTCCCTTGGCTTCAAACACAGGCACGAAAAGATAAACTTAGCACAAAAATTTAAAAGCAAGGAAATTTGTGTTTGGTTCATTATGTTTTAGCCTGTTTATTTCCTCTTAAATGGTGCCCCACATGTAAGGAAAACACATTTGTAGGTTGCTCCCATGCAAAAGTAGCCAAGTCTTTTCTGCCAATGCCAAACAGCTTATTCTGATATTGACTCTTGTTCTGAGCTTCGGGTATCCCAGGTGATGACAATCAGGTTAGCCGAGCTGGCAACACCTGTGAACATGGACCCTGCTACAGGGTCAGTGTCTGCTCCAAGAATACCACATCTGACTGACCTGGATAGGGACTGTACCATAGGAAAACTTAAAGCTGGTGTTCTGCAAAACAAAGTTGCAGGGTTATTAGGAGTGAGCCAGTACATTCGACAAACTGCTGTTGCTCTGGTGTCGGCAACATAACAATGCTGACCTCAATCCCACTGAACACATGTGAGATCAGCTTGAGTGTGCTGTTCATGTCAGTGTGACCTACACAATCAGTAGCAGATGAAGCTGTTTTTCATTGGCAGAGAAGATTTGGCAAGTTTGTCACAGGTGCAACCCACAAATGTAATTTTTCTTACATATGTGGCAGCATTTAAGGAGAAATGAACAACTTTAAACAGTATGCGATTTATTACCAGGAACATTTCTGCCACTTTCTAATAGTGCTGTAACTAACTTTAAGAATACATTTCACCCACTGTTATCATCATGTCTTGTACCAACACAGAGCACAGCAGCTACCTGGGAGAGTTCTACCAAGAACTACTCCAAGAAAAGTCGATTATGTTCTTAATAATTTTACCTCTTCTCTATGTATGACTCTGGATACTGTAGCTCCTGTGAAAAAGACAGCCTCAAATCAGAAGTACTTGACTCCCTAGTATAACTCTCAAATGCATACCTAAAGCAGATAACTCGTAAGCTGGAGAGGAAATGGCGTATCACAAATTTAGAAGATTATCATTTAGCCTGGAGAAATAGTTTGCTGCTTTATAAAAAAAAGCCCTTCATAAAGCTAGAAGTTCTTACTATTCATCATCACCCAGGTTTCTCCTCAGCACTGTAGCCAGGCTCACAAAAAGTCAGAACACTGTTGAGCCACCCATTCCTTTAAAGTTAACTAGTAATGATTTCATGAACTTCTTCACAAATAAAAATTGAACCATTAGAGAAAAAATACTCATTATCTCACAGATGTAACATTATGTACAGCTACTTTCAATACCATTGATATTCATTTACTCTTTTTCTCCAATTGATCTTTCTGAGTTAACTTCAGTAATTACTTCTTCCAAACTGTCAACGTGTCTTTTAGACCCCATTCCTCTGTTTACATTATACATGGTTCCCTTAGGCAGTATCATCAGAAGGTATAGCAGACATTTTCACTGCTATGCAGATGACACCCAACTTTATTTATGTATGAATCCAGACAACACACACCAGTTAGTTAAACTGCAGGGATGTCTTAAAGACATAAAGACCTGGGGGAACTCTAACTTTCTGCTTCTAAATTCAGATAAAAATGAGGTTATTGTACTAACATATTGTACTTTGCCCTAAAGTTCCTAGAAATATGGTATCTAAACAGATACTTATGGTGCCTTGAGGCGACTGTTGTTGTGATTTGGTGCTGTATAAATAAAACTGAATTGAAACACTGTTACAACAAAGGAATAATTGGTTTTTTCCTTGTTGTAAATTTTCCTTATTGTGTTAAGCTTATTTTTTTTCTTTTATTCAAATTGCTCAGATTTGACCTGAATGCATTTATATAAACCCCCAAAAATATAAAAATTCATCTCAGACCATGAGTTTGCACAAATGATGGTCAAGCTGTCTAGAAAAACTACTATATCTGGAGAAATTGCAATATGATTGTAGCTAATGATGGTTTACAGTATTGCTGGCTTTAAAAGGTGAAGGTATACGACGGTATAAGTTTATGAAGACACTGAAAAGTGGAAAGGCAGTTAGTCCAGATGACATATCTGGACTAACTGGGGTGGTTGAGCCTCTAAATTGTTCGCCACTTGTTAGAAAACACTGCAAAAAAAATGTTCCTCCTCAGACACCTTTTCAGTTTCGTCACACAAAAACTTGTCTTTTTCTTTTCCCTTGTGTGGTGCAAGCTTCTGTTTAACGTTTAACGTGTGCGTTAAACACCTCAACAAACATCACACGAACAGTCATTTAGTTTAGTTTTTTTAATTGTAAAACAAAGTATTATAACATAAATCAATACCATCCATCACCCTCTTCAATAACAGCAATCAGTTTTGTGAGCATGCTGCACACATTAAACCTATTGACACTGGAGGTTACAGACCCCATAAGAGTTTATAGCAGGTGGGCTGCTGGCTTCAGCATGGAGAACAGCCCTCCTAGATCATTTCATTAATAACCTTGCGTAAGTAGCAAGTATTGACTGTTCCTCAGAGAACCTGAGGAATCTTAATGTATGTGTTAACTTTAATATTTTAACATAATTCATACAGGATAAGGCAAGAGCCTCCACAGAACGAGTAATAAGACCTTCTCTGCCAAAGAAGTGACAACTGCTCCTCAACAGGTACAGTGTCTCTGAAACTGATGTCCAACCCAGTGTCCATCCTGCACGTGCTCCCCCTCAGTTCAGCTGTCTGATGATTACATTGATATCTGTGCCACGGTACCCTGGGTTTCCCAGGTCCTTCAGGAGCCCAGCTTTGTCTTTGATGGAGTGACGAGCCACTGACAGCCTGAACGGCAATAGGAAGTTATTGGCAGCTCGAAAGTTCTTCCCAACAGAGTAGATCTCGTGAATCAGGTCCTCCAAGCAGATAATTCCGTGTTTACCTGTGGGCCGAGAGGAGCAGAAAAAGCTCATTAAAGCCGATTCCTGCAGAATTTGAACTCATATTCAGCCAACATGAACAAAAAAAACCAAAACAGCCTGTGTAGCAGCTATATCCCACAGACTGTACCTAAAAGAGAGACGTAGCCGCTAGTTATAATCTTTCATCCATAATATCTGTATTTTGCAAATTCTGATTACCATTAGAGTCAAAAGCAGAAAAAGGTTGTGTGCTTTATTGTTAGCACAATAAAAACAATATCTGTGAATAAAAACAATGAGCAGTGGGCAAAATGGGCCCGGCTTCAAGAAAGGGTAACTAATAAAAAATAAGCAACTTTCCATTGAGATGGGCAGGAACGAAATGAGTGGGCAATTATGTGTATCGTGATAAAAGGCTGCGGCTACACACTTTTTTAATTGCAAAGCCAATTACATACAGCTTTTTGACAACTCACGTCCTTGCATGACAGTACTACAGACAGCCACTGTTGCTGGGTGAAATCAGTTACAAACATGGTGCGGCACCAAGAACCTTGTACTAATTTCTCCGGTTGCTAGGAGAATGCCATGGTTGCCAGTAATATCTCATGTTTGTCAGCAAATACTTCCCAATTCCAAGCATGGTAGTAGTAAAATTTGAAAAAGTGGAATGCAAACCAGAAATAGACATGGTTCATCTCAAAGTGAAAGCTGTGTCTCAGTGTTACAGTAAACATGTTTCTAAGGACCTTCTCCATTTCCGGAGCTGTTTCACTACAGCTAGATGCTGTTTGTAGACAAGTCCACCACTTCTATTCAAACTGCGATCAGAGCAATATGCTGCCAACCAAAGCAATCACAAGATCACAAGGAGATTTTCCCTAACTGGACCTGAAGTACCCATTTATTATATAGACACAGATGGTTTCCAGGGAGTCACTGACCATATGTAGGCATGTGTGACTGGGGCTTTAGCCATTATCTCCCCAGCAACTTCCATCAACCACTCAAAACTGGTTGGGATATACTCACCTGGTGGTTACCAGATGGTCATGGACCTTTCTAATTATCACATGTGATAGTAGGAAAGCTAACATTACGTTGTTATTGATCATGAGTGCAAAACCTTGATACACACAACTATGTTCATCTGCCCTCTAGAGGACATCATAGCCCCTTTTCTGTTAGTACCTAATTGGATCAACTCAGCACGGTTTGCCACCTGCTTGCCCGGGGTTCCAAGCGATCTGACCAGGTACTAAAATGTGATGCTGTCAGACTGCATACAGCCCACTGGCTGGTCAGTGGCGTCACTCGATGAGTCCTGAGAGCGTCTTATTCATGAAAATTAAAACCGCCACGAAACCCGGCATTGAGGGAAATGGCTACAAAAAACAATCTTAAAGATAATTTAAGAAGTAAAAATAGAACCATGTATTTTATTTTACATAACACTTGAAAGAAAGATGGAGTATGACAGAGGGAGTGGGAGGAGGAAGAGACAGGGAGATAAAAAAGAAAACATGAGAGAGAGGGAGAAAGAGAGGAAGAGAAAGAGGAAGGGATGGAAAGAGAGAGAGAGTGCACAGCTGAAATGAAGTGCACTGCGACTGCAGGTGAGTGGGGAGGGAGTGTAGTGTGAGTGACTCACCCATGTGCTCCTCGATGAAGGTGTTATCTGTGAGGGGAACTCTCCTTCTGCCTATCCTGGTCTGACCTCTCTTCAGAATGAGCTCACGAACCGACTTCAGGTTGGGAAATCTGTCCGACACACAGCCCAGTATGTAGAGGATTGAACACAAATTCAAGCCAGCATTACCCTCTAAAGCACACTGTGTTTCACGCACTCACCCCCACGCCACATAAGGCTCCACCATCTTCATCATGGCGATGGAGGTCTTGTTAACTTTGACAAAGCTCCCACTGAAGATCTTCCTCAGCCTCATCATCTGGATCACTTTCATCACTTTAGGGCTGACACCTTTAGTCCTAACAGGAGAGAACCAGTCGGGTTAAACAAACTGTCGGCCGGTTCTGGAAGCCTGTGTCTGCTTTCCAGTACTTACTGTCTAATGCGGACGGCGAAGGCAAGCTTGTTCTTGGCTGGAGGCAGTGGTTCAGCTGGTCTCTGTTTGACCCTTTGGATGCGGGTGTCATCCCGATGCTGTGTGTGGCTTTCCTTTAAGAAATCTTCCAAACGCTTGAACTTGATTTTCCCTTTAGTCACCTACAGCATTACAGAAATACACACATGAATGCACAACAGTACATAAATTCCATACAGCTTTTAACTACAAAGCACAGTCATGACGTTTGGATATATTGTATTGTATATATGTAATATGGGCATCAGTGCTTACCCTTCTCTTCTCGAGCAGTGCGAGTTTGGCTTGCGTGGCTTTGATTGCCTGGTATGCCTTCCTCTTTTTCAGAAGATACTCTGGAACCAACTTGATTGCCTTTTTTGTCCTGAAGAGAACAAAAAGTAAGAGAAGAAAGCTTTGGACAAACTAAATAAACGTGGCTCAGTCACAGGATTGTGCTGTGGAGAACTGGAGGCTTTGAGTAGCTTCAGGTGTAACCCTAAAACTTGTTAGGAATCACCTAAAACTTGGTTTTTCAGTGTTACCACGGTAGGTTACTTGTTACTGGGGTATGACAGGTATAATAGGTCTGTTTAAGACTGATTCGCCAAAAACACATAGTGTTTATGAGGACCTAGTTAGCCTGAGGTCCCAAGGCTTTTCTTGCGTCCTTGTATTAGGACAGCCGGGAGAACAGAATTGTCTGACACAAATTCAAATAGCTTGACCCAGAAATTTTAGGGGTGACGCCAGGTCGGGAGGCCATGGGTATACTTATTCAGTTCGGAGCTACCTTCGAGTCACCGACGGTATACACTTAGCTCCATGTGAAAGTAAGCTCCTCAAGATACGCCTTTTTCACCCATCATCCTTCTAAATAGATACCTTAATCGAATCTTTAAGATTCGTACTTAAAGGAAAAAGCACAATCAGCACATCTACACATAGGAAACCGAACGGATGGACTTAGATACGATTATAAAATCAAACACATACTCTGATTCGGCCATCGTAGATTCCTCGTCGCGGACAAATGACGTCAGCAGATGGTGCCTCGACCTGCCACAGCGTTTCCCACTGCCGATGTTTGGGGGTGATGGCATCATGTGTAGATCTGACATTTTTAAGGTGATGCCACAAGATGGCACAAGCCACACTTTGGGGGTGATGACGACGCCACGGCCGTTTGCACAGACATGCCTCAAAATACGAAGCTAAAGCATCCATTCCATCATGCTAGTATCGATGCTGTCGGCATTTCGATCGATCCGCCCACATCTTACTCTTTTCCGGGTTTAATTTTTGTAACTTGGCGTGTTGTGCCGCTGCAGATTGGTTGCAAGAAGGAAGGCACCCGCCTCCAAATGGGACAATCCCCACTAGGGTTTAAATTCCCGGGACTCTCCACCTTTTGTTTTTAGAACCGAAGAAGCCTCTTGGATGAGATAAGTCTTCTTATAAGTCCAGTTTCCTTCGTCAAGATCTCTCTCAATGCTGCCATCACCTGGATGGCTGAGAACCCACACAAACATTTGTCTCACTTTGCATCTATGCAAATCTGACAGTAAAAGATTTTTTTAACACCAAGCATGACCTAGGGTTACACAAATATTTTTATCAGGACCACTTAAGGTTTGCCTTCCTTGCATGAAAGTCTAAAATAAAGTTCTTTTGAATTTTCATATATTAATCGTTTGAGTTATTTAGTCAGTGTGAATAAAGCATACACTGTCTCTTATTCAGCCATGCCTCTCTGTTCCCACACACCATTTTGGTTTCAGTGTTTTATACACTGCTCAAAAAAAAGAGAAGGATATCTATACTGATATGGACCTGGTAATGTCTTAGGGACAAAAGGATATCACGTGGAAATGAGAATAATTAACCTACATAGGTTGAATTCAAAGACACTCTAAAAAGAGGATATTCTCTTTATATCACTTGTAAAGAGACATACAGTACATCTTTCCAAATGCCTTGATATCAGTTTGAATAATCAGTTTTCAGAAAATATTTTAACCCTGGAGAACCCATGGGGTCAGATCCGACCCCATTGGTTTACTAGGGAAACCATGGGGTCAAATTTGACCCCATGGGTTCTCCAGGGTTAAACTGTTCAGAAAAACTGCTTCAGACCTAGGACAAGACAGAGCTGTGGTGTAGGCATCCAAAACACGTGCTTTAAGATGCATTTTAGCACTACGTGTCACATTTTCGGGCTTTAAACTCTAAAGCTGCTATACTGTGGAAAGGTTGTACAAATACTCTAAGAAGGATGAACACTTAACACATAACACATCACATAAAATCAAATGAAAAGATGACACAAATTATTTTCCTAATTCTTTCACTGTAGCAAAGTCCATGAAATCACTTAAAAAATATGGCATAAGTATAAACGGCATTCAGGACCTGAATGGGAAATGGGAAATGACCCTATTGTCGAATGATGAAAACTCCAAAATATAGGCGTCAGGCCAAGGGGATACAAGGATACCCACCCCAGCCCACCACCTCTCAGCATGGCCAACTTCAGACTGGAACAGAGTCCAGCCCCTCTCCGGGGGACTGGTTCCAGAGCCCAAGTCGTGCACTGAGTCGAGCTTGACTATAGTCAGTTTCGCTCAACCTCACATACTAGCTCAGGCTATTCCCATTCAGAGAGGTGACATTCCATATCCCAAGAACCATTCTGGGTAGCTGGAGATCTGTCTGGCAGAGTCACTGCTCTTGGCTGCTACCTGGCATACATTGCAACAGAGTCCTACTATGCCTCCTGTGGGCGATGGGTCTACAGTAGGGCCTACATTTTTTTTTACCAAAAATGTCTTTGAATAAAATATTTTTTTATTCTGTATCAGTAAGTCTGCAGGATCTTAGCCTGGTCATTGTCAACCACCCTGTGGGGTATATCCCATTTTGTCCATGTATATCCCATACTCAACATAGATGTTCCTGTATTTTATACAGTGTGCCAGCCACTTGTATATGGTCTTCCATGTATGCCGTGCATGTTAGAATCTTGTACCCTGCTGTTATGTGCTGGACAGTCCCTGTACAGGTAGAGTAACTATGGTAGCAGAGAGACTCACTGTGTCTCAAAGTGACATCAAGAAGATGATAGAGGTTACTTTATTATGTTCTGTATTGACTGTGGATCAATTAGTTAACCAAACCTTTTTATATAGGTTCAAAAGTGAACTTCTTTAAGTTTGATTGAACTAAAATAAAAATAAAAACTAAATGTTTTTATTTAGTTTAAGTTAACTATAATAACCTTGGCTCACACATTAAGACACACTTTTTTGTGTTCAAAACTCGTATGACTGTGTCAGCACTGTGATTTCCTTCAGTTTAATTTCTCCCTGATAATTGACTGAAATAACTGAACTGAACTACTTTTTGAATATGTGCAGTTTCAGGTCTGAGCGTGTTGCTCCATCTAGTGAGCCATCTTAAGCATTGCTTAAAGTGACCTGAATAGGGGAGACCGGGGATAGTTGCAACATGGGTCAGTTGTAACACTTTCAATTTCTCCAATCAGGGCTAAGTTTCAAATGATGTGACTCATCCTGTGCATGCCCAACTCAGTTCTGCTATCACATGTGGAAAATCAGCACATTTTGTCAAACACAGACAATTTAACACGAAAAAAAGTAATTTGTATGCCAAAAAGTACGTTTTTCCCATTTATTTCAATTTCTAATAGCATTATCTGCTTTGCAGCGAAACTCATCAAACTTAAATTATGTTATTTGTATGTCTATGGGGATATATTCTGTGTAGGTCTTTAGTGCTAATGTTTTAGCCGTTGGCTGTAATGTTAGCTAGTTCATGGCTATAGGAGTCTGGGTCAGTTGTAACAGCAACAGTCTGGGTCAGTTGTAACAATAACGCAGATGTTAAAACTTACCACACTATTACTTTAACTTATATTAAACAAGTTGGGGCAACGACATCAGCAGAGAGAGGTTCACTGGTCGCATTTGTATATGTGGTTAATGCCATTGGCAACACAATTCCTCCACTGTTTGTGTTCCCACACATACATTATGCAGACCACTGTGTCAGAGATGGACCAGTAGGAAGTACTGGTAGTGGAAATGGGTGCAAGAAACAGATTTCCTCATCTTTCTGAAGCACTTTGAAAACCACACCAAGGTAAGCCATGATAAAAAGTAATGGAATTGCGATGCTGGTGAACAACTACATTTTTTCAGCTTCATTGTTATGTTCAAAATTGGTGCAAGAGTTGTAGGTTATAATGCCCACTGAGCCAATGAGGCCAAACTCAAGGAAGACCAACCAAAATTAATGAAATATTCAGTTGCAGAAAATTCCATAATTTGTCTTTTTTGGGGGGTTGGAATATGTTCAAAAGCTAGATTTCGGCATTCTGTCACACACACAGAGCTACATAAATGGATGTAAGTGCATTCATGTGTTGAATAAACAAAGATTACATGTTAATGTTTTGTTAGTACCCTTATTTCATTGTGTTACATTTCACCCCAGGATATGTTACAACTAACCCAGACTATGGGGTTAATTGTAACATTTCACTCTTTGTGTTTGAGACCATACCATGCAATGGGTAATTGTGCTGCAGAGAAAATAGCTGCACTATTTAATAGCAGAGACATGTAAATACTTTGCATTACATTTTGAATCCACTACCTTAACAGAGCTCCAATTTACAGACAGAAATGTCAAAAATGTTACAACTATCCCCGGTCTCCCCTACTGCTTAGTTTTTTTTAAATTTTTTTTTTTTATAAAGTACAGCAACAACAGAGATATTCTGCACACATCTGTATCAGCTTTATTGGGCAAGTATGAGTAACACAACACCTTCTCTCTGGCACTGCTCAGAAAGTTTGATGCGGCTATAACCTGATCACGGAGGTCATTCCTCTTTATTTATTTATTTTCTTCGACAAAAGACACTTACTTACTTTTAAAAAAATCTACATAAAATTTACAAAGTTCTGCCTGCCCTACAATGCTTTTGATTCAGATCAGCATCAGAATTTGCTTTGCTACATACACTGAATTAAATTATAAATATGAAAGATAGAAAAATAAAAATAAGGTACTCTGTTGAAGATGCAACATGTTAAATATGTACTCTAAAGTTATGCTGTATACAATGTAAACAAGATATGTGAAAGTGAAAATAGTGAAAATAGTCCAAGTGTCACAGGGAGAGTTTGAGGCTGAAAGTGTTCCGACTATCCAGCGTGTCATGGAGAGGGTATGAAGGATTGTGTCATGGTCCATGTGAGTGGCTGTTTTTCTATTAGCTCTCGGTTTCCACCTCTAGGTGGAGCCTCATCAGCCTTTAAGACCAGTGCTCTCAACAAATCTTTGCCAGAACGCCTGCTAACCTCTGATAGTGCTGGAGGAGCAGGGAAGCGAATCACAGACCTTCTGATTGGTAGATAACCCAGTCTGTTGCCTGAGCCACGGCTCCGTAAACTGGAATTGGGATTTTGGCATTGTATTATTCAATGGAAAAACAATAGCAATATTAGCAACAACTGCTTTTTCCACGAGGTGTTGTGTAAGTCAGTATCCATGCTGGAGTTGTATTGTGTTCACATACAGAGACATGCTCAGAAGATGTTGGTTCTTTTCTGTCTCTGGTATCTTTCTGTTCTTAAGGTGGTTGATTGTTTTTCTGATCTTCACTTTTGCTGGTTTGCACAGTTAATTTTGAAAGTTATTTTTCATCCTATACACACTCAAAAACTAATTGCTGATATATGCTGTTAATACACCAACATTTTTTATTTTTTGCCTTAATCTGATGAGAATAATGAAGAAGAAGGAATTCAAGGGAAGCCACACAACAAAGAGACTCAGGTTGGAATTGAACCCAGGCTACTACACTTAATCTTATGTATGATCTCTTGGGCAACTGGTGAGCTAAAGCAATACACAACATAACCACATATATACATAAAATTTGGTTGCATTGATTCACCTTTAAAATTCAGTCAGTCCAAATTTTTTTTGGACTGTCCCTTTGAAAAATCAGAGTCAGATGTATACAGCAATGGTGTATTATTACAAAAAAATAAATAAATAAATTCCAGTCACTTAAGGGAATGCCACCAACCCTTAAGTGACTGGCATTGTGGTAGATTGGTAATCTGTAGGTGTTAAACACTCTGTTCTTTAATCAGAACGCAGAAATGCATATGGCTCATCTGATGATGTGGATTGCTACTGCCTGAGTTTGTGCTGCGTAGCAGCAGTCACAGAGAAGACAAAAGTAGTTCTTTGTACTTCTTAGGTTCTTAGGCCTTCTTTGCTTTAGCTGACTTGATCAAACCTAGAACCCCAGCTGGAGATAAAGGGTAAAAACCTGAGTAGTCATCAACATTCTCTGCTAAGCTGGGATTTCTGCACGAACTGTGGCAGTTCATGCAGTATATGCAATAAAAAGGTAAAACTGTAGTGAGATGCTTAGTTTTTTACTTTCATGCTTTTTGGCCCACTTCACTTTTTTGATGTGGACGTGTGCACATTTTTCTAACTTGTATTTGCCACTAAAGCTCATATGATTGAGATTAAGACGGAATACAAGAAAAAATATTTTTTAACAGCAGCAATTAGTCATTTTAGCATGCTTCATCGTTATGTATGCACAGCTCTTTGCAAAAACACTGAGCTAAAAGTCACTAAGGGGACATGAAGATGTGATACTATAATGCTCTGTGGGTCTGTGCGCACACATTTATCTTTTTTTAGCAGGAACATTTTGACTACTCCAGCTTTGAAAGAGAGTAATCACCAATATTTGTTGACCAGGAATAAGGAGTTTTTTCAAATTATGAACTATGATGTGTCGCACATCACATATTCTGAATATGTCAAGTAAATGGGACAGTTTGAAATGGTTGGACAAATGGAGTGCAGTCCCACCGTATCATATTACCTTTTGTAAGGACAGAGAAGCTGCCCTAGGTAAACTGTCAGATGGTTCCCATGGCAATATGCATTTACTGTGTTATTCAAATCCCAGACACACTATGTATGCACACCCCCTACACACACTACAAAGTCTCAGATAATTTTTGTTTTTGAATTAATAAAGCCAAATTATTCCACAAAGGTCAGCGCAAGTCTCATTATGCAGCACAATAGTCACTTTAATCAGACTTCAAAGAGAAGCGGCTCTACCACTGCTGAGCCTGCATCTGGCTGTGTTTGTACTTTATCACAATATTCAGGTTAAGGTCTGTGCATATATTCAGAGTGGTTTGGGGTGGGGGTTCTAGGGTGGGGGACAGAGAGCGATAGATGGGAGGCGGAGGTGGTTATGACAAGGCTAATTGATTTTAAAGTCCCTTTGAAGTCAGGAGTGTGTGAAGCATAACACATTATTTTTTATTGATTATTTTTTGTGCTCTCCCTCTCACAGGCATAGATGCACATGCATTACTGTGTGAAAGTCTCGAGCCACCCTCAGTTTGTAATTTGCTTCAAAGGAACCAGACTTTGTTGTATTTTTAAAGTGGTCTTGAGCAAAGAATGCAAAGAACCCATTTTAAATAGTGTCTTTAGGAACTTTTAAACTAACAGCTTGTCACAAAGATATATAATTAAGTAGAGTTTGAATGGTATATAAAAATCTACTCCAGGTGATTCCTAAGCTAAAAACTGGCTATATATCTGCATGGTGTGCTGAGTGTCCCTAAAAAGTTGTGGTAAATGGAATTATTATTGTATAGTTTTCTATTTCAGCACTCAAAGTGCTTCATACAACATGTCATTGGCTACGTTCACACTGCAGGCGAAAGCGCATCAAATCCGATTTTTTTGACCCTATGCGACCCATATCCGATCATGCTATGACAGTGTGAACGGCGCAAATCCGATATTTTCAAATCCGATCTGGGTCACTTTCGTATGTGGTACTGAATCCGATACATATCCGATGTTTTAGAAAGCGACTGCTGTTTGAACGGTCAAGTCGCATTAAATCCGCCTTTTACGTCACCGACACAAGACTGAAGCCAATTATCAGCGCCCGAGAAGACATCGCGAACGCTTCCTAGCCATCCAGTGTAGATGTCAGTGAAACTGTTGGGAAGACAACGTAAACATTTTATTTGTACTGTATAATCTGCAGATTCTGACAGAAATCTGCAGCTATCCTTTGAAGCACCGCTCCTCTCTTAAACAGCAATAAGGATCATTATTAGGTTATTTACATTATTATGTAAATAACAAAATAACTTAAAGCAAAAATTGGGAAACGTAAAGTCCGAAGTCTTTATATTAACGGCCATCAGTCAAACAATACTGTTTGTTCTTGGTCTAAACAGAGCGCGTTGTGTGTGACATCTTCTTTTGCGCATGCGGGCCGCTTTGAGCGTTCACACTAGAGCGCGTTTGCTGTCGCATTTTATTTGTAGTGTGAACAAGCAGACAAAAAAATCGGATTTGATCAAAAAATCGGAATTGAGCATTAAGACCTGCAGTGTGAACGTAGCCTTATTCACCCATTCATGTGTTTCTACACCTAAGTGGTTTGCAGTGAAAGAACTGGAGAACTTGGGAGTTCTGTATCTTGGCCAAGGATACTTTGGGATACAGACTAGAACAACCAGAGTCTGAAACACCAGTAGATGACCTGCTCTACCTCCTGAGCCAAAGCCACAAAGCTGTCCATAAGTGTCAGGCCTAGAAAGCTCTCTAAAGTAGATGAACCTTATCTGAAAATGATATCTTTGGGCTATAGGATATAATATAACAAAGAGATGACCCAGGACCTAAGATGTATTTGACCCTTGTGTCACATCTGCAGAGGCAGACGGGGTGGAGTGAGGATAATATGGACCCAAAAGCAGACAATGGAGGCAGAGTGAGGTGATGAACAAATAATAAGCCTTTTATTTGGCTGAGCAAAAGTACAAACAAAAAGCAAAGAAAGACTAGAATGGAGCTAATGAAACCTATACTGGAAAAACTAAATACAAAACACTGCATAAAACTAGAAACCTGGAAACACGGGGTGAAAAACGCAGACAAGCCGACAACAGACAGAGGAAGACAGAGAACTAAATACACAAGAGGGTAACGCGGGAATGAGGAACAGGAGGGAAACACAGCTGGGACTAATCACACACACGAGACAGGGAGGAAGCAAAACAGAATACTCTAACACAGGACATGGGACTGTCAAAGTAAAACAGGAAATACACGAACATAGAAACCAGGATAACTAGATGCAACACAAGGAACACAGGGGAGGCGCAGTAACAAACCCTAAAGACTAGAAATCACCAAAATACTAATGAATAACTAATGGACCTAGAAATACAAAAGACTAAACCATGAAAAACCACTAAATCACAGAATATTAATCATCAAAAATATAAAGACTGGGACACCCGGGACCATGACACCTTGGGTTGATCCATGTACTGCTCGCTGAAGCCTGAGAGCAACTGGAAGTCAATCTTAAGGAAGGAAACCAAGCGAAAAGGCTGAGCTAAGCTAAATTACACATTAACTCGATTGACAATCAGTGGCAACATGACTTATGGAACAATGAATGAAAATGTGAAGTTTGAATGACATTGTACGGACAATAGGTGCTGTTAACAGTGGTTTATGAAGTCCTGCTTAATAACTGATAATACAATTCTCACCACTTAACATTTAAAACAGTTATATTCAATATAATCCATATGAAAAGTACCCCATATTTATATGTGCAGAATAAATTTTCAAAACAATATAGAGCAGATATTTTGACTTGTGATAAAAAGAAAATCACAGTTGCTACTGTTCACATTAACAGTGGTTTTGTTCTATTCAAACATCTTTTTAAGCCATGACAATGTGAACAGGCGCAATTCAGCCACCTGGTCAGGTGACCTTGATTTCTTGTTATACTCTTTGTCTTTTTTCTTGTCCAAATTCAGTTCATCTCAATGGGCTTTATACTGTTATATAAAGATAACAGAGAGAAAACCTCAACAATCAGATGACACCCATCAGCAAGAACTTGGCAACAGTGGGAAGGAAAAACCTTTTCACAGGAAGAAACCTCTGGCAGAACCAGGCTTAGGGAGGGGCAGCCATCTCCTGAAAATATGTTTGAGAAGTTGTTAGCCAATAGGATGCTGTTAAACAACAGTTGTCCGTTGTCACTCTTGCGTACACGATGGTTTCTTTGTGTGCGTGGCTTCTGAGTTCTACGTGCGTGGGTTTTTAAAATTATGCAAGAGAAATTTAATTTAATTTAATTTAATTGTTGAATTTTCAACATAGATGTAATTCCATAGTGCTACACCAAAAACCTGCTTGTAGTTGCTTTGCCCATTCCCAGATTGTTGTATCACCTGTGGTTTCCATGGAAGATACCGACTTGTCAGCAAATACTTGCTAGATACTAGAGAAATGGTACTAAAAATTGCCCATTCAAAATTGGGCAACCAAAGCCATTGTAAAGATATCTATAGGTCTGCCATTTATGTGATGTCACACATTCAAAATGGCAGGTAAGTTAACATCAAATGGTTTTATCCTGAATAGAGACTAAATAAATAAATACATTTGTGGTGGTAAATGTGTTTTTTCTATGCTAAAGTATCTTAAAATAGGAGCCTATAGGGACTCACTCACTTTTAGAGCCAACTTAAAAAAAGGATATTGAAAATATGATCTTTTCCATTTCTTGGCAGTAGGATGAGTCACTGAGCTCAGAGATGTTTGTGTATGACTGCCAGAGACAGCACAGTGACAGGCGGTGCAAGCAAACAGCTTTGACACGATGCAAAAAGGCCTTCCCTGGTGTTAAATCACATACACACAGGTACAGCACGTTTTGTGTATGTGCACACGCACTTGCACATACACACACAGCTATATACATTCGGGCTCTCTTTTTGCATATTTCCTTCATGCACACGCAGCAGATGGGACAATCAGGCTGTTCGTCACATGTGCCTTTTGAAGATATGAGGCGTCAGCATGGTGGATAGCACTGAATGATTTCACAAGAATGAGTCAAACTATAATGAGGTATTTGATGGACACATTTATTACATAATATGCAGCATGGCCTGATTTTCCTTTTTATTTATGCAGCAATCTGTGCTAACGGCTGTGTAAGCAAGCACCAACCACACAGAAGCTTGCTAATCTGTTACTGGAATAGTTTTTAAGAAATAATGAGAATAAGCTTTATGATATAACAATAGTGTTCAGGTAAGTTAACTGTAATTACAAAATGTAAGTAAAACGTTCACAACTATGGCCACATTTTGAGATGTTGAATGTATGACTAATTACCATGAGCCAGACTGATCTACAGTTTCGTTTTACTCTTGGCTATATATGATGTCAGTGAGAATGGATATCACTATTGTAGTCATCACAGGTACACTTTTCTGCCTGTGAGCAGAGCAGCTGCAGCCATCTGATGTTCAAACCGTCAGTTTCTAAAATAATATATATTATATTAATGAAGGGGTAACAGGAAATAATAAATAAAAAACAACAAGTAATGCAGGGTGTCAAAATAAGACTAGCTCAGGTAAGCCGGTTTTAAAAAATATTTTTTATTAATGGAGATTCAAAAGAGCAGGAGTTAAAACGTTTTAAATGCTAATTTGTTAACCTCTTACATTAGGTTAAAATTTGTACCTATTTGGACCAAACAAAAAATAAACTATAATGCCAAAATGAATCTATGAGACCTTATTTGAAATGTATTATCTATTGAAAATTCCTGGAGTTGCCAGTATCAGCAGGGTTAGTAAAATCTTA
This sequence comes from Copadichromis virginalis, assembly GCF_057382275.1. Taxonomy (NCBI): domain Eukaryota; kingdom Metazoa; phylum Chordata; class Actinopteri; order Cichliformes; family Cichlidae; genus Copadichromis; species Copadichromis virginalis. Next base: position 29,623,071 of record NC_140632.1, on the reverse strand, counting down.
AACTGAAATGCTCCTGTTTTGCACATGTACGGAAACCTTTCTGCTCACAAAACAAGGCACAAAGCTGAAACTCAGACTGCAGTGCAAAAGGCCGCCAGGTGCTTCTGCCATGGTCACAGCATCTCATTTTACAACCTATGAAAAGTGTTCAAATCCCCTGAAACCAGGGTGTGAAGCACTAAACACCAACTTCCAGTAGGGGATGCTGGAGACCCACGTTGAACACAGGGCTTCCCATTACCTTGGTGATGATATGTATTCATTACTGTGCCCCGCAGACTCAGTGGTCCCAGACTTTTAACCTGGGAGGTAGCAGAGCTCAGGAGTCTAATGTGTGATGAGCCATTAGCCTGCAGGGAACAATTAGGGTCCTTGTTTAAATAGGCAATGGTTGATTCGACTCATCATTTGAGCCGGTGTTCAATAGGGGAATAGGCAATTAGGTTGACCATGCTTGCTCGAGTGTCATTATGGTCAACATCTGTCCATATGAAACCTGCCCAGAAGACCTGGTGTTAGCACCCAAATCATCTTATCAGAGAATGCATGCGCTGACATCTTAGGAGTTTAAGTCCGAACTGCAGTTAGAAGAGAATAAGAATGAAAAAGCACCAATGATTTAAGACACATTAATTTTTAGCAAATATACATGCATCTTTTCCACCCCCCACTGCCAGTTCAAGCAGAAAACTACAAATTTTAACATCCAAGAATTTAAGAAAAACTAGAAATACTAAGCTTAATTACAGCAATCTGTTTACCTGCTACAACCTCATCCACACATCAACATTTCTGTTGTACGTTTTAATATACGAAGCTTGCTAACTTGGTAGCTAGCGTGGTAGGGTATATTGCCTACAAATGCAATCATATGCAACCTTTCTATCATGCTAATGCTAATAAATTCACTTGTGAGCTTTCTCATTGATGTCTAGATTAGAAATTCCATACCAATGACTATAATAAGCATCCAAAAATATACGTCAATACAACTTTTCAGGTTTTTGTCACAGTGTGATGTGTCAATCAACAGTATCCTCCGCTCTCAGTAATCCAGTTGATTCAGACACTCCACTTTGTGTTAACAGAAGTTTTTTCATTCACTGACTTTCCGTGGTTACCGCTAGTCACCTAACCCAGACACCCCTTTGTAATATACCTGCTTTTACATGACACTTTTTTAGTGTCACTGACCACTCAAAGCACTTTAAACTACAAGTCAGTGCTGTTTATCTTTGCATTCATATAGTGTATCGTTTTCAAATACTTTATGTTTATGTCACATTGTTGGTCAATTCAGAATCACCAGTTAACCTAACATGCACATCTTTTGATTTGAGGGCCACGCCTTTGTCTTATAATGTGTCTGGTTACATGATCATTTTTAATTCCTTAAACTGCAAAACAGCACATTAAAAAACATGGCTTCCTTTTCCTTTCCTTTCCATGTTGCTTGTCATTTTTCTGTGTGTCTTCATATCCATGTTGTGTTTAGCTGCGGGTAAAAAAAGGAAGTCGGAGCTTCGGAGCTCTGGCTGTTTTTCACATTATCTGCCTTTCTCAGCGCCAGTCCTGACCTTGCTGCAGTGTCCCTGAAGATCTTTGTTCAAATTCTGACATTCACTGAATGGTGCTACCTAAATATATGAAAAAGAGATGATAGCGTAGGGCAGAATATTAATATTGCTACATATTTCATATATGTGTATAAGAGCTGCATTCCTTCACTCCTCTTTTAGTGATAGCGACACAAACCAAATGCACTGTTGGAGTAATTTTTCCCTTGGCGCTTGCTTTCAGTGCAAGTTATTTTAAACCTCATACGTTGCAGTGGTGACATTTGACTCTGACTGTAGACCTCATTTGAAGCTTTTACTAACAAGATACTATCCTCAGAGTTTCTCCCGTTGGTGCAGTCATAGCCCCTTCTGGCATTTTCCTGCAATAATGATGTTTAGCGTGGTTTTAGACTACAAATTAAAAACTTTACTGCTCCCTTATGACCTGCCTCCTGACACGGGGAGAGCATCATTCATGTTCATGTATGTTGGGCGGTTTGTCAGAAACCTGAGCACTACCTTATAAATTCATGAGCTCCATGGCTTTGATGTTGAGGGAGTGTGCTCCAGAAGGCAATTACTTACTGTCGCCATTTGTAGCGTATTGACTCTGTAAAGTCAAGTCGTTTCATCAATAAGCACTCGGTGCATCCATTCCTCTTTCAGCAGCCAGTTATTGACAGCGATGCTTTCGGAAGCCACCTCAAATGATGGGCTCCTCCATAAAAATGCCATCTGATCACTGTTAGGTTTAATCTGATGGCATTGGGCCATTGTTAACAAACGCTTCGACTGGAAGCTCGCCATACAAAACGAATGGCCATGTGCTGTGGGTTGAGTGGCTGTAAACAGCTTCAGATGGCTGCGTGGAGAGAGAGGGAGGCATTTACCAGCCAGCCATCATCAGCACTGTGTGTTTGCTCTTCCCTCAACCCTTCCTTCCAGCTTCTCTTTAATTGTTTTCCTTGGTCTGTCACTTCTTTTCCAACTTTACAGTGTTCCATTTTTATATTTTTACAGTAGCCATTTTGGGCATGTTTTTTCCCCCATTGATTTGTGCCGATAAACGAGAACAACAGCTGAATTTTGCAGTTATGGAAAGTACTGCCAAAATTATACTAATTATTTGGAATTTGAAGAAGAAGGCTGCTGCTACTCTTTACTTTCTTTATTGACTCTATTATTTATCTATTTTTCACTCTGACTTACCCAGACTGTCCTTGGACTTTACCTTTGTGACCAATGCTGTTTAGAGTGGACCCATCATGCGTCTTTGTAGATCCATAAATTCATTTTTGTATTTACTTGAGTCACTTAAAGTGAGATGTCTCTAAGTGGTAACAAATAATGGATAGCCACGTTCTTTGACATCATACACAGAGTTGAACAAAGTGTATGAGATTTTGGCTCACAGGGATTTGCACAAATAGTAGCACATTTTTAAAAACTGTTTGCCATGTTTAATATCAATATCCCCTGCTGCACTGCTGTAACATTATATATAAAGTAGAAAAAAAAGCTACTATTTAAATTACTAGATTGCAGTTTAAGGAATTGCAAGTGGCTGATGTATGTTGATTATTTTTAGCAGTAATTGGGCCATCACGTTTTCCACACTTAATCATCTTGACAAATACTATATGGATAGCTACTGTATCTAGCACCCTTGCAGTATTATTAGTCATCAACCTAATGAAGCCTAATATCTGAATGTAAAAGATTTTATTTTTAGCTCAAGGTCCGGTGAGCTCACGCCGTGGCGACACATTTGGCCTTCCACAATTCACAAGAATCACTTTTCCTCCTAGAGTGTACACCTAATGCAGTGGTTCCCAAACCTTTTTCGCTAGGCCCCCCTTTGTTTTACAGGAAAAATGTTCGCGCCCCCCTCGCGCGCACACACGCACGCACTAACACATCCTCCAACCACACACACCCATATTTTGCTCCATTGCGGTTTATTTCACACCTCAAACATTTAGTAAACAATTAAGCAAATACAAGTAATCTGCAGGTAGTAATAAAATAAACGACTAACTCTTTTACGCTGCGTCCGCACCTACACGGGTATTTTTGAAAATGCAGCTGTTTCGTCCACACGTAAACGGCGTTTCGAATCACTGAAAACGGAGATTTTTTAAACCTTCTTTGCGTTTATGTGTGGACAAGGAATACAGAGTTCTTCATGCAATGTTCATGCAATGTTAAAGCTATGTGCACTGTTAGACTTTTCATCGCCACTTTACGGTAACATACTGGCGTCACTGTTGCCAGCTCTTACGGTAGCTTACCGTTCTGCAGGATGATACCGTTTTTTGCTGGTATGGTATAATACTCTTGGACAAATTATGGTAACGCACTGTAGCCTTTTTTACGGTATCTCACTGGCGACAGTGACGCCAGTGAGATACCGTTATGTCATAAATTACGTCAACAAAGTAACATCATACTGTGATTAAGAAATTGGTATACTACCGTTTATTCACGATATGTCACTGTAAGCCCGCTGCAAGGTAATAAACTGCAATATATTAACCAGTAACTTACCGTTATCACGCATCATCAGTACCAAAAATATTCATCTCTGCTAGAGGATACCGTGTCCCACACTGAAAAAAATATGTTGTTGGATTTACTTAATTCAATGGTGGACATTTGTTGCACACAGATGTTTTGCTTTGGCAGCAACTTAAACAATTGAGTTAAATTAACACAATTTATTCATGTTCAATAAACCTGTGCAATTTGTGTTGATAAAATGTGACTTAAACATGTTTTGATGAAGTAATTTGAGCTCTTGAAATATTTTAATCCTTCACAATTTTCTCACTTTATCCCAACACCATTCAATAACTTTTACCCAATACTACTTGGTCACTTAAATACTACATGTTATCTTCAAATTACATTTTGCTATTATATTCTAGTATCAAATACACAATTTTCAAATGGAGGCCTTATAACAGATTATATTGTCCTCTTCCAAGATGGTTGCTGGCATCCACCAGTAACCTTTCAAAACAAAATGTCTAATTTCACTGCATTGACAGTAGGTAAAGAATTAAACTGACATTACTCCACTACTGAATCTACATAAATCAACAGTTAAATAATGTCAGTTCTTCCGTGTTCTCTGGAATCAATCACAGCAAAGAAATTAGACTCTTTCTTTTGAAAAATGTTGGGAAAGAACAAATCAAAACATTCTATTTAAGGCCTCTGACGTCAAGATTCAGTTAAACAACAATTATAACTAAACAATTTGAGGTAATGTTAGTTTCCATTAACATTAAATTAGGTTACTGAATTGGCAAACACCTTCCTATTAACATTACCCATTTTACCCCAATAACTAAAGAAATTAGCACTTGCAGGTCAAAACCTTTATTCAAGAGATGCAAAAATAACATTGATACAGTGACTGTCAAAAATTACAGCACTGATCATACTGTGACATCTTGGTTCAAAACAGCACACTTAGAAATATTCAAAGTTCCTTACTTCAACTGAATGAAACTGAAAATACCATTTCACACGGCCCATATGGGATATTTAGACTGCATAACTGTTCATGCTACATCTCTTCACTAGTAAAAGAAAGAAAAAATACAAAGAGAAATTTAAAAATGCTGCCAAACAGAGAACTTGTACAGAGCAAAAGGAAAAACAAACAACAACAACAAAAAAACGGCTCGTCCTCATGGCAGTTGCAGTGTATATAAAAATGAACCCTGCGATCTGTTCCTGGAATTGAGCTTCAAAAATGCAGCAGAACAAGTGTGAGATTTAAATGTCTTCTCACCTAGAGCTGGTCACCTCACATGCATAACAGTGAGCTTTCGTTGCAGGAGCAGTTTTGTCTTAGTTGTGAACTTTTCTTGAGAGCTGAGTTGCTTCCAACTCCATTACCACCCTTTGAATCACCTCAAAAGTGTAGCAGAGTTGTGATGGGTAACTCATATTGAAGGAATAAAAAAGGTCCAAACAGCATGGCTACTGCAAAGGTCACGTTATCCAGATCTTGAAGAACTACTATACCCTCGATGATGATGCCAACATCAGAAAAGTCATTGCCTGGTGCATCCTCTGGAGACAGATGTTCATTGTGGTTTTCTCAATCTGTGCAGTGGCCTCAGTCAAGTCCTGGTTAAACACAAAACATTTTTTTAAGATTCCCTTTTAAACTCATCTCTTTTGAATCTACCAGTTCTAATGTTAGAGTAATTTAAACCAATGCAAGCAACATAGTAAATAGCTATAGCCAAAGAGTGGCCTGCCATGCTGCCATTCATGGTCTAACAGAGTTTCTAAGAGAGGGTGAAAAACACAATTTTACATTAGTTTTTGTTAGAAAGACACCGGCCCATCAGAAATCCAGGTTTTGTCACTCAGAAGATGTTAGAATTTAGACTTTCAGCCCCACAATTTGGTTAGCTGTTGGTCTTTTTTTTTTTTCAAACAAAAGCTAATGTAAATATTGGTGGGATTTTCCTTTGTTCACTAGAATGACAAATTTAACGTTTTTTCACACTGATGTGACCCCTAATACAGGGGTGGGGCCTCAAGGGCCGGTGGCCGAGTTCACTACCAGGCCTCATGTGAACTTCAAATTATTAAAGAGGACTACTGGTCCTAACCAGTCCAATGAGGATCAAGTGGATAACTGAATGCATTTTTAAATGTTGCAAAGCCACAATCTACTCATAAAACACTCACCATGAACTCCTGCACCAAGATGTTGCAATTGTCTTTCACACAGATGCGGAGCACTTTGATGAGGGACTCCCTTCGAGCATTAATGTCATCCTAAAGTATTATAACAAAGAAAACAGAGATTTGTGAACTTTTCAGTAGCACAGAAGAAAATGATCCCAGACAAAAACTTAAACCAGTCAACATGCAACACCAGCATCTACAAAGCAATATCAAAAGTTCCTGTTTGACATCAACTTTATGGATATATAGTTTCCAGAACATTTATTTTTTTAAAAAGATCAATTTTTCTCAGTGGGCCAGTAAATGCATGACGAAAATTATGGCATCCTTTCGGTGGAATCAGTACTCACAGGTAATAGTTGACTGTTTCAATGGATGCAGCATAAAAATCTTTTACTGACCTAATGCAATACATATACACTTTGTAGTTAAAGAATTTTAAAGTTCTTACTGTCATTATGGCAGCTACATCCTTTAGCTTTGTGCCCTGTTCCCCCGATCACTTTGCAAACACTTTCAGCAGACTGTCAGAGAGAAACTCAGCTCCGTCAGAAACCTTGACTGTAAAGGCATGGTTGGGATGCACTGGAATGCTGCATTTCATCTGAAATGACATAAAATTATTTTGAAATAACAGCAGGCACTGTGCTTGGTTAATAATCAGTAATGTTTTGTTGAATAAAAACTGTGTTTCCAGATCTTATGGGATTAAAAAAATCCAAAGATGTTTATTTCTGATTTGCAACCCAAGAACCCACAAGTTACAACCTCATTTTAGTTCAAGTGTGCATTAATGTGAGTCCAGTAATCACCTTTCTGACAATACATACAGGTATAAGTTAAACCTATGGCAGATTTTGGATTTCTCAGTTGTATTAATAGGGTGGTCTATTTGAGTATGCATGCACCTAATAATTATAAAAAACCTATTATAATTAAGTTACAGAAACCTTAAGCGAAAATAGAATATACTTTCTTACCATAACACCTTGAACCCACAATCCATCAGCTGACTCCTGGTGAAATGCAGAATAGATGTGGTCTCTCAATGTGCATCAACAAAAACAAAAACAAAAACAAAAGGACAGCAGGTGAGGGCAGGAGGGGTAGGGATGTAAGCTAGCATAATACCGCTGATGATATTAGCTAAAGCTGTTCAATGTCCAAAATCTCACTAACACCACGGTGCAGTAAATACACAATGTAACTGAAGAGTCAGTTGACAAATCTATTCACACAGAAAACCAAATTATGTTATGAGTGCCTCGCAATTAGGTTTAATGTGATATTATGGCTCTTGTGCCAAAAACAAATTCAAATGAAAAAGCGCCAATTCTTTGACAACAGATAAAACAGCAAATAAGCTAACGGCTCTTTTTTAGCATGTTACATGGCGGCACTTTAGACGTTTAACTACATTTGGCTGAAATATGGTAAACATTAATTCAAAAAATCAAGACATACCAAAAAACGTAGAGTTGGCTTGACTTGACTGAGATGGATGCATTTTTTAAACCACGATCCAAAGCCCGCGAGATGAAATCACGCGTGGTTTCACGAGATTTAACGTTGCTATCTTATTGACTTACTTCACCTGAACATGATATGAACAATTTAATACACCCTTTCTGCATATCATGTAGTTTTTACACTATATAGTTACATTTATCTTTAAAACATGAGGCAATTGTGTTAAATACATGCAAGATGCTTACATAAATCCAAGAGATGGCCAGTCCCTTTTTTTCAGTGCAACAGGCGGTCATTTACTGTTTAACAGGTCGTAATTTACTGTAATTTCAATTAACAGTAACATACTGTAAGAGACTGGAGGGTTCCAAAAAAATTGGATGGCTAGATGGATGCATGGATGGATGGATAGGTAGATAGACACACACACAAAATATAATTCATGTGCTTTACACCACTTTATTTCAATTCTGATTTTTCCCTGCTGAAATACACATTTCCAAAATCAAAAACTGAAAAGAACTGAAAACATATTTTCATTGAGGAAGCACTTGTTTTTACTAAACCATGTAATCCATTATTTTCTCATATGGTTGTACAAACAATAATGATATTATGTCATATCCATATCATGGCAGACAACATGCTCAAGTGTTGGGTTTTCTTAGTTATATTTTGTAGGGTCTTAAACCTACAATGTGAAGTGCCTTGGCATTCATTTCGTTGGCACCATACAAATAAATTGAATTGTAATGAATACAATATCAAGCCCCACACTTCTGCCTTTATATACACTTTGTCCAAAATACTGGCTCACACCACCAAATCAATGCACAAAACAGGGTCCACAAGGACATGGATGAGCGTGTGTGGTGTGAAGGAACTTGACTGACCTGCACTGAACCCTGATCTTGCTTTGTGAACTGAGTTCATTGATTTGTAGGGTGAGCCAATACATGTGACAATTAAAGTGTAAGTAGCTGAAATAATTTTTAACAAACGGGTAAAAGAAGGGAAAAAAATCAAAACTGTTGCACTCAAAAAACCTATTGGACAGAGACAGCGTCTTGCAAGATGGCAAGAGAGCTTGTCTTCGTTGTTGCTCGTCTTGTGTAAATGTCCAGAAAGCATGAGCCATGGATCATCTGTGGAGACATGGGTAACAACACATTGGTCACTTAAATTATACAAGAAATTCACTAAAAATGGCAAAAACAGTTACCTAATTTGAAGTTCTCCACTCAAATTCAGTAAGCCACTGGAGGAAAGTTGTGACATGAGGGTTAATGTGAACAACCTTTCGCTTCACAGTGGTCCCATGTGAAGCGAAAGGTTCTAAAATATGTGGTTCAATTGCGTGCTGCGTACATAACCTAATGTCAGCTAGACCGAAATTAAAATGTAATATATTGTTAAAGTCACTAAAATGGCGCCTGAAGCCTGTTGTGATGTGAGCTCTGTGTCTGCTCTAGAAACTCTGAAATTCTGTAGATCTGAGCCGTACATTAAATACTCACATGAACCTGTACTTTGAATTCTGTATGAGCTGTATAAAATACAGCTATGCATAAGTGTTTTGAATGAATAATTAGATTAGATAACTCTTTATTGTCTAATATAGAAATGAATAGAAATGTGACATGAGAAGGTGTGTCTTTGACTGTTCCTGCATAACTTATTTTTGGACTAGTTGACAAGTTATGCTCCGGTCATTTGATGTTTCCAAGATAGATGTTCTTTTGTAATATAGTTAAATTTTCTTTGTATATTTCATTTATCCACCATCATACATCATACATACAAGCTAAGAAGAGGTCGTTATACTAACAAGAGGTATCAACGCCGGGCCAAAGTTCAGCACATGGTTAAAGTTTGTAATCCAGCCAGGGTGTAAATATCACTCAGCAGCCAGAGCTGAAGCAGGTAGCATCAACACATAAATCTACTCTACCCGGCTTAAATCACAAGAGCACCTCTGACCAAAAAGCTGTAGATTTTTCTTGTTTGCACAAATTAATCCAGATTCACATTGTGTTCACAGCTCCAACAAAATGAGGAAGAGGAGGGGGAGAAACACAATTAGGTTGAATTACAATTGGATGGAAGGCGAGGACAAGGAGAAGGAAGCTTAGGATGAGGAAGAAGAGAAGCAGCAGGAGCATCTTTAGAGATCCCTATGATGTCATTGAGGTTTGTTTCATTAACATGGTCCTCTCACAAAGAAAGATGACTTGTTTTAGTTCACCTATTTCCTGTATTAAATAGTGATGTGCAAAATGTTGTGAAAAACCATGGAGCAGGTACGTGTAGTGCATCTGCAGTTAAATGAACATCAAATCTCTAAGACAGACTGAAATCTGTATATTTATCACCCTTATGATAAAACCCATGTCAGCCATTGGTTTATGGACTTTGTATTTTGAAGCCTCAACATTTGCTTTATTGCTGTTGCTATGTTGGGACCATATTAGGATGAGGGATCAGAATCTGGAGTCATGCACGCTATTGTTTCATTTAGTGTGTATCCATAAGATTCGTACAGCAGATCCAAGTTGTGCCTTGAAAACAGGAAAGTCGTCTGCATAGAGGAGAACTTTAATAGCAGGCTTGTACAAAGTGAGGCTTTGTGCTCATATTTGCTGCAAACACTCGTTTTACCCTGTTTTGATGCAGAATTCATTTGAAATCAGGCAAGAACTGGACTTGTTTTTTATAATGTGTTCTTCTGAATTGATTGTGTATCGCATATGTTTGATTTGACTTTCTGCAAGACAACAGTCGTCCACTGGCCAAAAAAGTTTTCCAAATACCTCCACGTGATCTAGCCTGGATTTAGAAAAGAATAACACAAAAAATCTGCACCTCCTGCTTCAGATGCAATTTGTGTTTCTGTGTTCAGAGGCAGCGGCAAGAGGGGAGACCTCGGCTCATCCAGCTGGAGAGCCTGACCAGGAGGAGTCGAACATTAACTCAGCTCTTCCAGGGCACCCTGCAGACTCGGCTGTTGGCATTGGCGAGGGATGACGTGAACATCCAACTGGTCCATCACAGGTCAACTGCAGGTATGCGAGTCAGACCTTCTGAGGAGGGTTTCACTTTTCTCTCTTCTTTATAATTGACTCTTTTCTCTCTCTTTCAGCTCCTTGTCTCAGAGTGGGAGGGATTTGAAGCACAAAGGGAGGAACTTGTCGTTTGGTTGGCTGATATGGATGTCCGCCTGAGTGAGGTTGACCAGCTGACAGGAAACACCAGTGAAAAACTGAAACAACTGCAGGTGTGGGCTTGTTTTGATATGACATATATTTGATATGATACATACGTCAGAGACATTATCCTAAACTGGACTAACAAAGGACCATGAGTACAACATGAAACGTACATTACATGGCGTAAGGCTGAAGTTCATTGATCATTTTAATCATAAACTTGTTGAAATATTTTTATTGAACATGCAAGCATCTGCTGATGAAAATGTGTTGATTTATTGGTCTGTTATGAAGCTATTGCTATTTCTAATGTGTTTTATCACTTTCTGATGTTTTATTAATTAAACAATACATGTATTAATTGTGTTATCTATAGATACAGTATTTATATATATTTATTTATAGTATAGTAAAAATGTTTAATTATTACTGTTTAAAACACTAATATGTGACATGTATTAGTAGTGATGTTGTGCTGAGTGTTAAAATGCCTTTTTGTCTTTTGGTAACTACAAAATGACAATAAACCATTAATATATGTCTATGCTGTGCTCGTATTTATTTTACCCTACTCAAATTCAATTTGTGATACATTTTATTTTGAAAGATTTAAAATGGTTTTTTTAAAGAACCATTTGAAGGATCTTTTTAAAAATGGTTCTTTAAGAACCATTTTTAAAAAGGTTCTTTGAAAAACCATTAAAGGTGTCCCAAAGAACCATTTCTTGATGGTTCTTTGGGACACCTTTAAAGGTTCTTCAATGAACCACTGAAAGAAATGGTTCTTCAAAGAACCATTGTTTGAAAGGTTCTTTGTGGCACCAAAAAAGGTTCCTCTATGGCATCAGTCTAAAGAACCACTTTTGGTTCCAGTTGGCATGTTTATTTTTCTGAGTGCAGTCTTTCTGCTCATCCCAACCTTGGAGGTACATTTTGTTCCCTCTTCAGGGTTTATCCTTACAAAAAACCTTGCACACGCTGACTCCTGGTATTCCAGGTTCAATACATAGAATGAACCAAAGAAGACTGACATTGCATCAGCAAAGATGTTCTCTTTGTCCAGCTCAACAATTACACGCCCCTCTGCACTCACCATCCAGCAGGTGGCGGTCATTGAACTTTGTCCTTAAATGTATAGGGGCAACATGTTGTCATTATGCAACATAAAATAATTTCAATACTTCACTTCTTCACACTGTCTAGATAGTCATAAAGCAAATAGCTATGTACAGTTAATTATTAATGGCCTTATGTACATAAGTCCGTTTTAACATATTATAATTGTACATAATTGGGAATTACATTAAACACACCTAGCAAAGAGTCAGACCAATTAAATTACCGGAGATGAATCAACTGTATGGTTATTTTGGAGTTTATAGTTTGTGCTGCTGTTAAACTTTACAGTATTGACTTCAGTATTTTTGCTGTTGGTGTAGCTAGACTACTATGTTGATCAATAATATGTAATGTGAAATTTGATATTGTTACTTTGCTGGATTCACTGAGACACATGTCCAACAACCTTGGTTTATAAAGGAAATTACAGAAATTTGAGCTAACAAAACAGAGACTGGATACCTGTGTCCACGAAAAGCTCCTGTGCCAAACAGAAATTTTAATATGGTCTAATCAGCTCCATTTCATAAATGACTTCTTACCAAGCATAATCAGCCTTGGGGTGCTTGGCAAGCTTTTAACATGCAAACTGAACAATATAAATTTGCGTGCACTGAAGCCACAAAATTTAGAAATACACATAGTTGGAAAAAGTTCAGTGTGTGGAGGTAATGTAATAACGACAGGAGAGGTCTCAGTGTCTCACTCCAACTTTATTAACTCTCTCAGAACTTCACATATATTGAGCGCCAAAATCTCCACCCCAACACTTCCCTTCAACTTGGGTGTGAGTGGAGCCACCTGGTGGTCCGCCACAAGTGACCAATTACCTTTCCTGAATGACATATGCAATGCAAAAAAATAAGAGTATTGTCAATAGGGACCAATTCCCAGTTTTTACATGATCAAAATTATTCACAAAAGGCTTCAATAAACAGAAAATGTGTTCCTACAAGAGAACAGTGCACAAAAATGAAAAGATATTTGAGCTCGACGCTTTAATGGGTTTAACATGACTTAGTCAGCACTCCGCACCGTACAGGTAGTACAAGCACACCTGAAAACACTGACCAGCTAACAGCTTTAAGCATTTGGGCGCAACCTCGGTAGTTCACCGATTCACCTGTTGCAAACGTCCAAGTTTCTATCAAGTCTCATAAATCCATCGGCAACTATTACCTAACTAGTCTTTTGAGTCTCCACATTCATAGCTATTGACATTTTGTCTTAGCATTTGAATGAAAATATCCTGGTAGGGTAGCTTAAAAGTCAAAACAAACAGTAATAAGAACGCATTTCGGACTTCTCTCGAATGAGTGAAAAACACACTTACCTTCAGACTGATTAACTGGTTCCGATCCAACTTTAATGTGTCCCATGTCAGTCCTTTTTAGGGAAAAAGTGTTAAGTGGTTTCATTTAATTTTGAGATACTCCTGCATGGATGAGCAATTTGGAGTCTAGCAGAGTTATCACGAATAGCATATGATCTTCAGATATAATCCATTCAACCTTGCATTTAATCCGATTGAACATCCAGTTACCTCTGACCACTTCTAAGTTGCACATGTTAACGGTCTCATCATCACTCTGTGCTGCAGTGAACTGGATCTGTGGCACAGAATAGTTGATGGTCATGTTGTTCTCCTGCTTTGCAGCTTTGTTTGAGTCTGAATTGCGTCTTAAACGTGTAAAACTAGAAGAAGCAGATCAATATTTTCTTCTTGTTTCTTATTTAATGGTGGTTGGCAACCAGCGAAAGGAGCATTAACCACCTCGAGCAATATTTTCTATCCCCATTGTTGTTTAGAAAGTGAATACCCGACGTGTGCGTCATACGTCACATTGTACATCAGGTGAAGGTGTGGTGTCGGCTATCGCACCTGTCACACAATACGGTAATATTACGTTGAAGCACAGTACGTATCACTCCGCGAGCAGTGTTGCCAACTTAGCGACTTTGTTGCTATATTTAGCGAGTTTTCAGACCCCTTAGCGCTAAAAAAAGACGTGAAAGCGCGTATTGCTTTTACTCTCAACAAGCAGCGGGTGCTGTAACGCAGTCAGTTCTTCTTTTACTCTTATGCTGTTTTGTGGATCACAAGGTTTAAAACTACTTATAAACACACACACACAAAGTAACTCCACCAGAGTGCCTATTTCGGGTCACTTTTGCCGGTCCAAGCCCGGGTAAAGGAGCAGGGTTGGAATTGTGAGATTAAAAAAACAATAATTGCTAAAAGAAATTTAATTTGTAGTTCTAAATAAACTCTAAATGCATTTAGGACGTTTTTTACTCACTTTATGTCTCTTCCACAATGTTATTTCTCTCTCCAACAACATAGGTTACAATTAGATTAGCATGACCAATTATGCAACCAATTATGCAAATTAAGCGATGACGTCATTTAGCGACTTCTAGCGACTTTTAGGACAACCAATAGCGATTTTCCTTACTGAGGAGTTGGCAACACTGTCCGCAAGGCTCCTCGGTACCCGTAATGCTCCAACAATCCATCAAGCCGGTGCAGCTCCGTAGCTTAGCAAAGTCGTACTAAAACATCTTTTGACAGATTGCTGAGCGCCGTGTTCCACATAAAATCGGTTCGCGGTCATCAAGCACAACCAGATTCATACATAGGGCGCGCTGTCGATTTTTGAGAAAATGAAAGGATTTCAGGCCGTGCATGGCGTTAGCGTGGTTAGCTCATTAGCGTGGTTAGCTCGTTAACACGTTGACGCCGTCCAGCCCCACGCACGGGGCGATGCGCAGTAACACGTTAAGGGAGATTTGCCGTGTCCATCTTGTTGCTGCCTGCAGGTGAAGCAATGGGGGAGGAGGGGGAGCTGTGTTCAGTGAAGGAGAGGCGAGGCCGAGTAACGTTGTGTAAAGACAAAAGCGGACGAAAGAGAGGCAAACTTGTGGCTCCACAATTATAACGTAACATAGACTATATCGATATAAAAGATATTGTCACATCTTATATCTCGTATAAAAATATATCGATATTTTTAAAAAACTCGATATATCGCCCAGCCCTACTGGCCATACAAAAAATAAGTATACTTCAATTATATTTCCCAAGTATACCTTACCTAGTACGTATACTAATAATGCTTCTTGGGACTATATTGGCCCCCATTTTAGTACATAACAGTATTCTTGAAATTAACTTTTAGATGTACTTTTTGTTCACCATAATTGTACTAGCATAATGTCATAATGTCTACAAGAGTATAATTAAAATATACTCGACTATCACAATACTAACCGTACAAGTATACTATTAACTAATAGTGTTACTAATGTTTCACATTGTTTGACTAAACAAATACATTTATTAATATATGAGGTTCCATTCAGTTCAAGGAATTAAATTTTAGTGTGGCTGCAACTTACTCCTTAAGTTAAAAATGATGCTGTATATTGTAGTTTATATGTTATACTACTTTCACAGTGAATCACATTTTATAGTAATACACTCTGAATGAGGATTTAAGTAATTACTCTTAGATCTACAGTAGAAAACAACAGAAATCTGGATGGTGTAATAGTATAATCTCAGTAACATCACCAATTGTTACATTTGCTGTATTTTACAGCTGTTTCCATGAGTACGGTGAGTTACCGTAAAAATAATGTAATCGCATGGAATTTTCCCACAATTACATGCAAATTACAGTACTAAACTGCTAACATCCTTTAGAGTTTTTTACTGTTGATTTTGCAGTACTAAGCTATGGAAATTACTGCAAAGGCTAACAGTGTGCCTTCTTTCAAGTCACGCTGTGCGCCACGTTATTGTTTACATGAGATGAATTGCAGAATAGCAGATAGTCAGATTAACAGTATTTTGTCTCTATCGTCAGGTTTTACACGCTTTTACACATACACATGCAATTACTGTCCCTCCATTTAGAAAGGCAGAGGCATCACAGTGTAATTATTTTGCATGTAATTGTTTTTTTTCCCTGTGTAATAATATTCAACATTGCTATCAATACCTTTTTAAAAAAATGCCTCTCTGTGCAAAATGGGTTTAAAAACATAAACATACTGTTTCCCATACCGGCATTTAGACAGGGGGAACAAATTGTGGCAGGAACAGCCTGATATTATTTTTTTTATCCTGCTGTAACTTTACTGTATAAAGAGCTAACATCTCTAAAATGTCAGGAGTAGTTAGTTATTACAAGAAGTGTTTGTGAACTAAAAATCAAGAATGTAGGATACTGTTTGTCCCTGATTTGGAGAGCCCAGTGCGTGCTCCTGACGAAGGGAAAACCAATTCTGCCGGGGAGACCTACCTTGGCACTTGTGCAGGTGAAGCCAAAGGGCAGATATGCTTCACCATATTTTCTAGTCTTTGGCTTAGAATGAAGTTGGTTTGGAAACATATTCAGCAATGCTTCATCTCCTGCTTTGCGTTTGTGTGGGAGCCCGTGCTAGCAGTGTCCAAGCTTTGTTTTTTTTGTTTTTTTTTCCCTTTTCATGCCGTGCCCCCCTGCAATGGCTCTGCGCCCCCCCTAGGGGGTGGGCCCCACACTTTGGGAAGGTCTGACCTAATGGGTCTTCCCCCACATTTTCTTAGGGTAACGGACACATTTGTGGATTTCTTATTAGTTTATGTGTTAGTTTGAGCTGGCATGAGCTACTATGCCATTACGTTCTGGTTGTGAAATATCTCGACTGCTGTTTAATGGTTTGTTTGTACTCCTGGTCTTTTTGGAACATTTTAGTAGAAGTGTCTCACAGATAACATGGCCTGCTGTGTTTTACAGAGCATCCAAGAAGTTTGCCCTCCAGGGAGTGAATTCTTGTATTTTATTATTTAATAGTAATGATCAGAGACGTATGTCTGTGTATTATACATTTTATGGCTGCAGCTTGCTAACCACACTTGTTAGCATTAGTTGATAACTTAGCATGGCTCCTTCTCAACCAAATATAGTGACCATCACAGTCCACAGTCCATTGCAGTCCAAAAACTCATACATACTCACACACTATGTGCATTTGTGCTTCTGTTTCTGTGTCTTTAATGTATACTTTATACTTTATTGATCCCCGTGGGGAAATTCCTCTCTGCATTTAACTCATTCACTCAGTGAAGCAGTGGGCAGCCATTGGTTGCCCGGGAAGCAGCGTGTAGGGACGGTACCTTGCTCAGGGGTACCTCAGGGTTTGTTCATGGATCAAGCTCTCATTGAATTATTGGAATATCTGAATAGAACAAAGTAATTGTAAATGTTATTGATAACACTTGTATTTCCACTATAACAGATCTCAGACCACTGGACTTTTCTAGCAAAAGCTCTGGATATGCCAAAACCCCCCCCCAAAAAACCCATAACCCATAATTAAAAACTCAAATCATTATTGGCTTATGAGTTGGAAAAATCAGCTTGAACTAACTTCTCTCACTGGTTATATCTTTGTTTGCTGTATAAGCTGCCTCTGTGCCCTTGTATTACACACCCACTCAGACACACACAGTACTGCTCTTTCCCTTCTCACCTCTCTGCTTCTCCTCCTATCTGCTTTGTCTCCGTCTCTATCTCTGTGATTGGCTAATGACACTATTCCAGATGGCTCGCCTACTGTGGTGTGTGTGCGTGTGCGTGCTGGCCAGGTTTGAAAAAGATCTTTCATCTTCTTCTTTCTCTGACAAAGGAATCAGTCCAGTCAGCACAGCTGTCCATCTGCTTCCTCTTTTCCACAGTCTCGATTAATCCTAATGTCGTGCTGCACGGCTCAGCATTGGCCCGTGCTCTCCCCCACCGCTCTATTTATTCTCGCTTTCTTAACCTATCACTCTTCTGCAATGGTTTCTTCTCGTACAGTCATATTCTCTTTCCTCTCACTCTGATCCTCGCATTCTCCTCCCACTCCCTCACTGGCTTGCTCTCTTGCCTCTTGCCTTCTGCTCCATCATTGTTTTCTCCCATCTTCTCCATTTCCCTTCTGTTTCTCTCTTTTTTCTCCTTCTCTGTTTCTGTCCCCCTCCCTTCTCCTCTCTACCCTCAGTCCTTAGTCTTTTCATTGCTGTGTAACAGAGAGTGACATGTTTGGCAGTTTTTCTGCTTTCTCCTCTCATAAGGAATTACTGTCCTGACCTACTTCCATGTGCAGCAGCTGCCTCATACACATGGCTGAGGCACCAGTTGTGTCACTAACTGTCACAGCAAAGGATGTTCAAAATACCTGACTGTCCTGTTGTCATCGCATGATATCAATTCTGTAAATACAGCACAGTATTATGGCAGTTGGCAAAAGAGTCCCAGCATTTAATCCAATCATTCCTGTTTGTGAGACAGAAGACACTGAGAAAACATATATCTACACAGAAACTGTTCTCCTACATGATTTTAGTTCTCTCTGAAAACATCCTCATCCTTACTGTAATGCTATATTTGGAAATACCAATGCTAATAATTCAAACTTTTCTGTGTGTAAACTCAGTTAAAATCAGTTCTTTTTATATAGCCCAAATTCACAACAGCAGTTGCCTTAACCCTTTGAGATCCACACCAAGAAAATAAACAATGGAAACATTTTTGCTTGCATTTCTTATTGATTTGTGTGAGTAATAACCACAATCAATAATTTTTTTTCAATAGACCCTGTAGTTTTTAAAATGTTAATCTCTACCAAATGGTTGAGATGTCACTTAATGGTAAAAGTATGAAATGTCATGCAAATACAAGTACATTAGATAATACAGTTGAAAAAATCAAATAAAGGGCCAAATTATAATTAAATTAATAACAAAAACTATCCAGGGCATTGGATACAGTTTATTTCTAGTAGCATGCCAGTGAACATTGCTGTTTTCATTCCATCAAAAGAAAGTATTCTATCAAACAACAAAATGCATATTTTTTAAATCTGCAAATGTGAAAAATGTGTAACAGCACAAAATACTCACATTCAGGCCACTTGTGATTGAATTCTACTGTGCAAAATCATGTTTGTTTTAAAAATAAAAACCTAAAACAGTGCAAATCAAGCACAGCTGCTTGTGGTTTTGATCGTTGGGGTGTTAGGGTGTAGCATTTATTCTGTAGTCTTGGAGAGTTGAATCATGGTTGTCCAACTCTAGGTGCTGGCTTGTTAACTTGGTTCAGACACAGCCAGGTGGAAACCTTTTGAGAGCCATCGGTTACTGGTCCAGTAGGGCACAGTCTCTCTTGTAGACCAGGTATTCAAGTCAAGGATGTAGCCGAACAGTGGAATATGCCATCTCCTTAACTTGTAACTTATAACTTGCCTTATACAGGTGTAATAGCATATCAGAAAGCGTCATTTCTCCCATATGCTAATTATATACAGGGATGAGTGATGGGCATGGAATGGTGATCTTTGCATTGGACTCTTTGCTCTACCGTTTGACTGATGAAAGAGGCATGAACCCACAGGCATTGTTTAGAAGGTTGACACATTTCTTGTCAAACCATTTTATTGCACTCAGACCTTCATCAGACCTGTAATAACAGGCTCCATGGCCCTTCTTCATCAGGTCTTTGTCTGCCATCAGGGGAGCTCCACGGTGCTGTTTGGTCATACAGTACCAATGGACCTGACACCCAAGGAGGTGTGCAAGTTCTGGACCAAGCTGAAACTTGTGAAGAGCTGAGGTTCTTTTATGGGTTTGCACACAGTTTTTTTTACAACTTTGGCCCCTAGAGGTAGCTTCTGTTCTTTTTCACTGAGGGGAGCATTGAAGAATGTAGATCCCCTTTGATACACAGCAAGTCGTGGATGATGCCAGATGAACTTGCTTGGCAGAACAATTTAAAGCCCCACTCATCTGGTTTGTTGGCAATATATTGGTGGAGAGTGCCAGCCTTGTTGGCTTCATATATATGAAACCATGACCTCAAACACACTGTGGTTGAAGATGGATGGTATCATGAGTATCATGCCACAGGACCATGTGATTTTTAGCCATATAATTGTTTCGCGTCCATATAGTACATATAGTAATTATAATTTTGACAATTTAGTAATATTAATTTAAAACTACTGTAATTTGGTTAAAAGGTAATCAGTTGTGATATTTGTGATTTCCACGTGTTATTCTTGATTTTTACAATATTTACTAACATTAACTCAGAAAGTTACAAAAATGAGTTACTGAGGAAATTATTTCAGCATATTCTTGCTGTGCTAACACTTGATGTGATTTATGAATAGCAATGGATAAACAAAATGGGTCTAGTGGCCTGATTTTATGGCAAATAATCAATTTTAGTAACATTTAGGTTATGTTAGCAGTAGCACCATAAAGGAACAAATCAACCGTTTGGTTGAGCACTTTTAAAAAAAAAATCTTAAACATTTAATTTCACTTTTTTAATGCTGTCAAGTGACATACATCTGTTTAGTAAGTCCTCTAACACTATCATATATAAAAAAAAAATTATATCTTCCTATCTTAGTTTCATCAAAAAAACTCAAAATATGTTGGATGGTTTTTTGTTTCTGACTTCCTGGTTGGAGAGGTATAAGAAGAGCCAACAGTTTCCATTCACAGTGCCTTCTGGTGGATTCTTTTTTGGCATTACAGATGTAAACCAATTGGTAGAAAAGACTCAACAAGGTATGGCAATTTCAGTGAAAGCCTCAGTTAGATATAGGGACTGAAAATGTGCTCTACCAATTGGTTGAGCAGAACTCTAAAGCTGCTTAATATTGTAAGGTAAAGAAAGAAACCGCAGCAATCACGCACACAAGCACTTGGCGACAGTGGGAAGGAAAACTCCCTTTTAATGGGAAGAAACCTTTGGCAGAACGAGGCTCAGGGAGGGACAGTGATCTGCTCTCACTGGTTGGGAGTCAGGGGAGAGACAAGCATTCGGAAAGGGAAAGGATGAATGAAGAAGAAATGGTCAGGGCATCATGCATAGGAAACTCCCAGCAGCAGTTCAGGGTCTCCTGACCCAGCCCCAACTGTAAGCTTTATCAAAAAGGAACGTTTGAAGTTTAATCTTGAAAGTAGGGAGGGTGTTTGTCCACTTATTCCACTTTGGGAGCTTGTTTCATAGTAGGTGTCTGAAGAGTCTGCCTCCCAGTCTACTCTGGTCTTCGGCCTGCTCCACAACTGTTCAACCTACCCAACGTATTTTCCCAGGTGGCTGTAGCTCAGGAGGTAATCCAGTTTTGAGATCCTTCTCAGACGCCTTAACTCCCAGTCACATCCTGGGCCATTTGACCTCCATAAATCACATGATAGGGTGGGGCTAGGTTTCACAGTGGGTTCACCTGAAACCTTGGCTGATTGTGACCCACACCTGCTTTTACACCTTGGTTCGTGTGATTAGGTGGAGGATCAACAGGGGGTTCATGACTCTCTTGGGGACACTCCCATAGGGCTTAAAATCTGGAACTCTCCACCAGTTGCTTTTAGAACTGAAGAAGCTTCTCAGATGAGAGGTGAAATGCTTCAAGGAAACTTAAAGAAGTCCAGACACTTTCCTTTCCAAGCTCAGACCTCAGGATATAGAGCAACTATTAATTGGAAGGTTAGTGGTTTGATCCCTGTCTGTGTCAGACTTCATGCCAAATATCCCAGTAACATAGCAGGCCCTAAAGACACCCATCAGAATTTGAATGCTACATACAAAATACCTAAAAGAACATGCTTGGGTGAATGAAGCATGTTGTAGGTAGAGTAGAAAGCCACTATATAATAACCAGTCCATTTACACTTCAGAAGCACATGCAGAGCTGAGTTAGATTACCCCCAATTATTCACAGATTTAAACTAATACATTGTGTATGAGTGAATGTGCAGGCACACATGTATTCAGGGAATGTATCCTTAAAACGTTTCTCTTTATAACTCTTCTGTCACAGGCAGCACGTTTAGAATTAGTTTTGTATTATCCATATTTTTATTATTTGTTGTTTAGGCAAACTGTGACAGTTGCAAACATCAACACTTTGTAGTGTACCAACACTGTGGGTGTCTTTCTGTTCTTGTAGATTTAGCTCAGAGCATAGGGCACTGTCAGAAATCTGTTTTTGACCGTACTGGGTCTCCTGTTTTGCAGTAATAAGAAGACCAATTTGTAAGAAAAGTGAAAAAATGCAAGTAAATAATATATTTTGGCATTATTATTTATCTAGTCAGAACAGATCTTAGGCTACGTTCACACTGCAGGCGAAAGCGCATCAAATCCGATTTTTTTGATCCTATGCGACCCATATCCGATCATGCTATGACAGTGTGAACGGCGCAAATCCGATATTTTCAAATCCGATCTGGGTCACTTTCGTATGTGGTACTGAATCCGATACATATCCGATGTTTTAGAAAGCGACTGCTGTTTGAACGGTCAAGTCGCATTAAATCCGCCTTTTACGTCACCGACACAAGACTGAAGCCAATTATCAGCGCCAGAGAAGCGCCCGAGAAGACATCGCGAACGCTTCCTGGCCATCCAGTGTAGATGTCAGTGAAACTGTTGGGAAGACAACATAAACATTTTATTTGTACTGTATAATCTGCAGATTCTGACAGAAATCTACAGCTATCCTTTGAAGCACCGCTCCTCTCTTAAACGGCGATAAGGATCATTATTAGGTTATCTACATTATTATGTAAATAACAAAATAACTTAAAGCAAAAATTGGGAAACGTGAAGTCCGAAGTCTTTATATTAAGGGCCATCAGTCAAACAATATTGTTGCTCTGGGTCTAAACAGAGCGCGTTGTGTGTGACATCTTCTTTTGCGCATGCGGGCCGCTTTGAGCGTTCACACTAGAGAGCGTTTGCTGTCGCATTTTATTTGTAGTGTGAACGAGCAGACAAAAAAATCGGATTTGATCAAAAAATCGGAATTGAGCATTAAGACCTGCAGTGTGAACGTAGCCTTAGTTTATAAAAGCACAGTATATAACATATGGCAATACTTTATAATTTAGTTCCTTTTTTTCCATTTTGACAGACAACACATTTTCATATAAACTCCATCTATTCAGTAACTCACAGAAACAAAGATAAATCCATACATAAACTGTAAGTGATAGCATGGATGCCCTTGTTATGATCAACCTGCTTTTAAAGCTCATTATCAAATATCTGCATATGATTTGTGACCCCTGCCAGCATGAGATCTTTAACTGTGATGAAAACCACGAAGAACCCTTGTGGCTATGGTTATTAAAGTATTTCAATTACCTTTCTTATATAGTCCTTCATTACTGTGTGATCTCGTAACTCAATTACATAGAGATGAATACAAGTTTTTAATTAGTTTTTTTTGCTGCTGCCTTGAAGATAAAGCATGCAGCTGAAAATGTTCTTATGACCGATGTGTTCCCACAAGTGCTTTAAGTGATATTTCTTTTACATTAATAAAGATTCTTCAACAGTCATGTGATATCATGCGAATGAATCTGATGATCTAAATGAGTCTATTAATAAATTCTGTCATGTATTTTACTAAAAAAGGATGTCAGTTTTTTATAAGAATACGCTTAAAATTATCCTGACTTTGAATGTCAAAAGTTGGTTCTCACAAGGACACAAATAAAGCAAGAACACACACATGCGCGCGCGCGCACACACACACACACACACACACACACACTATGTAGACCAGACAGTGAAACATGGATAGGTGCCATAATGTCTAGATGCCACTTTTCTCTGTGCTCTGTGACTCTGCAGAGCTTGCAGCTCCAGGAGTTTCGCACCCTTTTTTCACCGTCTGCTACGGCTGAGGCTGTGTTCCCACACCATCACACTGGCAAGTCTTTCATATGCTGCATAGTTTCATCTGCCTGCTTCAGAGCTCAGAGAGAGTCTTGAAATCAGTAGTATATAAATTGTGAACCTACAAATCAGATTTTAAAGCCCACTGGAAGAAAGGCCACAGACTGCTGGACTAATTCTCTTTGACTGGCACCTTGTTCTTATATAACAGTGTACAGCAGAGGCTTTTATAGTGAAGTTTGTACTGTTTAAGAGCTGAAAACAAAGCAGTCAGACTTGAGGAGGATTGGGCATTGCCTAGAAATTGAGATGACAGAGTGTTCAGGTAAGTGGCACCCAGCAGGATAAAACCAGTTTGACTACTTTTCAAATGGCTTTATCTGTCTTACAGTCCCCCCCCCCAAGTTTAGATCAGCTTTCAAGTCTAATTAGAGAAAAGATTCACCTTAGTCAGTTAAGTTATTTGAAATGATAATCAGATGTCTTTTTTCTTTTTACAGCTGAAAAGCAGCTCTTTGTGTGGAAGTGTCACTGTGGGCACTTGGTTTTTGCTGCTCTGCCTTCTTTTGAAGTTTGAAGGGATTGTCTTTGCACACAGTAGGATTATAAATGGGATTAGCTGCATTTTTGATTGTCTGCATACCTTTTTATTTTTCACAATAATTCTTTTTGGAATAGATTTACAGGTTTCTATTTGAAATGACACTCTGGCACATCCCTGTTATTCATGCACACCTTCTTTTAATCACCTGTATTGAAATGCTTCTCTCTGAAGTTTGTTTTCTACTCAGTGGTTTTCTTTTGATGAAAATAATGAATCCTGCCTCAGTGTTATGTTCACAGTTTTAATATAAAATGATAAAATATAAAATTTGTAAGTATATACTTTTCAAAAAACAATTACTAAATACGATTAAGAACAGAGTGTTTCTACTTATGAGGGCAAATGAGGCAAAGCATCAGACTTTAGTTGTCAACACGTTTTAAGAGGTTATCTGGTTTTGAGATAAACGGTGTTATTTCTTATGGATTTTTATGTGCTGAATCCAAATATGAGAAATAAAAAGCTGACTGACTACTGTTTCCACAATAACTATATATATTAGGGGTGCAACGATATATAAAATTCACGGTTCGGTTCGATACTTTGGTGTCACGGTTCGATATTTCTTCGATTCAAAAAAAAGTTCATGCCTTTTTAATTTGTCATTTATTAAAATTATAAATATATATTTTAACTCAAAAGTACAGTTTTTAAATTTAATGTTGCTGAAACAACAAAGTAATAAAAAAATAAATCTATCTGATCGACAAATCACTCATCTTTAGAAAAGAGAGTTTATTACAGAGAAATGTCTCTTTCCAAAATAAAAGCTATACTATCCGCTTCTTCTGGGCTATATTCTCAGCAGCATATTAAACATATCAGGTCCCCATAAGGAGAATCATGTGCTAATGGCTGTCTAAATGACTTGGGTATATATATATATATACATACATACATATATATATATACATACATATATATACACACACATACATATATATATACACATACATATATATACACATATATATATATATATATATATATATATATATATATATATATATATATATATATATATACACATACATATATATATACACATACATATATACATACACATACATATATACATATATATATATATATATATATATATATATATATATATATATATATATATATATATACATATATACATATATATATACACATATATATTAGGGGTGCAACGATACACAAAATTCACGGTTCGGTTCGGTTCGGTACTTTGGTGTCACGGTTCGATATTTTTTCGATACAAAAAAAATGTTCATGCATTTTTTATTTGTCATTTATTAAAATTATAAATATATATTTTAACTCAAAAGTACAGTTTTTAAATTTAACCCTCACCCTTGTGCGTGTTTTTTATTTTGACAGCGAATGCGCACCTGCGGACCACTTATGTGCAGCCCTGGTTATTTAGCTCATCATATTGCAGCCACAGAAATTCTTTTGTCCATGAAACCATAAAGCTGCACTTTCTTTTTGCCTTATAGTCTGATTTGTCATAACTTCTCCGTTTTGTGGTAAGCTTTTCTTTGGCTGTCACTTCTTCACCCTGACCTGTCTTATTTGGCTCAGCAGAACTGAAATGCTTTTACACACGCACTCACATAAGCTCAGCGATTCTCTGCGCGATCAACCTCTCACATGTTTAAGCTTGCTGCGGGAGATTTCACTTGTCATGTTTGCATAGTAAGCTAACGATTAATAAGACGATGTCAGAGGAATTGGTGCACAAATTATCATCACTCACAGATCAGTGCTGTCACTCTCTATACACAGTTCGCAAGATTGCAAAGTGAAAGCAAAAAAACAAGCGCAAATTCAAACGCGATTTCAATATGTCACATATTGACAGTGGCTCACCGATGCCAATGACATAATTACCCAGCTACATTTCTGAAAGAATGCAAAAGCATTGACATATATTTTTCCTACAATAGCCCGACGGGCAGGGAAGAGATAGATTTTGGTAGCCCGACTGGAAAAATCGCTAGCTCCAGGACGTCGGGCTAGCGATATTGCGAGCCCTGTATCTGATTGAGGAATCACTCATCTTTGGAAAAGAGAGTTTATTACAGAGAAATGTCTCTTTCCAAAATAAAAGCTATACTATCCGCTTCTTCTGGGCCATATTCTCAGCAGCATAAGGAGAATCATGTGCTAACAGCTGTCTAAATGACTCGGCTAAAGTTAGTAGCATGCTTGTTGTTTTTGTCTTTGCACTAGGATGATGTCGGCGTAAATGTGCAGTCATATTCGTTGTGTTCCCACTAGTGCTTTCAGGTTAATCTCGTTGAAATGACCTTAACGCCACAACACGGCAAATCTCCGTTAACGAGCTACCGCCGATCGCTCCGTGCATGGGGCTAGACGGCCAACACGTTAACGAGCTAACTGCGCTAACACACTAGTTCACACCAATGTAATTGAGCATTGCATGGCACATCCAACATACTGTTTTACTTTAGTCCATGACTCGCTTACCTTCAGGGTCATACGTCACATGAAAACCAAAATAATTCCAAACGCCAGATCTGAATGAGGTTCAATTTGCCTGTTACAAGGAGAGCTTAACTTCTGTCTCGCTAACTTGCCCTGCGCTCTTCCTTCTGACTATGCTGTCTGTGTTGAGGCTCAGTGAATCTGCATTCGACTACTCTGCCTAGGCTGCACTGTCGAGCCTAGGCGGAGTAGTCGAATGCAGATTCACTGAGCGCTCAACACAGACAGCATCGTCAGAAGGAAAATTGATAAAATAAATTACAAATGTTGTATTGTTCGATACATATGCTTACCGAACCGAAAGCACTGTATCGAACGGTTCAATATCGATACGAATATCGTTGCACCCCTAATATATATATATATATATATACACACACATATATATATATATACACATATATATACACATATATATACACATACATATATATACATATACACATATATATACATACACATATATATACATATACACATATATATACATATATACATATATATACATATATACATATATATACATATATACATATATATACACATATACACATATATATATATATATATATATATTTGAACATTTTACACATATGCATTTCTAGCTCAACCTGCCAGACCTGTTCCAGATGTTGTGTATAGGTGTGATATAGTAACTGTATGAACGACAAATCGGATGAATACTGGATGAAAAGCACATACAATAATTTCTGTTATTATACCACAAGTCAGGAACCAGGAATTTATTTTTGTAATTTTATTGTTTCAAGAGCTTTTGTAGCATATTATCACAGCTAGAATCAACCAACAATTTTAAGCATAGTTTCCATTTCAAGCAGAGATGGGAGAAGTGCAGCCATTACATATATGCTCTGGTAAAAGTTAAAGTTCAACTGACCTAGTTAGTATTGATTAAAACAAATGCGACCTTAAACCTACATGGGAGCCAACGGCCTTGTAACTGCTAAGAGTGTAGTGGTGAAAATATTGTTTCTAATAACTAAGTTTAAATTTAAAATAATATTTTTCTGTACGATTCTAAAGGAAGGATGGAGCACTTAGCATGGCTGATACTAGCAATGCTATGGATGGTGCAGGCCATAGATTCCTGCCCCGATGTCTGCAAATGCTCCAGGAAGTCTGGCCCAGAAAAATCAGATGTCAACTGCCATAAGCGGGGGCTTCGAGCTTTTCCTTCCAAATTGCCTTCTGATGCTTGGATTGTTAAACTAGGTGTGTACATTTTAATCAAATCCTCTCTAAGATCCTTTTGACATTCAAGGAATGCATTAATCTATCTAACATTTAAGGAAACATAATGGGACCTGATTTCATCAATAACTGACTTCTTAATTGCTGCCAAAAGGTGAGAATGGTATTACCAACCTGAAGGCAAATACTCTGAGATCAATTCCAAAGATCGAGAGCGTCAATCTGGAGAGAAATGCCATAAAATCCATCCATCCCCAGGCCTTCTCCGGTGCAAAGCAATTGATGCTTCTCAATCTTTATGGCAACCACATATCCATTCTTCCACCAAGGGGGTTTCAGGTAAAGATTTTTGGAGAGGAGCACACTTTTCAGCATTAATATTACAGTAATTTGACAAAAAAAAACAACAACAACTGTTTTCTATGTCTGAAGGACCTCCTAAACCTCCGCTTCCTCATGTTGGGACAGAACCAGATTGGCATCTTGAAACCTGAGATTTTTGCTGGCATGAGAAACCTGTCAGAGTTGGACCTTACTCTCAATGCACTGACAGTCCTCCCACCGAATGCGTTCAAACCTCTGATTGCTCTCAAAGTTTTGGATCTTTCCCTCAACCGCATCCAGAAGATTTCTCCCAAGGCCTTCAGTGGACTGAGGCAGCTCTTGTTCCTCAACTTGGACAACAACAGGTCACAATGACATGTGCCATGCTATTATACATCTAGTAGTTACCTTTTCCAGTGCAGGTATTATCAGTGAGAAACAAACTTCACTTCCGTGTGTTGTTATGAGATATTTCTGATCAGAGTATCATTACGATTTACTTGGTCTTAAATAGCCTTAGGATCTGGAACCTCAAAACTGAAGTGAGAACAAAAAAATATTAGTTCAGCTGCTCCAATAAACAATATCGCAACTACTGCTAATAGTAAGCTAGAACTGAAGAATTAGTTACTACTAAGGCAAAGGAACCAAGCAGATGTTTTGATGTTGAACTGTTGGCTGGCTGGTTTTCTCTACATCCCGTCATGGTTGAAAATATTTCCAAAATGAATGTTGAACCAACGGTGCAGAAATTATAAAAGAGATAATCTTCTGTTATCTCTTTAATGATTAGACCAAAAAAGGTTTCTTGATTAAAGAATGACAAGGAAAGAATACATAATCTCATGCTTTTGGGTTAGCACTTATCCTACTAGCTTAAATGGCTTCATGTGTGAATATAAGCATTCTTGAGTTTATGATACCTACATTACAGACAGAGGGGGAATAACTGTAAGAGTCCAAAACATAAAAATAAAACATACCAATTTTTACTGATATATCACAGAGAGTGTTGAATTATGGTTTATGTGTAGGGATGATGTTGCTAGGGTATCAAATATTAGATATTAGATATACTGGTGACTTTGATTTCCAAAAGGGTTTTGAATTCAATGGTTTCACAGTGTACTTTTACTTCTGAAGAGATTCTAACTGTCCCCCCATATCCAGTCTGAAGACCATTCCTTCTGGGGCATTCAAGCCCCTGCAATCTCTGGAGATGTTGGTTCTAGACAACAACCTACTATCTACCCTGACGTTAACAGCTTTGGATGGCCTGAGCAACTTGCAGGTAGCATGTTTTTCTGGTATACATAAAAACAAAAGAAAAATCAAAGACTCAGTTTCATTTTTTTAAACATATAGTATATAGCAGTTAGATGTCTTACCCAGCAGACCCTGATCTGACTAATTCTTGCACATAATAGCTAGTGTGATAACACTTCTAACTTAAATTGCAAAAACCTGCTCTATTTCCTCGAGCAATAATTATGAACATGCTAAACACTGAACCAGGAACTCTACCTGAGGAACAACGAGTTGGAGCTTCTGCCCTCTGATGTGTTCATCAACCTGCCCAAGCTTTCACAGCTGGCACTCAGCGGAAACCGCCTGAAGACAGTGGATGGAAACATGTTCACCCATATGCCTGGTAAGATAACTGCCAGCATGCCCTTTCCCTGTCCTATTTTCCCAGGAACAAGTATTGGCGGCAGGATGCTGTTGTCGTGATAATCATTTTTTCTGATCTGTGTTAGTTCTAAAGAAGTTGTACCTCCATGACAACCCTTGGCAGTGTGACTGTAACATTAGCCCACTGGTGCGGTGGATGGGTGACACCAAGGCCACGCTTTCACCACGGCACAGCCCAAAGTGCGTGACTCCTCAAGAGCTCAGAAATAAGAGCCTCAGCAGCCTGCAAATTGATAAACTGCTCTGTCACACTTAACAGTATAGATGAGGATCACAGCGTGGGCTGGGACTCATAGAGATTTTTTTTTTGAGTAGACTGGGTGGCAGAATAACCCTCTATGATATTTTTAAACTGCAATATATTACTGTCTTTCTCTAAAATATTGTATCATGTTTGCTTTAAATGGCTAAAAATCTAGAATAAAATGCCACACTTTTAAACTAAGACTGCGATGCTTTGTTTTATAATAACATAATATAATAATAATATTACTCTTTATTTAGGTTTCTCACAAAAGTGGTGTTGGATGTTTTCCAATTTGGGTAAATGGTAAATTTTCCACTCAAAGCCCTTTATGAAACTTGCCTCATTCACACAACCACTTTTAACTATGCTTTTTCTACATAAGCGCTTTCTATCTAACATTAACACACATTCACAAACCGATGGAGAGCAACTTGGGGTTAGTGTTTTGCCCCAAAATTATTTGACATGCAGACTGGAAAACCCAGGGATTAGAAGATCGCCTGCCCTGCCTGGCAAAATAACTGCCAGCCTGCCTGGTTTACCTCCTGAGCCACAGCCACCCTCAACTTTGACCCTTACTTCTTTTTTTTTTTTTCTTTATCATGGTCTCTTTAATAGCAGGTAAAAACCTTAAAATCACTAAACCTGTAGGTATAAGCTATTTGTGGGATGGAAAGATTTGCATTATCAGTGCTATTTCCACATGCAACGAATAAGTACTAACCCTTATCACCGGTTGTGAGATTAACATTATAATTCCATATTGCTTGTCTTAAAAAGACTTTGCAGGTTTGAAAAGTGATGGATTACGTATAAAGAGATTACATTAATCACATTCCAGGGAATGGTTTCTCTAATCTGTTACAGTTTATGTAAATAAAAAGGAAAAAAAAGGCATTTGGATAGACACTGCTAGGATTCTGTATAGCTTAATGTAATAGTGAAGACAGCTGTAGATAATGAGAAGTTATTGGATTTGTAATCTCGTCTTCATTTTAATGTGCATCAGCACATTAAAACAGCACATAGAGACCCCAAGTCTTCTTGTTTAGGCTTTTGCCCAATTACCCGGTTGCAAAGATTTGTTGCTTGTGCAGCCTAAAAAGCACCATATCCATATCCTTGGACTGGATGACACTGAACCCCAAAACTATGCAAACTCTAAGACCATGAAACTCAGTCCGTTTGTACTGTTGCATCATATTTTCAATTTCAATAAATGTGTGTGTGCCAAGTTTTATGCTCGATCTTTAATATGAAGATAGTCATTTGTTTGCATGTAATGTCCTCATTCATTGTGAACATATATTGACACTATACATAATGTTTTTCTGAAGTTATGCCAGTTTTCATATGGTGAAACATCCTGCAAAGCAAATTAAAGTATATTAACTTTTTTTAATCAAAGCTTGCATGAAAATACCTGGCAGATAAGTACAGGCTACTGTTTACAGTACTGTGGTGAGGTTTACAGTAGTGCACTGTACTAGACTGGTGCAGAGCAGCTGTGTTGCTCATGAACAGTGTTAGGTTACATGAAGGATAGCACACATCAAATTCAATTTAATCACTGAGTTCCACCTACACTAGGTTTATGCTGTTTAGGGGTGGGAAATCAGCTGTGATAGCTCATGTTACATCAGCTTATCTTATCTTACATCTGCTTACCATATGGGGTTTAAAAATATTTAATACAAATCCTATAATTGTATACATTTGTATATTTGACAGTTTATTTGAGAACTGAAACAAATGTCATAGGATAGAATTGAATGCCAGACTGGAATGCTGTGTCACAATATAATTTACCATAGCATCATACTATAATGTTTGCGAGGGCCAGTTGTATAAATCCACAAAAAGCGCCAGCACAGCTCAACTGATCACAGCCCATATATAAAATACTGTACCTCCCATGCCAAATCCCACTTAAAAAGAAAAATTAGTCAGCAGTTAATGTCTGGAGGCAAAGTCACCCATCTGCAGTGTAGGCAACAGCAAAGAGATATATGTTTTTAATTGCCTTTGTTTTTCTCTGCTTGTGTTCTACATAACAGATGTTCAAGCTGAGCAAATTCATTATAATTAGAGCAGAAGCTGAGATAAAGTCTGCATTCCTTTGTATTAATATTATTTTATTATGATATCGATATGAGGTTCAATTAGCTTGGCAAAACATTAGCTGAAAGAAAATTTATTATTTCTATTTCCAAAGAAATACTTTTTACCACCTTGGCCAAACTGGAAACTGGTTCCGCAGAAGAATGTCCGCATAGCCGAGGGCTCTGTTCTTATTATATTTATATACTTACACTTCAGGAACTACAAAAAAGCTGTCAGTCTGAGAGGTAAGTGCATTTTTCGGAAAATACAGGACAAAAAACACTAAAAATATGTGTCTTAAAAATACTCTAGTTTAAGATTTTTGACACGTATTTTTTTTTTTCTTAGTCACAACTTTGGTTGAACACTTAAAAAACAACCCCATCAAAATTAACAAAGCTTAAGGTCATCACTAAGTAGGTTAACTGTTTTACACATTTGCAAACTATTCCAGAGCCTTAGGGCAATAAGAGGGAGCAAAGTTGCCTTTACCCTTTTTAGAGAGAGCTCGTTAGGAGGATGTACTGCTGTACTGCAGCCTT